>NC_080393.1:13641890-13952613 GCF_028751815.1 Salvia miltiorrhiza | reverse complement strand
AGAGGAATCAACTCCTCGCGGCAGAGGAGGCGGTGAAATCCGTTCCTAGAAGAGTAGCCTCCTCAAGCCAAATCCTCGCCAGAGGAGTCATCTCCTCGCCAGAGGAGTCATCCAATCCTCGCCAGAGGAGTCATCTCAATCCTCGCAGAGGAGTCATCACAATCCTCGCCAGAGGAGTCATCAGAATCCTCGCCAGAGGATCATCAGAATCCTCGCCAGAGGAGTCATCAAATCCTCGCCAGAGGAATCATCAGAATCCTCGCCAGAGGAGTCATCAGAATCCTCGTCAGAGAGTCATCAGAATCCTCGCCAAGGAGTCATCAAAACCCTCGCCAGAGGAATTGTCAAAATCCTCGCCAGAGGAATCGTTAGAATCTTCGCCAGAAGAGTCATCAACAAGCAACGAAACAATACAGGCAATAAGGATAAAAGAAGCAAGGAAGGGAAGGAAATCTCATTAAAATGCCCGGAGGGCATAGCTACACATCAAAATTTGAGGTAAATATTCAGCTTATACAAATCAAAGAGTTACAAAAATTTCTTTTGATAAACAGGAAAGAGGTAAGGAGCATCAAGAGGGAGGGACAGAGACAGCTGGGGCAACAGCAGAGGAGACAGGAGCAGAAGCAGATGGAATTAGGGAAGGAGCACCACTTGCAGAAGCATGGCCAGAAACGGTCTTCTCTGTGAACACGGGCAACGGGCCAGTCTCCACCGGTTGGGGAAGACGCACTCCCAAATCCAACAACTTGGCAGCTTCCTGCACATACAGATCCTCATCTTGGTACAGGTCGAACAGCTGTTCCACCGCAGCAGAGGAAGAGGCAGAGTCGGTGAAGGCAGAAGCCGCTAAGTCAGAGGGCAGAGGGGGCTCTAGGCCGAACTGAGAGAATGTTCGGGTGCTCTCGCCAGAGGGATCCCATAGCCGGTTCACAAAGTTCATCAGAGAAGCAGAGAACGCAGGCGCATACATGGGAGCAGAGGGCAGCGAGTCAGATCCAATCCCAAGAGAAAAGTAGGGAATGGCTTTCTCTAGCACTGGATACCACCACTCTGGCTTCTCTGGAGAGTGTTCAGGGATGCCCATCCGTTTGTTTATCTCCTCGTCTTGGAGGTTATCCATCAGGGCTCTGAAATTCAAAGTGGCAAGTTGTTCTGGGGTGGCCCCCGCCATCTCCAATGCCTTGGAAGCTGTTTGCTCTATCACATAAGCGAAAAGAGGTCCGAAATCTGCCAAGTATTCGGGAGTCTTTTTGAAAGACTCCAGAGTGCCTTCCAGCATCACCCCCAGGAAGTGTTGGCCTCGCGGAGACAAGAAGTACTCCAGCGTTGATCTCGAGCCCCCAGGACGTACGCACGGTTCTGAGCTTCCACAAGTATCCTTTTCCACCCCGCCTGGCTTCTTCGTAGTCTCTTTCATAATCAGCTTTAAACTTGGCCAGGCATTCATGGCTCTCTTTTGTGGTTCTCGACAATTCGGAGGCCAAGGACGCCTTCTCCACCTCCATCTGAGCTAATTTAGCTTTCAACTCAATAACCTCCGCTTCAGCCTTGCTTAGGCGCTCCACAACTCCAGCAACATCATCATCGCGTTTAGCGACGTCCGCTTGCTCTTTCTCTCTCTCTTTTCAGACACATTCATAATCATGAATACACTTGACAGCTCCCCAGATCCCGGATTCCATCTGCAAGGAAAACAAAATGGGTAATGACAGAGCAATCAAAAGGTTAGTAACTTAAATTTTCTATGACAAAATACAAGAGGCAGGATACCTGAAGAGCCAGCTGGCACAACTTAGTAGCCAAAGCCCCGCGCGTCAGCGCCTCCATCTTTTCCTGATCCTGAGAATGGACACGAGCTATCAAAGCATCAATTAATTTCTGCCCCGACAGACTCGAAATCGGCCCAGGAACAAGATCCTCTGGTTCGTCAGCCGAGGGCACCACAGCTTTGCCCTTACCCTTTCCACCGGCAGAGGGGAGAGCCTTGGAACTACCAGCTGACTTCTTCGCTGGCCCTTTGCCCTTGTCCCCAGTAGGAGGGAGAATCTTCACACCACCAGTAGACCTCCTCGCTGGCTCTGAGGACTTGCCAATCTTTTTCAGGCTTTCCTGTTTCTCCTTCTCACCCATGGAGATCAGGGAACCCCTCTTCCTCTTCTTTGTAAGATCAGCAAGGGGTGCATCGGGAGCCGATCAGGTGAAGGAACCTCATCAGTAATATCCACGACTTGGATATCTTCTTCACGGGTGCCAGTGACATCACCAACGCTGGAGTGTCTACCCCTGCGAACCAAGGGCCCCCGCATCAACTTCCTCCGCATCAAAGGGGCGTTGAAGCTTCCACATTTCTCTCTGGGATCTCAACTACAGGGGGAATAGGGATCAGTTCGGACCCAGCAGGTTGCTCCGAGGGACTTGTTTCCGGAAGCAGAACCGCCCGAGCCATGTGCTCTGCGGCCAGCAAGAGAAGGGGTGTCAGGCAAATTGTCCCCACATTTCGATCTCCAAGACATATCTGCAAACCAAAATTTTACACCATTAAAAGCAGGGTAACAAGAGTTAATGTATTTTCTAATGTATATTTTTTACCTATTGATCTCTCTGGATACAGGGGAAACAGACCATTATATGCCAGAGAGGAATTGTTCTCGGCCAGGTACCTACAGTCTAGAGGGTGGGCCTTATTCATAGCATTAAGGTGAGCTATAATATTCTGGTCACGAGTAGAAGGGACTTCAGAAGAGGCTGGTTTATAAGTAGTGCGACTTTGTATGCCATTCCAGCTCCGAAGCGCCATAATCGCGCCAGTTGCCGAAAGGGGGTGCGCACATAACAATAATACTTCAGGAAACCCTTATCGAAAGAATTCAGAGAGGAAAGGAAGGTGGTAGGATATTTCGGCGTGAGCAGCAAAGCTATACAGGGGGTTGCCCTGCATGCGGAGAGTCTGGGTCTGACAGAACCAATTTGGCGGTGTCTCCCAACACCGTGAGCTCGGCACAAAACATGAAAGGCATATAATCTTCGAATGGCAGAAGGAGCGGACTTGAAAAAGGGATGTGAAATAGTTACAAACATCAACCAGCAGAATAGGAGGAGGGGAGTCTCAAACCAGCATCTATTTGAGCTTTCCAAACAACTATCACCTTGGGAGATGACGAAGGCTTTCAGGAGGCGTTGAATCCTTACAAAAGGCCTCGAATTTTAAACCATCAGGGACGCCTACATTTGCTTTTCAATTTTTCCACCTCTGCGACACTAAGGCGGGATGGAGGAATACGTTTGGGGGTAGGCGGGGCTTTTTCCCTTTTCTCCTAGGTGGAGAAGGAGGAGGTTGCAGTTTGAGATTCGTCAGAAGTAGAGGGGAAGGAAGATTTTCAGGATCTGTCCGCGTGGGGAGAGAAAGATGAAGGTCTTGGGCAGAAGGAGAGGGCGAGCGAGAGAGTTGAGGGGCGGAGGTGCAGGCCATGATGGGAGATGCCAACCCTAGGGTTTCTAGCACGCTCAATCAGAGCACCAACAGATATACCACTACACTACGATTAAATACGAAATTGCAGCGAAGAAGATACGCGAGTTACCTAGACCGGAAAAAGATGGACGGTAAAACCTGGAGCGGAAGGGTCGTAGGAGAATGCCGGAACAGTGAGGAAATCGCCGGAAAATGCAGAAAAATTCGCTCGGTAAACTTGGAGAAGAAGAATAGTGAAAAAAGGGGAGTTCGAATCGCCTAAGTAAGATTGTACGCGGGTAACCACAGCACGCGGGATGAACGCACGTGGCATACGGAAGCAATCAACGGATGGGAATTTTATACGGAAAGGCGAAAGGACGCAAAGGTTAAAAGTAACCTCGGGTACGGGGAAAATACTGTAGACTGGGCAGACATTTAATGCGGATGACGTCATCCACGCGGGCGAGTCCTCTGACTAGTTGCATCTCTCCAGAGTGAACTAGCCAGACCAGGGGGTGGGAGTAACAAAAACGCCAGAGAACAATTTACAGGGCTTCTTTTTATCTCTCATAATGTCAAAATGCTTATGTCTTTATGATTTACAGGGGCCAAGGAAAATAACAAAGCTTTGATGCTGATAACACACCACTGGTTGAACACGAAGAATACCCGGTTCAACCAGACTAGAGGGGGGAGTGGTTGGTGAGGAGCAATATATGCAGAGTAGGGAGAGAGTACAAATCAGAGGAACCACTCTCATCAGAGGAGCCGTATGGGTCAGAAAACCATTTATACCAGAAGGATTTCATCCATCAGAGGAATGACTCTAGCCAGAGGAGTCATCCGCACCAGAGAAGTCATTCTTGACAGAGGAGCCCTCTCCTCCAGAGAAATCATCTGCGCCGGAAAGTCATCATCGTCAGGGAGGTCATCGTCATCAGAAAAGTCAACTCCATCAGAGAAGTCACTACCGCCAGAGGAGACGCCCTTGCCAGAGAGGACGTGTTTACCAGAGGAGTCCCTCATGCCAGAGATGTCAATATCCAGAGAAGACGCCTTCGCCAGAGAAGACATTTCCATCAGAGGAGCCAATAAACGCGCGGGAAGGTCTCCCGCGTATTATCGAAATTACCAACGTACCCTTCCACCACGCAGGGACGCATGCACCGAAGATGTTTTTACTATTTACCCCTCCGCTTGTAAATCTATAAATAGGGCCGAGCTCGTGTATTATTTTTTACGCTATCTCATATTTTCAATAACACAGTCAGTTTTTCTCTTGGGCTTCCGTTTTACGATTGCTTTACTTCACTCTTTCCGATCATCTCTAGGTATAGCTTTTACTTTTCAATTATAGTTTAGTGTTGGTTCCGTAAACACCATTATTTTTTTTAGATTAATATATAATATATACTATATATATATAGATATGCACCATTAATTCTATCTAGATATTATTATATTATTATTATTTATTTTATTATTATTATTATTATTATTATTATTATTATTATTATTATATAAAGAAAAGCAAAAGTTATTTACGAAATATGGTTTACTTTTAAATGGTCTTTATCTAAAAATTTAATTGAACTAACTTGGTGATTTATTTATTTTTTAGTTTATAATATTTTTTTTTATTATTAAATGAAATCTAAATGATTTCAAAATTGATGAGTCCCAATTGTTTAATAGTTAGACGCACATAATAATAGTGATTAGTCTATTTTAAAATAGATTTCTTTTGTAGTCCTTTATAAATTGGAATATAAAAGATATACGTGTAACCCATTACACATATATCTATATATACACGCTACTTATCCATCTATAGTTATAAAAGAAAATATACGTTGACTTTATGAAAAGGATGCATGGTTATTAATATTGATGATGTTAATCTTCATGCTAATTTTTTTTGAATAAATAAAGATAGATGGTTACAAACAATTTTCATACTTATCAAAGTTTTCCCAATCACTTGTATAAATAGTGTGGTCAGGGACGCAAACGGGGGAAGGCACTGAATTCCAGATTCTTTCTTTTCCTTTTTCGTATATAGGTTTCAATCACAGTATTTCAAATTTAAAGCAGTTAAGGTGATGGATTATATGCTTGTGGTTATATTCATGTATGTTTTTACATGCTCTTAGTTCATGTTTGATTATACTTGCTCAGCCATGTAGAAATACATGTTCAGAATATCAGCCATGTTGAAATACATGTTCAGCCATGTAGAAATACATGTTCAGAATATCAGCCATGTTGAAATACATGTTCAGCCATGTAGAAATACATGTTCAGAATATCAGCCATGTTAAAATACCTGTTCAGCCATGTAGAAATACATGTCAGAAATTTAGCCATGTTGAAATACATGTTCAGGGGCTCTCAGTTCGCCCATCAGAATTATAGTATATGTGTATGACAATGTGAATTATTTGCATGTTTTTAAGCGTATGTGACTATGTGCATGATTCTTCACTGAGTATATTTTCAATATGCTCACCCCTTATCTTCTCAGTTTTGCAGTTCTGGAGTCGAGGTGGCCATGGAAGTCGAGAATGACTAGAGATTAGTATTTCCATATAAATTTAAGTTGAAACATGTTACTTTTAGTTTATCCTTTTATTTCATGTTACTACTTTAGTTTTGACAAGTTGGATTTTAATTTGGTTTAAACTTTTATAATTCAGAAATTTATTTTTATCTATTAGTTTTCAAAGATTTTATATTGCAAGTTTATGAAAATTGGGGGTTACAATAACAAAAGCAACATGATATGCAAATTATCTGTTTGTTTTTGTGGTTATCTGTGTTACGTAATTTGCTTTATTTACATGGTTTATGGATTTTGCAACAATGCTAATTTTTGTTTCTTTCATTCTTGCAGGTGGAATACTCTGAATGTAGTTGTGAGCTTATTTCTATTTTGAGCATATGAGGCCTGCAGCTTATCGATGATGAGGAGGTTTATCTTTCTTAGGTTTATCTTTGCGTGGAAACTCATCTTCACTCCCTTAGGTGTACTTTTTAAACCCTTGATTATTCTAGTATCGAGAGTATATGGTGTATACTTTGTCCGTGGCTGATTCTTGGGTCAAACTTTATGTTCTGTCCAGTTATTTTTCTTTACGTGGCAATGTGTAGGTGTCTAGCTTACCCACCTCTATATCATCATATGATGAGATTAAACACTTTCATTTGATATTCTCAGATGCTCACTCTCTGTTCATGAAGAACGAATTTGAATGTTATTTTTATGTTAGTGGCGTCTAATATTCCCCCTTAAAGCAAAAACCAAAAAGTAAAGCACAGAAAAAAACAAAGAAATTAGCCAGTACTGTGTCCCTTCTAGTGAATCGAAGATGTAATATAACATGAAAATGCAAATCATTGGCCTTTTTATTTCTTTGTGGTAATTAGAGATTGATTGCATGAAATTCAAGACCATAATGGGGGCGACGTTTATGCAGATGTACTTTAGTTAATAGCTGGCTTCCAACCCAGCAATGTGTTTTCCTTGGAGGCGTCAGGTCCCCTTTTTTTTCTGGGATATCTTCTGTGTTCGGTCTGAACCCTATTTTAGCATCTGAATTTATAATTTCTTGAACTATTTGCACAGGATGAGTAGCTCGAGTTGTAATAAATTTCATGAAAGCATGTTAAGAAGCTGTCTCATTGCATCACTGTGTTTGAACTATAAGTTTGATCTCGTAGGCATAATGATAGGGAGGTTACATTATTTTGAGTTGAAATGCGGATTTGGAATCAATGATTCATAGGATTATGCTATGATGGGTTTTACATTAAAGATAATTAGCTTGAAATTTTGATGAATTTCAAAACTACACGACGCTAGTATATATATAAAAAATTTTTCCCCCTAAAATCAAAGCTTTGATTTTGTTTGCATGCATCTTTACATGATGCACGCTGTTTATGCCACAGCCACACCTTTGCACCGTGGCCCGATGCGTGCTAGTGAAATGAATAACGAGATGTAACAAATATATATTTGTGATCTGTATAAGATCGGTAAAGGTTTCGTACGCACAATGAAGCTAGTGAGGAATAGAGTCGTTGCATGTGGTTGGAAACGAGGTTTCAATTTTCATAAAGTAGTTGTTATAACCGGGTACACGATCGAGAATTACAAAATATTTATTTTGAGAAATTACGACTCAAAATAATTGAAATATTACAAAGTAAATAATTTGAGAAATTACAACTCAAATAATTGTATACAACTGAAATATACTGTATAAATAAATTATACGTATAAACTAAGTCGAGTCGAGATAAATCTCTTCCCGCAAGAAGATTATCGCCCCGGTAGTGGCTCTTCGGTTAGGCGTATCTTCCCCAAAGGTAAAACGACTTCGTCTCGTTGGATGTAGCACCACAATCCGGCGAGCTCCGGCGAACTAAATAGGATCAAGAACTGAGCACAAGTGTTTGCGGAGAGTGTTGTATGTAAATGGCAGAATGCAGGGATTTTGTAGTTATTCAGTGGTTTCTGAATGCTCTCCACAAGCCTATTTATAGACATGTGGTAAGTATGAATTCAATACATTGAATTCCACTCCGACGGCTGGAAGGTTGAAGATTGTGGCCGGTGGCAAGCAGCCATTGAAGAAACTTAGTTGCAAATTGAAGACGCCATGCAGAAGTCGAAGCTGGCGTGCTTCTGCTGCTGCTGTGACTGTTGCTGTGGGCTTGGGAATTAATTCAGTTGGGCCAAAGAAAATAATTCTGTTGGGCCAAAAAAATAGTTTGGGCCCCAAACACCACCCCAAAGCACCAATTGCCAAGATCCAAGTCCTTGGCCGCGGCCCGTACCCGACCCGCCCGTCCGGCGGCGGCGACGTCGTCGTCGTCCGTCCGTCCGTCCGATCGATCGTCGGCGGCGGCGCGCGTGTGTGTGTGCGCGCGAGGCTAGTACTTAGATCAAGCCCACTAGCAAGCCCACAAGTCAATTTATCAACTCCATGTGCTTTGCTATTCTTATACATGAAAAACATCTCTATGTTTTCCAATGTGGGATAGCATTTATTTTCCCTCTTCAACATCCAAACTTTGACATACAATATCTCACTCATCGGAAATCGGTTTTGAGACTTCAAGTATATCACGTTGATCTACTCGAGATGTAGATTAACATCCAATCATTATTTTAATTAAATAATAAATATTTAATTAAATAATAATTTCCAGATATGGCATTAAAACCATATTTCCAACAATCCCCCACATGAGTGAGAAAACAGTATGCGAAAGTATACAAACACTTAGCTCAGTCCTCTTAAGATACAACATTGCATTTGGAGAGGTAGCTTGTGGCTTTGAACCTGCCATAGTCAATATTATCGAGTATACCGGCGGCCTAGTGGATATGGTTCCTTGAACTAGTCCTCCTCGGTGTATACTTTAGTCAATAATATTGACACAATATTGCTTCAATCCTTATTCGTTCTCACGTTTGTGTCCATTACTGGCCTTGGAACACCTCTTTGGATTCATAAGTGTTTCAATCGAAGCGGCCCCACTTCACACTTACATAGGTGACTCTTAACTCAAGTATCCTGCTATACTTGTCCTCTTCGAGGAGTTCTAGAGTCATTAAAAGTCAAAGACTTAACCTCACCACGTGCAGGTTTCCGAACACTCACTGTTCTACAAGGAATAGGCAATTCGAGTGTTCAACACACGGATTTTCATAACTTAGTTGTCCCATTGAACCAAGTTCTTGGGATCCTCCAGTCATCATGGTTGGGTTGCCACTATGATTATCCTTAATTTGTGGACTTCAAACCCATTCCCCCTAACAGTTTATACATCTGATCTCGATGGATACTTTTTTGTCAAAGGATCCGCTATGTTATCAATTGATCTTATATAATCAATTGAGATAACTCCACTAGTGATCAAATGTCTCACGGTATTATGACGTCGACGAATATGTCTCGACTTACCGTTATACAAATGGTTTTGTGCTCGTCCGATAGCAGCTTGACTATCACAATGAATTATCACGGACGACACAGGTTTCGACCAACATGGAATATCCTCGAGGAAATTTCTAAGCCACTCGGCTTCTTCACCAGCTTTATCCAAAGCTATGAATTCTGATTCTATGGTCGATCTAGCAATACATGTTTGCTTCTTGGATTTCCAAGACACAGCACCACCCCCCACAGTGAATACATAACCGCTCGTTGAAAACGAGTCTTTGGCATCAGATATCCAATTTGCATCACAATACCCTTCAAGTACAGAGGGCTCCCTAGTATAATGAATCGCATAGTTTTGAGTATATTTCAAATATCTCAAAACCCTTTCAAGAGCTTTCCAATGTTCATTACTAGGGTTAGCTGTAAAGCTGCTCAACTTGTTGACCGAGCATGCTATATCGGGACGAGTGCAATTTGTTAGATACATCAGGCTCCCAATAATCTTCGCATATTCTAACGCGTCAACAGGTTCTCCCTTGTGTACACTCAAATGCACATTAGGTTCCCATGGTGTCTTAGCTATTGGCTTGTCAAAAGCGTTGAATTTCTTTAACACTTTCTCAACGTAGTGAGATTGTGTTATAGTAATACCATCAGGTCTTCTTAGAATTTTAATTCCAAGGATAACATCAGCTAAGCCCATATCTTTCATGCTAAAATTTTTACTTAGCATGCCTTTGGTTTCTTGAATCACTCGGGAATTACTTCCCATGATGAGCATGTCATCTACATAAAGACAAACAATAACATATCCGTTATTAGAATTCTTAATGTAGACACATTTATCGCACTCATTGATTCTGAATCCATTTGACAACATTACACTGTCAAATTTTAAATGCCATTGAAGCGGTGCTTGCTTCAACCCATATAAAGACCTTTGAAGTTTGCATACTTTGTGCTCTTGCCCAGGTACTACAAACCCTTCAGGTTGCTTCATATATATTTCATCTTCCAACTCGCCATACAAGAATGCAGTTTTCACATCCATTTGGTGAATCTCGAGATTGTGCAAGGCAGCAATAGCGAGAAGCATCCGAATAGATGTTAGTCTGGTCACAGGTGAATAGGTATCGAAGAAATCGTACCCTTCTTTCTGCCTGAAACCTTGAACGACAAGTCGGGCTTTGTACTTATCTATAGTACCATCAGATTTGTACTTCTTCTTTAGGATCCATTTGCATCCTAAAGCTTTACTTCCAGGTGGTAGATCCACTAACACCCAAGTATGATTCTGCATAATGGAATCAATCTCAATATCGATGGCTTCTTTCCAGAGAGCTGCATCTGAGCCAGACATAGCTTCTTTAATCGTCACCGGTTCGCCATCTAGCATCAAGACAACATAATCCGATCCATAGACATTAGCTTTTCTAACTCGTTCCCCACGTCTCGGTTCTACATCCATAGGTTTAGACCTTGGTCTTTTCCTATTAGGTGGTACATGATTAGAACCCGTGGCATCATCTACTTGAGTAGAATTACTAGCTACTTCCATAGGTTTAGAACCTGTAGCATCACCATCAACTCCATCATTAGAGTTCGATGTACCTTTATCCTTGTTAGGATAGATATTTTCAAAGAATATAGCATTCCTTGACTCTATCGTTGTCCCAACATGTATATCAGGTATCTCCGATCTGTGCACTATAAAACGATAGGCACTGCTATTAAGTGCATGACCAATGAAGATACAATCCACCGTTTTAGGTCCTATTGTAACTTGCTTTGGTAAAGGCACTTCTACCTTGGCTAAACACCCCCACACTTTGAGGTATTTATACGAAGGTTTCCTTCCTTTCCATAGCTCATAGGGAGTTACATCTTTCCCTTTGAGTGGAATCTTGTTCAAGATATAGTTGGCCGTTAAGACAGCTTCCCCCCACATGTTCTGAGGTAATCCTGAACTAATCAACAAGGCATTCATCATCTCCTTAAGAGTTCGATTCTTGCGTTCAGCAACGCCGTTAGATTGTGGTGAATAAGGAGCCGTCGTTTGATGGATTATACCACTTTCGTTGCATAATTCAGCAAACGGAGCTACATACTCTCCACCTCTATCACTTCGAACCATCTTAATTCGACATCCAAGTTGATTCTCGGCTTCATTTTCGAAGTTTCTAAAAGCTTCAATAGCCTCATCTTTACTTTTCAATAAGTAAAGGTAACAATACTTTGTGCAATCGTCTATAAAGGTGATAAAGTACTTCTTGCCACCTCTAGTTTGCACGAACTTTAAATCACAAACATCGGTGTGAATAAGTTCCAAAGGTTGAGTGCTCCTTTTTACCGATTTTAAACGGTAACTTAGCCATTTTGGCTTCAACACAAACTTCACATTTTTCTTGTGAGTTGTATTCATCAACTTTTAGTAAATTCATTTTTACTAATCTCTTTATAGCATTTAGATTAACATGTCCAAGTCTACAATGCCATAAATCAGAACACTCAATCAAGTAAGCAGAAGAGGTTGATGCATCTTTATTGATCTTAGCCTTGGCAGGCTTACAAGCTCTTACACCAAGTTTGAAAAGTCCTTCGGAGGCATAGCCTTTCCCTAGGAACTTTCCCCACTTGCGTATTACAACATAGTCAGATTTGAAAAACAATTCAAAATCCTTATTCGTAAGCCTAAAGCCCGAAATTAAATTCTTTCGGACAGTTGGAACGTGTAATACGTCTTTCAATGTGATCTCCACGCCCGACGTGAGTTGAAGAATCACATCTCCCATGCCGAGGACTTGGGATGTCCGTTCGCTAGCCTCCATTATCGTTTTGTTTTCCACTTCTTTGTAGTTGTGGAACAACTCACGATTTATGCATATATGGACGGTAGCGCCGGTGTCCACGAACCAAGCGTTCGGGTTGTCCACATGATTCACCTCGGAGATCATGGCAGCAAAGTCATCGTGGTTCCAATCGTCGAAGTCCTTCTCGACGTTGTTCACGTTGCCATTTGCTTTCTTCCGCTTTGGCTTGCGGCAATCCTTAGCCATGTGACCTTTTTTGTCACAATTATAACATACACCATCAAACTTTGATGGTTGACTACCGCTTTGCTTCCCTTTACCCTTATTATTAGGGTTAGGGCGACCACGTTTGTTGTAGGGACCGCCTTTCTCGGCGAGATTGGCCTTTGCCTCCATCGGAGCTTTTCCCTTTTGATCACGACTTCTCACGTGATCCTCCATTTGAAGCTTGGATAACAATATCGGCACGGACATCTCCGAGCGCTCATGCTTCAAAAGGTTTTGAAATTTCCTCCAACTAGGAGGTAATTTCTCTATGATGATTGCAACGAGCAATGCATCCGCCAAGGGCATCCCTTCGGCTTGAACCTCATGTGAAAGATTTTGGAACTCTTCCACTTGGTCCATCAATGGTCGGGAGTCAACCATTTTATATTCTAACCATTTGGCAACGACATACTTGGTAGTATTCGCCTTGTCCACTTGATACTTTAGATCAAGGGCCTCCCACAATTGTTTCGCGGTTTCATGAACCTTGAAAACACGGTAGAGCCGTTCGTCCAGAGACATGAGAACGGTGTTACGACACAAGTAGTCGCCGCGACACCAGTTCAAATATCCGGCACGGATTTCTTGGCTTGTCTCCCCTTCCTTTTCACTCGGGGTTGGAGGTTTATCCTCCATTAAGAATCCAGCAAACCCCACGGTTGTGAGGTAGAATAGCATCTTCTCTTGCCAATATTTGAAGTTCTTGCCTGAGAACGTTGATGGTTTCTCGGCAAGACCAATAGTTCTAGATGTTGACGAAGAAGCCCCCGTTGATGCAAACGAGGAAAATATTGACGACGTGGTTGAACCGATGGTTGCAGAGGTGGTGGAGCCATCCATATTGACGTCGGTGTGAGCCATTTCTCGAACGTGTATCAACGGCAGAGAAATAATCTTCTTGCGATTGTTATAACCGGGTACACGATCGAGATATTACAAAATATTTATTTTGAGAAATTACGACTCAAAATAATTGAAAATATTACAAAGTAAATAATTTGAGAAATTACAACTCAAATAATTGTATACAACTGAAATATACTGTATAAATAAATTATACGTATAAACTAAGTCGAGTCGAGATAAATCTCTTCCCGCAAGAAGATTATCGCCCCGGTAGTGCTCTTCGGTTAGGCGTATCTTCCCCAAAGGTAAAACGACTTCGTCTCGTTGGATGTAGCACCACAATCCGGCGAGCTCCGGCGAACTAAATAGGATCAAGAACTGAGCACAAGTGTTTGCGGAGAGTGTTGTATGTAAATGGCAGAATGCAGGATTTTGTAGTTATTCAGTGGTTTCTGCATGCTCTCCACAAGCCTATTTATAGACATGTGGTAAGTATGAATTCAATACATTGAATTCCACTCCGACGGCTGGAAGGTTGAAGATGTGGCCGGTGGCAGCAGCCATTGAAGAAACTTAGTTGCAAAATTGAAGACGCCATGCAGAAGTCGAAGCTGGCGTGCTTCTGCTGCTGCTGTGACTTGTTCTGCTGCTGTGACTGTTGCTGTGGGCTTGGGAATTAATTCAGTTGGGCCAAGAAAATAATTCTGTTGGGCCAAAAATTAAAAGCCCAATGGAGTTGGTCCAAAAAATAGTTTGGGCCTCAAACACCACCCCAAAGCACCAATTGCCAATTGCCAAGATCCAAGTCCTTGGCCGCGGCCCGTACCCGACCCGCCCGGCGGCGGCGACGTCGTCCGTCCGTCCGTCCGATCGATCGTCGGCGGCGGCGCGCGTGTGTGTGTGCGCGCGAGGCTAGTACTTAGATCAAGCCCACTAGCAAGCCCACAAGTCAATTTATCAACTCCATGTGCTTTGCTATTCTTATACATGAAAAACATCTCTATGTTTTCCAATGTGGGATAGCATTTATTTTCCCTCTTCAACATCCAAACTTTGACATACAATATCTCACTCATCGGAAATCGGTTTTTGAGACTTCAAGTATATCACGTTGATCTACTCGAGATGTAGATTAACATCCAATCATTATTTTAATTAAATAATAAATATTTAATTAAATAATAATTTCCAGATATGGCATTAAAACCATATTTCCAACAGTAGTCAGAAACATGGATTTAATTTTATCTTGCGATGTTGTTGGGAAGTTGGCAACCTGACTTCCTGCTTATCATTTCTACATCATCAAAATGACATTGTTTTATGTGTTTTCATTCAACAAAAAGGAATAATATGAATAAAACAATGTTGACTATGCACAATGCAAGCTAGTGAGGGATAGGCCTGTCGTGAGTGTGCAGTTGTTCGTATAAGTAGCCATGAATGCACTCTACAGCTGGCGGCGTCGAGAAATAAGTTGGCAATTAAGCTTCCCTTGTGGCATTTCTACTCGAATGAATTTTAACATGAAAATTTTGAGTATTCTGCATCACCAAAATGTTCAGGGAAAGAAAGGTTACTGTGTGTTTTTGTTGTTGAACATTCATTTTTTTTTATATATAAATTAACACTTAAATACAAAATTTGAAAACCATGTTATGATGGACTCAGAACCCAAAATCTGATTTTAGGCATTAACCATTCTACAACTAGATTAACACACACACACTAAACATTTCATTTTTGCTTAGACGCGGCGTCGTATGAAGTGAGCCATGTGAGTAAAAGTCACAACTTTAATTCTCACATACTTTTTCTACAGCACTTGTCATACTTCACATTCTTCGAGCAAATTTCATTTTCTTTATAAACAGCGTATAAAAAATGGTCTATTATCCCCTGAAAAATGGGCTATTATCTGAGTAAATTCAATGCAGTCACACCTCAGCCACACACCTAGACAATAAATTTTTATATTTACAATTTATTATCTGAGTCTGTACTTAAGTACTTTCCTCAAATCAGTAACCTCTATCAAGTAACATAATATTAATGCGCCAAAAATTCCTCAATTGCAATCACAGCATTGTGATAAACAAAAAATAAAAAAAAATTAAAGAATCAGCATTCCAAAATGAATGTCATGGCATATATGTGTTTACTCTTCACATCTTGATGGGCAAAAGCTAAGGAACCACTATTGACTAGGGGAAAAGCTGCAGCAGTTATCTTTACAAAGGGATGATCTTTGAACTAAAAAAAAGGAAGTACATTTTCCTTGGAGATATAGTTCCAGAAGACTAGCATTACATTATCACAGATCAAGAATGCCATTCTAATATGCCTTCCTTTTTCTAATATGCCTTCCTTTCTAGACCCTAAACCTAGGTTAATGCTTCTTTCCTATCAGTGCCTTTTCTCATTTGACTGCCTTCCATCTCTTTGTTTTTGCAGTAGTAATAGTTATGTAAAATGACACTGAGAAATGCATGCAAAAACTAAACTGCAGCCTCACTTTTGTGTAGATGGGGGAAAATTGGTATAATTTGAACTCTATCAGAGAGATATACAAAAGCAAAAAAGGGTTGTAATCAGCTATGAGCATATGATTCAAGATAAGGAAATGGACGTCAGCCTATCGAGAGTGAATCTATATCACCTAACGAGGGCTCAAATGTATTAGATAAAGTTGTGCATTTACGCATCAAGTCATTCTCAGATCTTGCTTCTTACGCCGGCAGCGGTGGTGGCCTTTTTTGCAGAGATTTCCACCGACCATTTCCAATTGTGAAGTATTCTCTGGTGCAGTCCAGGCAAATAAATTTGATAAGCACTAAGCAATAATCCCAATAAAACAAGAACTACACATATTGTCTATTTCGTAGTGGCATCAAAAAATGCTATCAATTCTCCAGCCCTGAATTGATTAAAATGACCTTCAACGCTGTAGCAATTTGACACATGATCAATTTATACATCATGCTTGATGCCAGAAGAGTAAGGGCAGGCTTGCTCTTTTCATACTGACACATATACTCCATTTTCATAAGCATAGTATCAAAAACATA
This sequence comes from Salvia miltiorrhiza, assembly GCF_028751815.1. NCBI lineage: Eukaryota > Viridiplantae > Streptophyta > Magnoliopsida > Lamiales > Lamiaceae > Salvia > Salvia miltiorrhiza. Next base: position 13,936,211 of record NC_080393.1, on the reverse strand, counting down.
ATAACAGGCCAAGAAAGACATCAGATGTCAAAGCATTAAGATAGAAGCAAAATAAAACTTATAGTGATGCTTTAAGAAAAATACTATTTGTTTCAAGATCGTATAGGCTCCCATTATAAGAAAAAATATTGAACATCCATAGGCTATCATACCATTTTCACCAAATTATAAGAAACATGTATATACCGGTTTCTATCAAAGAGTTCCAGTTTCTTATACAAGATTGTTGTTTGCTATTTTAATTTTATTAACTATTGACAATCCAGTTAAACCATTCACTTAAAAAGCATCCTAAGCTCATCAGATTCAAATTACATGAATAAAATCAGTATCATATCCTGCAGAACTGATTCCGCAGTTAAAAATTAAAGAAATACCAAAGTTGAGAACTTATTCAATTAAATACCATCATAAAGTTTACATGAGACGCTTAGCTAGTGATCAATAATCATAATCAATTTCCATTTAAACAAGAAGCAAATTACCTCCACATTCATCGCCCCAAAACAGGGACCGTCCGTCATCCTCTTCCACATCAAGCTCGTCGCCATATTCAAGCTCCACATCTCCTTTATAGCCCGAATCACTTCCATAACCAGATTCATTCCCCTCAATATCACAATTACTAACCAGCCCATAACCAGAAATCACAAACTCCCTCTCCCCACCCCCATTCCCTTCCTTGTCTCTTCTCAAATTCCTCTCACTCGCATCCGACACCCAGCGTGCCTCTGAAAACAGCTCCCCGCTCGAATCAGTACTCTCAGCCGTCATTGGAAAATCGGAGCAAGTCACATTCGCCGTCGACACGCCCACATAGCGGTACCTCCGATCGGAGCTCCGGCTAGAAACCGATCTGGACCCTCCGCGCCGGCGGCGCTTGCGTGCGAAGCTCCTCCCGTGCGCGGCGGGGAACGCGGGGGGTTTATCGTCGTCGAAGAAGCAGAGCTTCGACATGTCCAGGACAGAACTGAAGGGGAACGACGTCCTGCGATCGTCGCGGCAGATGCGCTTGTTGGCAGCGCCGCGCGATTCGGCTGAATCGGAGCCTAGGGCTTTGCCGAAGGGGCGCCAGCTGCGAAGCTGCAGCCTGCATGATTCTATGGCGCGTCCAAGAGGCATTGAAACGCACAGGGTTTGCCGATTTTCTTGGATTAATACGAGCTGTTAAAGAATCGATTGAGGAGTTTATTAGGGTTACAAAGATCAATTTGGGGATTTAGGAGTTTTTGAAGGAAAGGAATTAAGAGTTCAACTCAAAAACAGAAAGAGTAATCGATAGTTTGAAAATTGAAGATCTGGTGTTTATATATGGGGAATAAAACCGTTGGGAATTCAGCTGATTCAACGCTCGATTGACGGCTTGATGCAAGTTTTTGACCCGACCCGTTGTCTCGGATAATATTTTATGAGACTATCTTTATCAACAACCTACAACAACCCTATTTTTAATAAAATATTTATTTCTCTCTCTTTCATATACACAATTTATAATTTAACAATTTTTATGTTTTATTAATAACCTACTACAACCTAAATACTTTTTTTCTTTTTTTTTATTATTTGTTATCATATTTTTTAATTATAAAATGCCAAATGGCATTATCCCATTTAATTGAAAAGGTGGATGACTTGGGTTGTTCTGCAAATTTTTTGACAACCCATTATTCACTTTGTTAATATTTAGTATTTTTTTTATTTAATTCTTTTGTCTTCTAGTGATGACCGATTGTTATTGGTCATGAATAAATGTAGTCTGAGGTGAACGTGATTTCTACAAGGTAAGGGGTTGGATACGATCCATTAAATATAAACTTTTTGTATTCATTTCAAATTCAATTAAAAATAATTGTTCTAGTGTGAATTGTTTTATATATTTGTAGATTATACTTGCAGAATAAGGTATACATAGAGTAATACACGTTCAAAATTGTAATAAATTTATGAATAGATATAAGATTCCTAATACAAGTGGAATATATATCGAATATACTTCAACACGTTATCTAATCCTATGAATCTAATCAACAACATGTATAGAGTATTTTTTGTTACACAAAATCTCCTACACACCCGGGTCGTACCCGACCAGGATCCTAACTCGAATCTAACTCAAGTGAACTATTATACCCGAATGTCAAGTTTTATTGTCATTTCGCTATAGTGTTAATGTCATTTACATATAATGTTAGTGTCATTTTACACGTAGTGTTAGTGTCATTTCAATATAGTGTTAGTGTCATTTTCGAAATAGTGTCATTTGTAAAACAAAATAGTGTTAGCGTTATTTTCGAAATAGTGTTATTTCTAAAATAAAATAGTATTAGTGTTATTTCAATATCGTGTTAGTGTTAGTGTCATTTCAATAAAAAAATAGGTCAGGATAGTCCAATTGAGTCAGGTACAACCCGGGTGTACGGTACACTCGGGTGTACAGGAGACCACCTCTTTTTGTTAAGTTGTCAGATCATGCATTATGTTTGTGATTGTTTGAATTGTGCAATTTATATAAAGTATTTTTTGTGGAGTTGTCAGATACAATATCAATGATGAAACAAATATTAGCGGAATCAAGAAAAACGATAAAGAACATAGTTTTCACTATATTTCGTGAGAATAATGGTGAATTAGGAACCAACACCTAAACTATAAGATGTAAAGTATGGACTATACCTAGTGGAGATGATCGGAACGAGTGGAGTAAAGTGATCGGAAACTTTGCACGAAGGAGAAAATAACTGTTGTATTCGAAAATATGAGATAACGTGCCGGTACTACATGAGCTGAGGTCTATTTATAGATTACAATTGAGGGTAAAAAGGTAAAATCATTATCCACGCATGCTCCTTGCGTGGTCGGAGGGTATAATAGTAACTTCGTCTTTACGCGGGAGCTCTTCCCGCGCCTTCTAGCATTTCTCTGGCGGGGTGACTTCTCTAGTGATGATGACTTCTCTGGCGAAAGATGACTCCTCTGGAGAAAGATGACTCCTCTGGCGAAGAGTGACTCCTCTGGCGAAGAATGACTCCTCTGGCGAAGAGTGACTCCTCTGGCGAAGGCGGCCTCTCTGGCGAAGGTGGCTCCTCTGGCGAGGGCGACTTCTCTGACGAACACGATTCCTCTGGCAAGAGCCATTCCTCTGGTGGATGAGTTGTCTCTGACATATGAAATCCCTCTAGCAAGAATGATTCTTCTGACCAGTATGATTCCTCTGATTTGCACCCCTTCTCTACTTTGCACATATCACTCCTCATCAACCACTCCCCCCTCTAGTCTGGTTGAACCGGGTATTCTTCGCGTTCAACCAATGGGGTATTGTGAAGACCAAAATTATGTAGCTTTCCTCGATCCCTGCAAATCATGAAGAAGAAAGCACTTCTAATATTATATGGAAACAAAGGTAAGCATTGTAGATTACTCTCTGGTGTTTTTGTTACTCCCAGCCCCTGGTCTGGCTAGTTTACTCTGGAATAGTGCAACCAAGCAGAGGACTCGCCCGCATAGGTGACGTCACCTGCATTAAATGCCTGCCCGATGTACAGTGCTTTCCCCGTACCCCGAGGTTACTTTTTGGCCTTTGCGTCCTTTCGTCTCTCCGTGGAAATTCTCATCCGTTGATTATTTCCCGTATGCCACGCGTCATTCATCCCGCGTGCTTGTAGTTACCCACGTACATTTTTACTTAGTCGATTCGAACTTCCATTTTTCACTATTCTTCTTCTCCAAGTTTCCGAACTCCTTTTCCTGCATTTTTCGGCAATTCTCTTCATGTTCCGGCGTACTCTCCTGCGACCCTTCCGCTTCAGGTTTTATCATCAATCTTTCTCTGGCCTAGGTAATTCGCGCATCTTCTTCTCCTGCAGTTTTTGTGCTTGGTACAAGTAGTTTTGAAATTTGTTGGTGCTCTGATTGAGCGTGCTTAGAAACCCTAGGTGCTCTGATTGGTACAATGGCCTCCACTTCCGCTCCTCAGCCCTCGCGGTCGTCTTCCCCATCTTCCCGAGCCTCTTCGTCTTCTTCACCCCAACTCCAGGATCTCGAGAATTTCCCTTCCCCCTCTGCTTCTTATGACTCTCAAACTGTCCTTGATCCCTCACCACCTAAGAAGAGGGGTAAGAAGACACCCCAACCTCCCAAGCGTGTTCCTGCCTCCCGTCTTGGTGTCGCGGAGGTGGAAAAATTGAAGAGCAAGTGTCGACACCCTGAAAGTTTACAATTCGTAGCCTTTTCTAAAGACTCAACGCCCCCCGAGAGCCTTCGTCACCACAAAGTGATAGTCATCTGGCAAGCCCAGATAAATGCTGGTCTAAGGCTTCCTCCCCCTGCCCTTTTAGTCAGTGTTTGTAACCACTATCGCATCCCCTTTTATCAAGTTACTCCTTCCGCCATCCGGCGGTTATATGCCTTCCATATTCTTTGCCGCGCCCACGGTATTGGAGACACCGGTAAATTATTTTGTCAAACCCAGACTCTCCGCATGCAGGGCAGTCCCTTGTATAGCTTCGCTGCTCATCCGAAACATCCCACCACTTTCCTTTCATCCTTGAATTCCTTTGATAAGGGCTTTCTATACAATTACTGCTATGTGCGCACCCTTGTCGGCAATTGGCATAATTACCATGTTTTGGAACTAGAATGGCATGGCTCCCGGACTACCTATAGGCCTGCCTCCCTAGAAGCTCCCTCCAATTTTGACTTAGGGGTTATAGCCCATCTGAACGCTATGAACAAAGCCCAGCCTTTAGACTGTAAATACCTTGCTGAGAATAATTCGGCTCTGGCATACAATGGCCTATTTTCCCTATATCCAAAGAAATCGATAGGTAAAAAATATAACTTAGAAAAATATATTAAATTTTGTTACCCGGATGCTAAATGATGTAGTGTTTTAAATTGCAGACATGTCTTGGAGAAAGAAATGTGGGGACAATTTGCCTGTCGTTGCTTCTCCCACTCGCAGCGGGGAGCATGGTACCGGGGGTTCTGCTTCTGGGGCAGGCCCCCTAGAACAGCCAATTGGGGTCGAGCTGGTCGCCCTCCCTCCTGTGGTAGAAATCCCAGAGGGGAATGTGGAAGCCTCTCGTGCATTTGATGCAGGAGAGGTTGATGCGGGCGCTCTTGTTCACAGGGGTAAACGTCCCCGTGCTGATGCTACATCTGGTACTGGTGGAGAAGATGTCCAGATTGTGGACATTACTGATGAGATTCCCTCGCCCGACTCGATCCCCGGTGCCACCCTTACTGATCTTTCAAAGAAAAGGAAGAGGGGGTCTCTGATCTCTGTGGGTGAGAAAGAGAGGCAGGAGGGCCTGAAGAAGGCCAGCAAGTCTTCAGAGCCAGTGAAGAAGTCTGCTGGTGGTTCGAAGGTCCTCTCGTCGGCAGTGGAGAAGGGCAAGGGGCCAGTGAAGAAGTCTGCTGGTGTTTCTAAGGTTCCCTCTTCTGCCGGGGGAAAGGGCAAGGGCAAAGCTGTGGTGCCCCCTGCTGATGAGCCAGAAGATGTTGTTCCTGGGCCGATTTCGAGTTTATCGGGGCAGGAGTTAATTGATGCCTTGGTAGCTCGTGTCCATTCCAAGGACCAGGAGAAAGTGGAGAAGCTGACCCGGGGGGTTTTAGTTACTCAGCTGTGCCAGTTGGCTCTTCAGGTACCCTGCTTTTTATACTTTTTATCATAGCAAAAACGAAGTTACTAACCTCTTTATTGTTCTGTCGGAATCCTTTTTGTTTTCTTGCAGGTGGAGGCTCGGATGTGGGGGGCTGTTAAGTGCATCCATGACTATGACATGTCAGAAAAAGAGAGGGAGAAGGAACAAGCGGACATCGCCAAGCGTGATGATGATGTTGCTGGGGTGGTGGAACGTCTGAGTAAGGCTGAAGCAGAGATTGCTGAGTTGAAGGCTCAGCTGGCCCAAGCAGAGGTGGAGAAGTCCTCCCTGGTTTCTGAACTGACCAGGACGACCAAGGAAAGCCATGAAAACTTGGCCAGGTTCAAGGCGGGATATGAAGAAGCCTACAAGGAGACCCGGCGTGGATGGAAGAAAACGCTTGTGGAAGCGCAGAATCGTGCCTATGTCTTGGGGGCGCGAGATCAACGCCTGGAGTATTTCTTGTCTCCGCAGGGTCAACACTTTCTAGGGTTGATGTTGGAGGGCACCTTGGCGGCTTACAAGCGGACTCAAGAGTACTTGGAGGATTTCGGGCCCCTCTTCGCTTATGTGATACAACAGTCTGCTTCCAAGGCGTTAGAGATGGCTGGGGCGACCTCGGAACAGCTTGCTACCCTGGACTTGCATGCCTTAATGGATAACCTCAAAGATGAGGAAATAAATAAGCTGATGGGGATCCCTGCGAATTCTCCGAAGAAACCAGAATGGTGGTATCCAGTGCTGGAGAGGGCCATTCCCTATTTCGCCTTTGGGATTGGGTCTGCTTCAGTGCCCTCCGCTCCATTGTACGCGCCTGCTTTCTCTGCTTCCCTGGCGGGCTTTGTGAATCGGCTGCGAGATCCCACCAACAAAAGTACCCGAAGATTTTCTCAGTATGGTGTGGTACCTCCTTTGCCCTCTGATTTGGCGGCCTCCGTTTCTGAAGATTCCGCTTCCTCCTCCTCTGCAATGGATCAGCTTTTTACCCTGTATCGAGATGAGAAGACGTTTGTGCAAGAAGTTGTAAAATTGCTGGACTTGGGAGTCCGTCTCCCCGAGGTGAAGGAAGCTGGCATGCTGCCAGTGTTCGCAAAGGGAGCCGTTTCTGGCCAAGTCTCTACGAGTGGTGTTCCTCCCCTGGTTTCTTCTGCCTCTGCTCCTGCCCCTTCTGCTATTGATCAAGATGCTTCCGCTCCTCCTGCCTGAGTTAAAAGAATTTTTGTAATTTTTTGATCTGTACAAACTTAATACTTACTTCCCGTTTTTGATGTGCAACTGTGCCTTCTCGGCGTGTTTATATGAAATTTCTTCCCTGCTTGTATTGCATTTTCCCTTTCATTACTTGTGTTGTTTTTGTTGCTTTCACGTTCATGTTGAATCTGTGCTTGGTTTAGCTCATCGTGCTTGTTGTCGGTGTTTCTTTGATTTTCTCCTTCGAAATTTCTCTGATTTCCGCTGTGGGTGTTCTGTTGATTCCTCTGACAAGAGCTTTGGTTGATCCTTTTGGAAAGGATTTCACCGCCTCCTCTGACGAGGATTTGGTTGATTCCTTTGGAAAGGATTTGGAAGGCTCCTCTGGCGAGGATTTTGGTTGGCTCTTCTGGCAGGAATTTGGCGGACTCCTCTGACGAGGATTTTGATGACACTTCTGATAAAAGCTTCACCGCCTCCTCTTACGAGGATTTGGTTAACCTTTATGATAGGGATTTCACCGCCTCCTCTTCCGAGGATTTGGTTAATTTTTTTTTTGTCAATGATTTCGCGCTTCCCATCCAAGCTTGAGCACTCTGCGCGGAGCATGGAGGACCCGGGGGGGTGCAACCAACTTTCGCGGCTTACGATTAAGTAGTAACCCTCTGCGCGGAGCATGGAGGACCCGGGGGGTGCAACCAACTTTCGCGGCTTACGATTAAACAGTAACCCTCTGCGCGGAGCATGGAGGACCCGGGGGGTGCAACCAACTTTCGCGGCTTACGATTAAATAGTAACCCTCTGCGCGGAGCATGGAGGACCCGGGGGGTGCAACCAACTTTCGCGGCTTACGATTAAATAGTAACCCCCTGCACGGAGCATGGAAAACCCGGGGGGTGCGACCAACTTCCGTGGCTTACGGTTAAGGACAACCTCTGCGCGGAGCATGGAGGACCCGGGGGGTGTAACCAACTTTCGCGGCTTACGATTAAGTGCCACCTCTGCGCGGAGCATGGAAGGCCCGGATGGCACGACCAACTTTCGCGGCTTACGATAGAAAGAACACCCTGCACGGAGCATGGAAAACCCGAGGGGTGCGACCAGCTTTCGTGGCTTACGGTTAAGGACAACCTCTGCGCGGAGCATGGAGGACCCGGGGGGTGTAATCAACTTTCGCGGCTTACGATTAAGTGCCACCTCTGCGCGGAGCATGGAAGGCCCGGATGGCACGACCATCTTTCGCGGCTTACGATTGAAAGAACACCCTGCACGGAGCATGGAAAACCCGGGGGGTGCGACCAGCTTTCGTGGCTTACGGTTAAGGATAACCTCTGCGCGGAGCATGGAGGACCCGGGGGGTGTAACCAACTTTCGCGGCTTACGATTAAGTGCCACCTCTGCGCGGAGCATGGAAGGCCCGGATGGCACGACCAACTTTCGCGGCTTACGATTGAAAGAACACCCTGCACGGAGCATGGAAAACCCGGGGGGTGCGACCAGCTTTCGTGGCTTACGGTTAAGGACAACCTCTGCGCGGAGCATGGAGGACCCGAGGGGTGTAACCAACTTTCGCGGCTTATGATTAAGTGCCACCTCTGCGCGGAGCATGGAAGGCCCGGATAGCACGACCAACTTTCGCGGCTTACGATTGAAAGAACCCCCTCTGCGCGGAGCATGGAAGGCTCGGATGGCACAACCAACTTTCGCGGCTTACGAGCGCTTCCCTCCCTCTGCGCGGAGCATGGAAGGCCCGGATGGCGCAACCAACTTTCGCGGCTTACGAGCGCTTCCCTCTGTTCTGGTGGGGCGTGCTCCCTCTGCTCTGCTGGAGCGTGATCCCTCTGTTTTTCCCTTGACTTGTTGAGAAGCCATTTTTGAATTTGAAAATTGGGGACTACGGGTATACACCCTACTCCCCCCTCTGGTGACATGTGCAATACTCTGTTATGAACATGTTGGCCCAATTACTTCTTACTCCCTTCTCCGGCCCATGAGTTCGCGCGGGCCCATTACCTCTTAGCCCCTTTTCTTAAGCCCAGTACCGTCTCTATATATACCCCTCCATCCTTCATGACCTAGCTCAGAATCCCTTATTTTCTTTCCGCCGCCCCACACTGCTCTCCTCTCAAACCCTAGACCCCCCTTCTTTTTGGCTCAAAATGCCTCCTTATCTTGGTTGTAAAGCTCTCAATCGAGGGAGCGAGTCCTGTTAAGAGGTTGTACACTGCAAAGACAGGACTCTCCCCCGCTTGAGAGTTTTATCTCCAGGGTTCCTGAAGAGAATTTCCCCTCTGAACCATTCCTAGCTTGGTTGTAAGCCACTCAAATAAGGGAAGTTCCCCTCAGAACATTCATATCCTTGAAGGCTTTGCTTTTCCCTCTGTGCTTCCAGTGTAGGTCTCTAGCTTTGTGATTGTGAGGAGGGGACTTCCCGTATTTGAGAGCATTATTACCGGTTTCCCGAGATCTGGAAGTTGATTGGTCTTTTCCTCCGTATTCTTTCCCTCTGGCACTTTGACTTGTGGCTTTTCTTGCAGGTGTGGAGTAAATCCGGAGTAGATCTGAGGTAGATCTGGCATGAATATCTCCCAACGGAGGAGAAAAGCTTGAAGTGTTGGCACATGGAGGCGAAGTTGTCAGCTCTTGGTGTTTTGCTTTCCCTTTGACCTGCTAAGAAGCAGTTTTTATATTTGTTTCTTCCTTATCCTGCTATGAAGCAGTTTGTATTTTGAATTTGAAAATTGGGGATTACGGGTATCCACCCTACTCCCCCCTCTGGTGACATGTGCAATGCTCTGCATGAACATGTTAAATATATAGCATATGTAATGTAAGAAAGCAATAATTGAAATAAACAAACACAACACCAGGGAATTCCCTAGAACCACATATCTGTTTTATTGATATCATGGCCCCGGACCTCGTTAAAACCCCTGTGGGGAAAAAGAGTATCCGGTCTACAAGTGATTACTCCTGCTTAAGTAGCAGTTATACATAGAACTTTTTGAGTGTGTTTATATTCCATGGCCTGGGGAGAGTTCTGCCGTCTGAATCCGACAATGTGTACGCTCCGCCACCCAAGACCTCTGTGACGATAAATGGTCCTTCCCAATTTGCTTCAAACTTGCCCACTGCCTTTAATGCGTCTGCTCTTTTCAATACTAGATCGCCCTTGACCAGCTTTCTTGCTCTGACCCTTTTGTCGTACCCTGCTTTGATGACACTTTTATATTTTGCTGCTCTGATTTGCGCTTCTTCCCGCTGTGCTTCCGCAAGGTCGAGCTCAGTTCTTCGGAGATCGGCGTTACGCTCTGTATCATAGGTGATGATGCGGTATGATTCCAGTCTGGCCTCCGCTGGTATTACTGCATTGGATCCGTATACCAGCGTAAACGGTGCCTCGCCCGTTGCTGTCTTCGGGCTAGTTCGGTAGGCCCAGAGAACAGTGTCTAACTCCTCCACCCATTTCCCTCTGCTCTGGTTCAATCTCTTCATAATCCCTTCGCAGATTGTTCTGTTGGCTAATTCCACCTGACCATTTGCTTGTGGGTGCGCCACTGAGACGAAGCGCTGAGTGATGTCCATTCGATCACAGAAATCTGCTATCCTCTGCCCTGTGAACTGAGTCCCATTGTCGGACACAATGATTCTCGGTACTCCGAATCTGCAACAGATGTTCCTCCAAATAAAGCGTTCCACTGTAACTTCATCAATCTTGCCCACAGCCTCGGCCTCGACCCATTTAGAAAAATAATCTACTGCCACGATGAGAAAGCATTTCCCTCCCGGTGCTGTAGGCAACTTCCCGACTATATCAATGCCCCATTTGTCAAACGGACATGCCGCGTACATGACACCCATAGGCTCCCCTGGTACATTGATTCGCCCTGCATGTCTCTGGCAAGCTTCGCACTTGCGGACGAACTCTCTGGCCTCTTTGTTGATGTGAGGCCAATAGAACCCGGCCCGGATAATTTTGCGCACAAGATCCCGAAATCCCGTATGCCCACCACAGCAACCTGCATGAATTTCTTGCAAAGCAAAATTAGCTTCCTCTGGAGATAAACATTTGAGCAAAGGTTGAGTGAAAGATCGTTTGAAGAGTTGATCGTTGATTAAGCAGTAATTCTCATAGCGAGCCCTCTGATTGGATTCTCTGCTTAGACGTTCCCCTGTCTTCAGAAAGTGTATAATCGGAGCCCGCCAGTCGTCCCTGATCTCTACCGAGAAAACTTGCGAAGTCTCCATCTCTCTGGTATCACAGAGTAAAATAATCTCATCGTTCCAAGTTTGCTCTACTGCGCTAGCCATGCGCGCCAATAAGTCCGCTTTCGTATTTTCCTCTCTGGCAACTTGCTCGATCCTGAATTCCATGAACTTTTCTTTTATTTCACTGATTTTGGAATGGTACGCCCTCATCCTCTGATCTTTGATACTGTAAGTCCCTGAAAACTGTTGGGCAACCAACTGGGAATCTGTCTTTATGATGACACACTCGGCTTTGAGCTCGGACAAGATGTGCGCCCCTCTGACCACGGCCTCATATTCCGCTTCATTGTTGGACAACCGACAAGTGAATTTGATGGCGAACTGGTATGTCCCATATCCCGGTGAAGTGATATAAACCCCAATCCCACATCCCTCTTTCGTCACGGATCCGTCCACAAAGGCCACCCAAAACTCTGGTACAGGACGACGAGTTGTTTCTTGTATGAAGTCTGCCAATGCTTGTGCTTTGATCGCTGTTCTCGGCTCATATTCTACATCATACTCCCCTAATTCCACGGCCCATTTAACCATTCTTCCCGACAAATCCGGGCGCCCCAAAACTTGTTTGAAGGGAAGAGACGTGCGTACTATCACTCGGTGTGAAAGGAAATAGGGCCTCAATTTTCTGGCCGTGACCATGACTGCCAGAGCAGCCTTCTCAATCTCTGTGTAATTCTGCTCAGGCCCTTGTATGATTCTGCTGACAAAATAGATGGGCTTCTGGTGGCTTCCCTCTTCTCTGATAAGCACAGAGCTGATCGCATCATCCCCCACCGCTATATACAGATATAAGGTCTCACCCGGCACCGGCTTGGTCAGAGTCGGTAACTTGGCTAGATAGATTTTAAGATCCTCAAACGCCGCTCTGCATTCCTCTGTCCACAAAAACTTAGTTCCCTTCCTCAGTACTTTGAAAAACGGCATGCTACGTTCTGCCGAGCGTGATATAAATCTGCTCAGAGCAGTGATGCGCCCATTCAGAGTTTGCACCTCTTTGATTCCTCTGGGCGGCGTCATGTCCAAAATAGCTTTGACCTTTTCTGCATTAACCTCAATCCCTGCAGGCGTGACCTTATATCCCAAAAACTTCCCCGTTGTGACCCCAAAGGTGCATTTCGCTGGGTTCAACATAAGCCGATGATCTCTGACCACCGTGAAGATTTCTTCCAGATCAGACACATGATCCTTAGCCCTGACACTCCGCACAAGCATATCATCCACGTATACCGAAATGTTCTTTGCCAATTGCTCTTTGAAAATTTTCTCCATCATCCGCTGATATGTGGCTCCCGCGTTTTTTAAGCCGAAAGGCATACTTCTCCATCCATATACTCCGCAACAGACGGCAAATGTTGTTTTGGCGATGTCTCCCTTATTCATCCTGACCTGATGGTATCCCTGGTATGCATCCATCATGGACAATAAAGCACACCCTGAAGTGGTATCCACCAGCTGATCGATCCTCGGCAGAGGATAGTGGTCCTTTGGGCAAGCAGCATTTAGATCTCTGAAATCCACACACATCCTCCAGGTATTGGTTTTCTTGGGTACCATCACTGCGTTTGAAATCCACTCCGGGTATTGCACTTCCACGATGTGCCCTGCTTCCAACAATCCGTAGACCTGTTCCCTTATTGCCGCGTCCTTCTCTGCCCCAAAATTTCTTGTTCTCTGCTTTACCGGCCTCACCTTAGGGTCCACGTTGAAGCAATGCTCTGCCAATTTTCTATCAATCCCCTTTAAGTCGGTGGTACTGAATGCAAACACGTCTACATTTCTTCGAAGACAACCAACGAGTTCCTCTCTGACCTGATGGCTCATGGCAGACCCAATCTTTGTCTGGAAACCCTCTCTTCCTGGAAACAATTCTATCATGTTGCAGACATCACTAGTGGACACCAGCGCGGTTTTTTCTGTGCTATCTCTGTCTTTTAATAAATCCGCCAACTCTTGGCGCTCTTCTGCTGGGGCATGTACCTCGCCCATTTTCCCCCGCTTCCGAGCGTCCGATCCCTCTGTCCGTCTTTCCCTTTTCTGCCCTGCTGATTGTGTGAGCATTTGTACGTGGCATGCTTTTGATGTCGTTTGATCGCCGCAAACTTCTCCCACTCTTCCACCCTCGATGGGAAACTTCATTTTCAGATGAAACAAAGAGATAACCGCTTTGAACGCCGTCAAGGCAGGCCGGCCAAGTATGACATTGTACGAGGGTTTAGGCATATCCACCACTAAGAACCGTACCATCCTTGTTTTGTTGCCTGCAACTGTACTGCCAAGAATCAACGGCAGCTCTACATACCCTAGAGGCATGACCATCTCTCCCCCGAACCCAAACAGAGGAGCATTTGTCGGCTCAATATGAGCGTTAATTCCCATATTTTGGAGACATTCCTTAAACAAGATGTTTACAGCGCTGCCCGAATCTACGAAAATACGGTGAATAATGCAGCCGGCAATGTCTGCCGTAATGACCAGCGCATCATCATGCGGGTACATAAGTGTGCGTATATCTTCTGCTCCGAAAGTGATCGCAGGCTCTTCTGCTGCATTCGTAATTTCCATGACCCTTTTAGGATAGTACCCCGTTTTACTGCTCTGACGACTTGTTTTTTAGCCCGATTTGATGTGGGCATCCCGTTCTCCCCACAGATCATATGCACCTCCCTTCTGTAAGGGGGAGGCGGTAGTTGCCTTTCTGCCCCTTCTCTTCGATTGTCCCGATTGTCGTCGGGCCTACGATCTCTGTTGTTCCCCTGCTCTTGTCGCTGATCGCGGTTATTTCTCTGATCCCTCTGATCTCGTTGATCCCTCTGATCTCTCTGATCATTCCGCCTCTGGCCCTCATTTCCTCTGTCGATGAACTGGTCGAGGTATCCCTGACGCACCAGCAACTCCAATTGATGCTTAAGATGTCCACAATATTTTGTGTAATGTCCGAAAGAATTGTGATACTCACACAACTTGTTATTAGACCCTTCCTGTGGCGGCCCAGTTCGGTAGGTTCCCGGTGCCCGAAAGAACGGCTGATCCTTTATCAAATGAAAAATTTCTTCCTGTGGTTTATTTAAGGGTGTGTACTCGGTAAACCGTGTTACTTCATTCACTGTGCGCTGCTGATGGGATGGCATTCCTCCCTGGGGTGGGAGTACCCTGGGAGGTAACCCTCTGAACGGGGCCCTTTCCTGATGTCTTTGCCTCTCGGGTGCTTCCTCGGCTTTTTTGACCTTGTGTTTGTCATTTTCCACTTTTCTTGCCATCTTGGCATCTTCTAACTATAGGTATCCTGGCAGCCTCGCCATAATGTCATCAAAATTCTTTGCTGGTCGGATTTGCAATTCATCAAAGAAGATCCCTGGCCTGAGTCCTCTGACGTAAGCACAATTTTTTATTTGTGATTCCGCCTCCGGCACCTCCAGAGCAGCGAGATTAAATCTTGCTGTATATTCCCGCAATGTTTCACCCTGATCTTGCTTGATATCCATCAGAGAAAGAGCTGATTTCCCTACCCTCCGCGAACTCGCGAACTGACGTAAAAAACGAGTTTGTAGATCTTCAAAGGAATGAATAGAGTTCGGGGGAAGCATCCCAAACCATAACTGAGCCGGTCCAGTGAGGGTAGTTGAAAAGATACGGCACTTGATGCCCTCCGTGTACATATGCAGCGTGACCAACCCTTCAAACCGATTGAGGTGCACCTCCGGATCGGTAGTGCCATCATAATCCAGCGAGATGGGCTTGTAACTTCTAGGTAGGGTATCTGCCAGAATATCATCAGAGAAAGGACTACGGTTGTTGACGGGGTGAAATCGTGAAGTCTTAGCCCTCTTGTTCCCCGTATGCCTCCCCTGCTCCCTTCTGTCCCTGGGTGCGTCACGAGCGTGGCGCTTGTGAATTCTATATTCAGGTCTGCCAGAGGAATACTCCGGTTCCCGTTCCTCTGATCTCTCTGTGTAGCGCGATTTTTCTGATCGATGGGACTTCTCTACCCGGTGTGATTTTCCTGACCTTTGTTCCCTGTCCTCCCTTCGGGATTTTTCCCTCAGTGATTCCTCCAGATCCTGGAGTTGGTGTTTCAGCTGGGACACTTGGTTTTTCAATCGTGCCTTTTCCTTTGGTCTCTCTTGATCACTATTTTATTAGCAACAAAAATACCGCAACTAACACGGTGTAATTGTAGTATAAACAGCAATCGGATATCGTATCCACAGGGATTGTAACACGAAATCACTCTATCTATTTCCTACACAAACTTTCACAGTATGCAAGTAAACAAATATGAAGGTGAATATTAAACTAAAATTAACTAAATAAAACTAAAGAGCATAAACACTATGATGATTAACTCAAATAAAAGGAAAGCTCTGAACCCTAGGGATGTATTTTCACTAATCAACTATATGCATTCAACCTATTGATTCAATTACCAATTTTAATCCAACCCTGATGAAAGATCACTATGTTAATCACAAGCGTCTCTAACGACCACCTATGAATGTAGATTAATTAATCCCTTTTCGCATTCAAGACTCCAAGGAATAAATTAACTCCCAATAGCACATAAAGAATAGCTTCCTATAGCTTCACCTATCGCATTCAAGACTCAAGGCTAACACTATATCATGCATTCCTGAATCGGCTGAACAATTATCGCATTCAAGACTCAAACTGAACAGCTAGACATGTAAATCATTGATCAGATAATTCACAAGATAAATAAGCACCAGGAATCATGAATCATAAGTTGGAGGGCAAATTGATATCAATAAATCAAAAACACATAATTAATTAGCTATGTACAAACCCTAGGTTCAGATTAAAAGACTAGCCAGACATCACAAAATTAAACATAAACATAATTAAATAGAAAGCAATTATAAAAACTAAATTGTATAAAACCGAATTAAAACGAGAGTAGCGACTTGAATCTTCAATCCTGATCCAAGCCTTGAAAACTGGAAAGCTAAAAAGTTCTAAAAGCTAAAAACTGAAATATAAAAGTTGAGAACTGAAAAACAAAAGCTGGGAACCCTAAATAGGTCAAAAGAAGACCTATTTATAGTGTCAGGGTAAAATACAGTGTTTGAGCTCGAAAATACTTGGAAAAACGTAAAAAACGCGGAAGGAAACGGAAACACGCCTAAAAACGGCGACCCGTTCGGCGATCGCCGTCTGGGTCGCCGAAAAATGGCCAATTTCTTCATGGATTCGGCGACCGCCGAATTTTCCACCGGAGGCCAAAAATTGAAACAGGGAATTCGGCGACCTGGCCGGCGGTCGCCGTCTGGGTCGCCGAATTTTTACTGCTGCGCGCGACGTTTTTGTTTCAGCCATAACTTTCTCGTCCGAACTCCGATTTATGATCCGTTTGCGCTCACGAACTCGTATCGAGACGATCTACAACTTCTATTTCAGAACATTGTTCCAAATTCGAACTCAATAAATCTGCAAATTCCTTCAAAGTTCGAGTAAGAATCATGTTTCACAAGATAAAGCAAATTAAGCACAAAACAACTATCAAACACTCAATTTCCTATAAAATAACATCATATGAACACTAAAAACCATGGAAACATGAGTGTTATCAACTCCCCCAAACTTAAGCCATTGTTCGTCCTCGAATAATGGGAAGAACACAACAATAAACACGAATGGGTAAGATGATTGGATCATCGATGCCTCAGAACAATAAAACTTTTTCGAATTCCCTCAAATCCTCAACATAGGAACACAAAAATCACTAATAAGCATAATCAATGGCAGATTCAACCTTGACATTCCAACAATTGACTCTCAAGATAAAAGTGTTTCACTCAACTCTCAATTGATGGATAAAGGACGTGTATCACTCATCGAAACTCATGCAATGCAGATTACTTACCATATGCTTGCCACTCGTCTCAAAATCTCCATCGCTAAAAGTGTGCCAAAAGTAAGATCAAATAGGTCTTTAATTTGGGTTCTAATGTAGGGACATTGGATTAGGTAGGGAAATTTGGCTAAGTGACTCAAAATAAATTGATTACACCAACCTTATGTCTTCACCATTCAAGCATGAAATAAATTCCATCTTCCACCTAACAACATCTCCATAATCATCACAAATCAAAGGGCTATAGTCATCACAAATCATGCTAGACATTCTTTTATGCTCTCACTTTTCTAATAACAACAAAGTCGATTTTCCATGAATTTTTCAATTTTCACTCGACTTTCTCAAACAACTTTCATCAAAAACGTCCTTTTTCTTTTTTCCTTATTTTTTTTTTTCTTTCTTTGAGCTTATAAGAATGACTAGTATCCTTTTTTTCCTTTCACCCCTTATTCTCAATCAACCCATCACAAATACCACACAACGATCCCCATAAACTCCATTACCCCCTATCGTCCGGTTAATGAATCAAAGCTTAAAAAGGCTCAAACACGGTTAACAAGGGAATAATGTTTTCAGGAAAGTGTTTGGGATATAACGTGGCTTACAAAAGATGGCCTAAGATCATCTCAAACTCTTGAACACAACGAGCAGCCTCGACCAAGACTCATGGCAAGTTCTAGAAGCGCACTACATGCATGACAACACTAAAAAACAAAGAACAAACTGCAAATATGGGCAGTTAAGGCTCAATTTCTCACTAGCTTGTTCAACGTCAAAAGTCAAGGCAAAATCGGGCAGTTAAGGCTCAATTTCTCACTAGCTTGTTCAACGTCAAAAGTCAAGGCAAAATCAACTCATCAATCACACTCATCGGTTCAAATAATGTCACCATATCAAGAAAAATTAAGAATTACATTCTTTTTCGCAGAAATCTTCACAGGCACCTTACCAAACAACTAAATGGAGCAACAACTAACTCAAAAACAAAACAACACACACCACCAACCAAGCAGGATAAAACAATAAAGCCAACAAAAAGATAAAAGTGATACACATATCTAATCTCACCCCCTCCCCCAAACTTATTACAGAACATAAGTTCGAAAATAAGTTTGGAGGGATGATGATATGTGTGTCACTACTCACAGAAACACATGCTCCATGGTGGTGGTATGAACAAGGCGCGAATTCCCTCATCTTCCAAGCTCAACACTGCACTAAAAACCCAACAAAACAACAAAACAAAAAGAAACAAAACGAAACTAAAAGAAAGAAAAACAAAACAAAAACGGTTGGGTTACCTCCCAACAAGTGCTTAATTTAACGTCTAGAGCTCGACGATACCTCATAGCCTCAATGAACATCAAACGCAGCAGGTGTGACAGACCGCCTAACACGAACAGAGACAGAGGACTCATGTGCATCAGCTGCGTGAAATACGACGCTTCCATTGGGCACATCTATCATAGCCCTCCCCGTAGCTAAGAATGATCGACCAAGAATCAACGGCGGATTTGCATCTTCAGGAATATCGAGGACCAAGAAATCCGTAGGGAAGACGAGCTTGTCGACCTTCACAAAGATGTCTTCAAGCTTTCCTCTCGGCTTCACTCTTGATCTATCCGCCATTTGAATCTCCATCGAGGTCGGCTTGAGATCTCCAATTCCCAACCGCTTGAAAACAGAGATGGGCATCACATTGACACTAGCCCCTAAATCACAAAGAGCCTTGGGAAAGAGCTCTCCTCCAATCTCGCACTCAATGGTGAAGCTACCCGGATCTTTCTTCTTCGAAAGTAGCTTCATTGGCAGCTCAGTGCTCACAGCTTTCGCCTGCGAGATTTTCCTATCCTCATCCCCCATCTCCTTGGTGTGAACAATTGCCTTTTCTTCTTTATCCTCGGGATCCTGCAATTTTGAGAGAATTTGAGGCTGTGCACGTCGGTCCGATTCTTCAAGTAGTCTCTCAAGCTCATCCACTATACGTCTATGCTCTGTCTCGTCGGGATTGGCAATTTTTTTCTCATTCTTGCAATGGGAGACCTCCAGCTTGACTTCCTTGGCATCCACCTTTTTACTCGGCTTCACAGCACATTGCTCTTCGAGCACCTCCCTCTTCATCAGCCTACGAGGGAATGGAGCTTTTGGGATGTACTCCCTAAGTGGAATAGGAGCCTTGTATGGTTCCTCAATCAGAGATTCATGCTCCTTGCTCATCCTCTTCTCTTTTGTAGACAAAGTGCCATCGAAAATAGCATTGCATTGGCTCTTAGGATTGACAGTAGTGTTGCTTGGGAATTGGCCCGGCTTGTGCTGCGCCGCCGCTTGGTTGGCAATCTGACCAACTTGATTCTCTAACATCTGTACCTGCTTAGATAATGCTGAGAAATTATTCTCCATGTTAGAGATTTTATTTCCAACATTCACCTCCATCCCAGTCATCTTCATGAGCATCTGCTTCATCATGTCCTCCATCGAATCCTTCTTTGGCTCATTGATGACTCCCCCACTAGAAACAGAAAATCCTGGTGGAGGTTGCACAGCATTGTTTGGGTTTCCATAGGAAAGATTTGGGTGCGGACGTGCTCCTGGCTGAAACTGCTGCTGACCCTGCTGATATGGCTGACCTCTGTTATACATCCCTGGCTGTCCTTGCTGGAAATTTCCATAATTTCTGTCATTGATATAATTGACGTTTCCCAAGCCTGATGGGTCTATCACAGCTTGCTCATGACGTCCAGCATTCAATTCACCAATTTTTGCAGTCAGCTCTGCCAGTTGTGTAGCCATCGCTGCCTGTTGAGTCACCATTGCTGCCATAGGGTCAGAACTAGACGCAGCTGCAACCTTCTTCAGTTGTATACGCTCAGATGGCCATTGGTAGCTCGTCGAGGCCATACTATCAATAATGTTCCACGCTTCAGAACTGCTTTTCTGAAGTAGAGATCCACCTGCAGCTGTATCCATGTGCATCCGTGTACGCTCCCCGCAGGCATTGTAGAACATTATCACTAGTGTGCCTTCATCAAATCCATGACCTGGGCACTTTCTGAGCTTCTCCTGATATCGCTCCCACGTCTCCGCTAGCTTCTCTCCCTCGTACTGTTGAAACTGCACGATGTCCATCTTCAATTTCAATGTAAGGCCAGGCGGATGAAATTTTCGTAGGAACGCATGAGCTAAGTCCTCCCACACAACATTATTTCCCAGCTGCAGCGTATGATACCACGACTTCGCCTTATCCCGCAGTGAAAAGGGAAAAAGACGAAGACGGATAATGTCATCAGGGACACCATTCATCTTCACCGTGCTACACAGCTCCAGGAAATGCGCCAGGTGCGCATTAGGGTCTTCGGTCGCCTGTCCACCATATTGGCTCTGTTGAACCATCGTGATCAGACCCGTTTTCAGCTCAAAGTTGGTAGCGTTCACACGTGGGGGCTCCTGGTATACATACTGTGGTATGAACGCTTCATTGATGGCTGGTTGTTTCGGAGCCTCTCTCGTCTCCTGTGCGTCAAGCAGCTTCTTCAACTGCTCTTGCAGAGCTCGAATTTGGATTTGCTCTGGAGTAGCCATCGTATTATCCTCAACTTGATCGTTTTGCTTCTTTAGATTGCGCAAGGTCTTGTTGATTTCAGGATTCAACTCAAAGAGAGGAGTCTCGTGAGATCGTGTGTTCATATGCAACCTACAGAAACACAACTTATAAAAGCCAGAAAATAAAAATAAAAACAAATAAATCTTGCAGTACTATTAAGTCCTATTGGAAATATTAAAGTAAAATCTAAACAATCCCCGGCAACGGCGCCAAAAAGTTGATCACTATTTTATTAGCAACAAAAATACCGCAACTAACACGGTGTAATTGTAGTATAAACAGCAATCGGATATCGTATCCACAGGGATTGTAACACGAAATCACTCTATCTATTTCCTACACAAACTTTCACAGTATGCAAGTAAACAAATATGAAGGTGAATATTAAACTAAAATTAACTAAATAAAACTAAAGAGCATAAACACTATGATGATTAACTCAAATAAAAGGAAAGCTCTGAACCCTAGGGATGTATTTTCACTAATCAACTATATGCATTCAACCTATTGATTCAATTACCAATTTTAATCCAACCCTGATGAAAGATCACTATGTTAATCACAAGCGTCTCTAACGACCACCTATGAATGTAGATTAATTAATCCCTTTTCGCATTCAAGACTCCAAGGAATAAATTAACTCCCAATAGCACATAAAGAATAGCTTCCTATAGCTTCACCTATCGCATTCAAGACTCAAGGCTAACACTATATCATGCATTCCTGAATCGGCTGAACAATTATCGCATTCAAGACTCAAACTGAACAGCTAGACATGTAAATCATTGATCAGATAATTCACAAGATAAATAAGCACCAGGAATCATGAATCATAAGTTGGAGGGCAAATTGATATCAATAAATCAAAAACACATAATTAATTAGCTATGTACAAACCCTAGGTTCAGATTAAAAGACTAGCCAGACATCACAAAATTAAACATAAACATAATTAAATAGAAAGCAATTATAAAAACTAAATTGTATAAAACCGAATTAAAACGAGAGTAGCGACTTGAATCTTCAATCCTGATCCAAGCCTTGAAAACTGGAAAGCTAAAAAGTTCTAAAAGCTAAAAACTGAAATATAAAAGTTGATAACTGAAAAACAAAAGCTGGGAACCCTAAATAGGTCAAAAGAAGACCTATTTATAGTGTCAGGGTAAAATACAGTGTTTGAGCTCGAAAATACTTGGAAAAACGTAAAAAACGCGGAAGGAAACGGAAACACGCCTAAAAACGGCGACCCGTTCGGCGATCGCCGTCTGGGTCGCCGAAAAATGGCCAATTTCTTCATGGATTCGGCGACCGCCGAATTTTCCACCGGAGGCCAAAAATTGAAACAGGGAATTCGGCGACCTGGCCGGCGGTCGCCGTCTGGGTCGCCGAATTTTTACTGCTGCGCGCGACGTTTTTGTTTCAGCCATAACTTTCTCGTCCGAACTCCGATTTATGATCCGTTTGCGCTCACGAACTCGTATCGAGACGATCTACAACTTCTATTTCAGAACATTGTTCCAAATTCGAACTCAATAAATCTGCAAATTCCTTCAAAGTTCGAGTAAGAATCATGTTTCACAAGATAAAGCAAATTAAGCACAAAACAACTATCAAACACTCAATTTCCTATAAAATAACATCATATGAACACTAAAAACCATGGAAACATGAGTGTTATCATCTCTTCCTCGAACACAAGGGAGACGGATTGACTATCAGACTCGTCAACCCTCTCCTTTCTAACAACACTGTTGAGTCTGACACGGCTCCCCTCTGGTCTTCTCTCCACTTCCCTGTCAACAGGGTCCCCTTGCAGTTCCAGAGGCATCGCAGCCTGTTTGTTGATTGCCAAAGTGTTTGCCTCCTGAGCAGCTGGAGGTGGGGCCTCAGTGCCCTGCGGGTTTGCTGCTCCAACCAGGGGAGCTACAGTAGGAACGATAGACAACATCGGAGTTCCCATTGCCTGGCGCATGTTAGCGTAACTGAGCAGGGCCATCATCTGCTCTGCTAGCCCAAAGTTAATCGATCCCCCACCAGATGTGGGGGCCAAGCTCGGCACCTCTGATCCTGGCGTCACCAGAGCAGACCTCTGGAAGTTACCATTCAATCCCATCAGCGGAGTAGTCGAGACAGCGGGGAATCCCGGTGGCGTAGCGAAGGTTGTGTTGCCCTGCAAGTTGTTGAACAATGAAGTAGGCACCTCAGTGGTGAGCGCAGCGGAGTCGAACTCCTTTTCTAGGTTGCGGTGTGCATCAGAAGATCCCATGGTACCTACACATAAACAAAGTGAGAAACCAATCTAACGACGAAAGAATAAACCCTCTGTTATTGATTGGAATCCCGATATAAGAAATCCAATAAGAAATCCCCAGCTACCGGTACAGAGACCGTTAAAGAATTCCCCATGCAATAACTCTATACACTGGGAAATAAACCCAGGGCATAGATTGAGAAAACAGAGCCCGCTTAACGGTGGTTTCCCCCGTGAATCCCCACCAAAGTCCAGCGGAGAAAACAGAGCATCCAGAGAACCAAAATAGGAAATCCGAAGACAAGCATAAACAGGGCAACCACCAACGAACTTATCAGCGTAATATGTTAGGAGTGACAGATAAATAAGAGACATATAAGGAAATGAACATCATAACCTACAATTAACACGGTCATGCACTATAATGACAGCAAAATCTACACGCAATTAGAATTATCATAGCAATCAGCCAGATTAGCAACATGACGAGTTTAACCAGAGCACAAAACGAAGATTAATTTAAGAAAACATGAAGAACATCAATGATTATTTCCCTTAAGTGAAGATCATCCGCGGATCAACAGCATGAACCTCACCACAACAGAGACAAAGTGTTAATTATCATATTACCGAGGTAAAACTCCCGTATCAACGGTAACAACCCAGGATAACCAGTGACAATGTAATAACCAACACATTATCGGTGCAAAACCCATAGATCCGCAAAAAAAACCCAATATAACAGGAACAGAGCATAACTCCCCAATTCATCGATCGAAACCGAAAATTAGCCACTAAAACATGGAAAACACTGGTAAATACTTTCCCTTAAGAACCAACATAACAGAAACAGACTATCACCCTCCGATCCAACAATACAGAACGAGGATTAATCGCCAAGACACGGGAAGTAACAGTAATTATCATCCTCAAGCGAAGAACACCCACAGATCCACAACACAAGCCCAATCATAACAGAAACAAAATACTAACCGACGTACTACCGGTGCAAAACCATGAATTAATCAATAAAAACCTCACGCCTACTAAAAACAGGACAGTATCCGACAAATCACTAGTATAATTCTAAAATTATCGTAGAAAATACGAAGATCATCCGCAATTATCACGTTGACATGTAAAACACCCCTACGTAAACAGCATAAACCCAAGATATCGGGGATCCGTAAGAAAACGACTGACATAATAAGATCAGAGCATCTAACCACAATTTCCTCATGCAAAACATTAGATCGGTGATGAAAACGTCAATTCTACAAGGAAACCCCTCGTCCGTAAACAACTAACCCAAACAAACGGTAAACAAACGTAAAATTCCCCGATTCATGACTTATGCCCGTCGCCACCTTTCCCCATGCACAAAAAACATAAATCAATGCAAATCGCAGCAGATTGACAGCATATTAACCCAGAAGACGCAATTAACCGATTAAAAACAGCTGGGTGTCCGAATTATCGGCTCGATTGGTGCCAACGCCCGCAAATCCGATTGGAATTTCAGATCTGCGTACGCCGGCGACCGTGATCTCACATTCTAGCTCAGTAGCCTTCCCACAGACGGCGCCAGTTGGTGAATTAGGAACCAACACCTAAACTATAAGATGTAAAGTATGGACTATACCTAGTGGAGATGATCGGAACGAGTGGAGTAAAGTGATCGGAAACTTTGCACGAAGGAGAAAATAACTGTTGTATTCGAAAATATGAGATAACGTGCCGGTAATACATGAGCTGAGGTCTATTTATAGATTACAATTGAGGGTAAAAAGGTAAAATCATTATCCACGCATGCTCCTTGCGTGGTCGGAGGGTATAACAGTAACTTCGTCTTTACGCGGGAGCTCTTCCCGCGCCTTCTAGCATTTCTCTGGCGGGGGTGACTTCTCTAGTGATGATGACTTCTCTGGCGAAAGATGACTTCTCTGGCGAAAGATGACTCCTCTGGCGAAGAGTGACTCCTCTGGCGAAGAATGACTCCTCTGGCGAAGAGTGACTCCTCTGGCGAAGGCGGCCTCTCTGGCGAAGGTGGCTCCTCTGGCGAGGGCGACTTCTCTGACGAACACGATTCCTCTGGCAAGAGCCATTCCTCTGGTGGATGAGTTGTCTCTGACATATGAAATCCCTCTAGCAAGAATGATTCTTCTGACCAGTATGATTCCTCTGATGAAGATGATTCCTCTGATTTGCACCCCTTCTCTACTTTGCACATATCACTCCTCATCAAATAAATTTACAAGTTTTCTGCTACTGAAAAGAGAGAGTCCCCTAATTTACAAGTGAAGATGTTATTTATAATTTACAAATAAACCCTAATTTTAAGAGCTCATTCATTGGTCAATTGGGCCCAAGCCTCAATTGACCAGCTGACTTTGACCAGAGCTGGCTCCCAAAGTTGACACAAACAGGGACGGATGCAAAGTGGGGCGGTGGGGTACGGCTGTACCCCCAATTTTTTAGTAATAGTATGCATGTAACTAAAGAACTTGCACAACAAATTTCTTTAATTTTACTTGGACTATAGTGGGCCTCAATTCACTTTAAAATGACGGCTGAATCAGATGGTGTAGAAATAGGAATGGTTAATTAATAAAAGAAAAATACTACTAACTAAATTAAAAATATAGAAATTATCATTTGCGAGAGTCCAAATGATAAATTAGATAATTATATAATTTCTTTATTTTTACATTTTTGAGTAATGTTTTGGAATGTACTATTTTTAGTGTTAAAGTATCTTTTATATTTATATTTATGATGGAGTATTATTTTTTTGTACCCCCAATTCAAAAATTCTGGATCCGCCACTGGACACAAGTGTCTTGTCTTTCTTCTTTGATACTTTCCCTTCATCAAGTTTGACTCTTTGCCCTCATTCATATATTTTATTCGTTAAACTTGACCCAAAAAATGTGCATAATATTGTCCTCATCAACCAGGTCATACATTGTGTTTATGAACGATTGTTTGGATTGTGCAATTTTATGTTATACAAGTGGAATTATACATTGCATATAATTCAACACATTATCTAAGGCTACGAATTTGATCAGTAGCATGTATAAAGTACTTTTCGTGACATTGTGTTTGTGAGCAATTGTAACTCAAGACCTCTTGCAAAGGAAAATCTCGTGGTGCCTTAATTTTACCATTGAGCTAAATCTCATTGACAAATTTGTAAAACACAAAATCTTGGGTACACATGGTGTACCGTACAATCGGGTTGACCCGTACCCAAAATAGTGTTATTTATATGGATTGGATCAGTATATGAGTTCAAATCAGAATGCAGGTCAAAATTTAAGTAAAGGTATAACTCGGTTGTACGGTACACCCAGGTGTACCCAAGACCACCTCTTTGTAAAATATTTAAATAGTCAAATACGAATTATTACAGTAACTTAACTTTCCGTTCTAATAAAAAGTCGAAACTTTAAAATAAATATTAACAGTAATTAATATTCCCTACGCCCACGAAATAGAGTCTCGTTTAAGGATGTACACAGATTTTAATAAAGTTGTTAAAGTTGTTGTAAGTAGAATAAATGTACAATTTGTATGGGTAATGTTAGTACAAAAAAGTAGAATAAAAGTACATTATTAGTTTAAAAATAGAATAAAAGTATAATTTATAATTAAATATAGGAGAAAAAGTATGTTGTGATGGTTCAAAAAGTTGAATGAGACTATTTTTTTCGTGGACACAAAAAAAGGAATAAGTAGAACTCTTTTTCGTGGACGAATGTAGTAAAATAATAAAAGTTTGATAATTGAATTTCAAAGTATAAAATTAGAAATTATACAATTTAACTTTAATATTATGTATATCTAAAATAATAACAATTTAAAAAAAAATTATATCTAAAATAATATTCTAAATAATCAAACCAAACATGTAGATGATATTTTAACTTCTCAAATATTCTGTCAATCTTTTTCATATAATATTTCCTGACTATATATTATAAAAAATATTACAATGAACATATAAATATCAATAAAAAATATTTATAAAGTTGTAATATTATCACTTTATATAAACTAATGAAGATGAAATTAAGGGTCTCCTTTTATAAGGAAAGTCTAAGATACACGAAGCACATTTAAGGGTAAAATATTGACATAATTCAAACCATAATATATCACGAGATAGCTCCTTGCCCATGTTTTCCCCAACAACTTTATAAAGAGATCTAATAATACAGCTCGCACGATGCAAGAGTTGAGTTATCTACACAATTGTAAATATATATAACCTTTGATATCAGTATGAGAAGAAAAAAAGTAAATGGCTACATTGCAAATACAATCAATTATTGTATATATTCAAAAGCAGTAGTGAGAGATAGAGGCATCAAAATTAATTTGAGAAGCCTAGTGTTTGATCTTGGGCTTCTTGACTATCATCACTGAGCAGTGAGCATGGTGAGCGCAGTAGTCACTTACACTGCCCAAAACAGCTCTGCAAAACCAACGCTTCTCATTTTACCGTCTTTACTTATACCAATAGATTAATTAAATAAATAACTATTTTATCTTTTGTTTAATTATAATTTTGCACATAATCTAAAAACTTTCACGTTCAAATATAGAAACTTTCAATTGTTTTATTTTTCAACAAATTAACGTGATGACGACGAGGAGGAAGGCGTTTACCTCTTTATAGCTCCATAACCATGACTACCGACGACTAGGACAGAGGCATGGTGGTTTTCGACGGCATCGCACAGGGCGTTCCTAGCATCGCCCTCCGCAACCTCATATATCACATCATTCACCTACGTACATACAAACATGATCATTTTAATTACATCTAAACAGAATTGCCACATGTGGATGTGGGAAAATAAAATCCTACCCAATTCGGCCTATCGAGATTCATAATCATTTTCTCCACTTGCAAACTCCTACCATTTTAATTTAACGATTTTTCATAAACAAAATTCGTTAGGGCGTGCCAATTATCTCACACTTCCCCATTAATTACTTATACTCTATCCTTCCCGTTAAAAGCGGTCACGTTCTTTTGGGCACGGAGATTAAGAAAGAGATTGTTATGTTTTGATTAAGTGTGGTCCACCAAAATTAAAGAATTAATTAAGAAATCAGATCCCACGTTCTGTTTTGGCCGCCGATGGCACCCCCCTCGCCCCTCAATCAAATCACAAACCAGATCCCACCACCGGGCATCTCAAATCTAGCAAAAATCTTCAAGAAATCTCAAATCACAAACCAGATCCCACAGAGACCCAACGGAATTCATCGCCGTCGCCGGCGCCCCCTTCTCAAATCGCAAACCAGATCCCACCACCGGGCATCTCACAAACATGCAAAAATCTTCAGGAAATCTCAAATCGCAAACCAGATCCCACATAGACCAGGCGGAATTCGTGATTCGGCATAAAATGAAAAACTATTATCATTATTATTATTATTATTATTATTATTATTATTATTATATTGCTATTCCATTAATTACAACAAAATAATATCAGTCATTCACTCAAACTTTCGAGATCATATTTTGCACAAAATACCCTCAAAGTAGCCTTAATTCGGCATATGCGAATAACCAATCTTACGAAACCAAACCTTGAGCATGCCTGAAATAAGACTATCCATATAATTAATCACAAAATAATTATATAGTTCAAATACTCCCTCAATTCCATTAGGCTTGTTCTATTTCTTTTGGATATGTCTATTAAGAAGAATATAACTAGTGTAGTGAAAGTGAGTAGAAATGTGAGACCATATTATTTGTAATGTAAAATCATTACCAAATATAGAACCATGACAAGATCAATGGGACAACCCAAAAAGAAAAAAAAAACCAAGATCAATGGGACAGAGAGAGCATAATTTATCACATAATAGAATTTTAGCCCATAAGACTATCCATATAATACATAAATTAAAATAATAATTAAAGTATTAAGCAAGGAGAAAAATTTATAAAGAGCGAACTTCTATAGCAAATCTTCGCACCACTTTTACAATGGTTTATTACAAGGAAATAAGAAACGGGAAAGAAGGGATGTCCATTCCCTCCGACACTACACCTATTTATAGCACCAATTTGGTTCAATTATACCACAAGAGTCAAAAAGAAAATTATGTACGTTCTTTAGAACAAATAAAATTCAAAAAACATCATTGTACTTATCTTGATTTGCTATCAACTAATAATACTCATTTTTAAAATTTGTGTAAGCATTTTACTTATTGGATTTTCAAAAGGCAATGATGTTGCCTTTATTCAACATTATTCTCAAACTGATATTCTTCTGCTATGTTTTCCTGTATCATTCCTTCATTTGGTGTATCGCATCCTTTGGTTTGAAGAAGATGAACATTCTCCTCTTTTGAGATTTTCCAATACTATATTGCTACTTTTGATAAAATTCTTTTATATGAGAACAACAAAAGAAAGCATTCTTAGTTTATAAAATTTTGTTCTGAAGTTTATAAACATGATATTCTAATATGATTTATCAAATGGTGTCAATATGTTGGTACTTTTATAAATATTTTACCAAGAGTTTAAAAGAAATTTTGAAAAATGGGTGAAGATTTCACCAAATATTTTAAAAAATGAAGAAAAAGATTTTTACATAGAAAGAATATCTTCTTTATATTTTTTTACTGAATTCTCAATTCCATTGTATATGTAAATGGACACCTAATTTTGGTTATACTGAATAAAAGGTCCCCTATATCAAAAGAATCTTTCATTCAAAATTTTGGGATAAAATGATAAGAGAAAATCCAGAAACAAAAAGGCCATAGCTTAGACACCATGTGCAAAATGAAAGAAAAAAAATCACAATATGAGAAACCAGTTCAATTAAGATTAGGGACATAATAATTTGAGTACATCTCAAGAAGGCTGAAAATGCAATCAGGGACTATCAAAAGAAAAAAAAAATAGACTTATGTTGAAGTAATGAAGAAGCATTTATTGTCAAGGTTTGAAGGTTTGAAGTTCATGAGACAATATCTCAAAAATTTGAAAAATCAAATACTTCCATGGCTACTACTAGTCAAAATAATTTTCAAAAAGTTTAGGATCCTAATGAATCATGTTTTCGGAGCAATCAAAAACATCTTCATTGAAAATTTCAAAGAAGATAATGTTTCTGTTTTTCAAACCAAAAGTTGCGATACACCAAATGAAGGAATGATGAAGGAAAAAATAGCCGGAGAGTATCACTTTGGGAATAATATTGAATAAAGGCAACATCATTGGCTTTTAAAAATCCAATAAGCAAAATGCTTACACAAATTTTAAAGGGATTATAGCCAAAAAATACACGAACTTTGATAAAAGTTGCAATTTTCACCTGAACTTTCAAATTGGCCAAAATATACCTGAACTTATATTTTTTGTTGTAAATTTCACCTGAACTTGCAATGATTGAACTCCGTCGAGGTGAAATTTACAACAAAAAATATAAGTTCAGGTATATTTTGGCTAATTTGAAAGTTCAGGTGAAAATTGCAACTTTTATCAAAGTTCGTGTATTTTTTTGCTATAATCCCAATTTTAAATAATAAGTATTATTAGCTCATAGTAAATCAAGATAAACATAGTGATGTTTTTTGAATTTTGTTTTGTTTTAAAGAATGTACATAATTTTCTTTTTGACTATTGTTGTATAATTAAACCAATTTGGTGCTATAAATAAGTGTAGGGTTGTAGGGAATGGACATCCCTTCTTTCTCGTTGCTATCTTTCTTCTTTCTTTCCTTTTGTTATAAACCTTTGTAAAAGTGGTGCGAAGATTTATTATAGAAATTTGCTCTTTGTAAATTTTTCTCTTTACTTAATACTTTAATTATTATTTTAATATATGTGTTATGTGGATAGTCGAATAGGCTAAAATCCTATTATATAATAAATTATATTTAAATTATATAATTATTCTAATCATGGAATATGGTAGAATAGAGGTTGGATCAAAATAATTTCATGCATGCTCACGGTTTCGTAAGATTGGTTATATGCACTGTTCACCCATTTTATGCCGAATTAAGGCTATTTTGAGGGTATTTTGTGCAAAATATGATATGAAAATTTTGAGTTGATGACTAATAGTATTATTTTATTGTAATCAAGGGAATTTCTTTATTATTCCTCCAATTATTTTACCTTATTAAATTATTGTGGTATCTTATCACTATTTTCCTTTTGTAATAAACATTTTTTACTATATTTCCTTATTATTATTATTATTATTATTATTATTATTATTATTATTAAGGATATCTTAGTTCAATTTTAGAAATATGATACTCCATGTGGTACATATCTTAATAATGTATATTATTGTGTTACTAGATATGAATATTAATTATAATTTCATTATTATATCTATTAATTAATTATATTTAATTAATAAATACAAATTTAGAATACTAACAATCTTTTTTGATAATTTCAAACACAAAATAAGAAATCAGTCTATGAAATCATTTTTTACAAATAACATTCACACTTAAAATAACTTTCCTAACTACCTAACGTTATTGATGAGTTTTGCTCGATATCTATTTAAGTGAATGTGGGTTGGTTTTGACCCCATCGAAAAAGAGAGCGCTTTTGAAATAATTATTTTAAAGAAGGAAACACAATATTTGGCCACTAATTGAAAAAACACAAAATTTAGCTATTTATCACGTGTGAAGACTATTTTGTCCTTAATTACAGCGGACCAAATTTAGGTCGAATTCGGGTTTTCGCACATGTTAGGCACATATGGGACTATCAGTGTCATATGTCTCAACCGGAAAAA
Organism: Salvia miltiorrhiza; assembly: GCF_028751815.1. Lineage (NCBI taxonomy): Eukaryota > Viridiplantae > Streptophyta > Magnoliopsida > Lamiales > Lamiaceae > Salvia > Salvia miltiorrhiza. The sequence continues at coordinate 13,904,572 of NC_080393.1, read as the reverse complement.
AAAATCTAAGTATATGGTACTAATGACACTAATATGGTCATAAGTACCATTCATGCAACACTACATAAGAGAGTATATGACACTAATGACACTAATATGGCCATAAGTACTATTTGTGCAGCACACTAAATAGAGAATCTAAACCCTAAATGAGAATCTATACCCTAGCTAAATGATAATCTAAATCCTAAGGGTCTGTTTGATAGGGTCTATTACATTAGATAAATTGTATTTCTCACCTTAAAACTCCATTTGATAGACATATTAATTAATAGTGCAGGCCCGCAAATAAACAGAAGCCCGCAGCAAATTTACTGTGCGTCTGAGAAAAGTAAACCAATGCTCACCCCCAGTTCATTTATATTGAATGCACAGTGAATTGAGATTAAATTGATACTTTACACTTTTATCCCTGAAACTGAATCAAAATCAGAGGCTTATGGAATTGACTCCCGCTCTGAAATTGAAATTGTGTTCTTCACCATTGGGGGAACAAAGCCTTTCCATAGCTGTCGGCCCAATTTTTTCAGATTTGATGTTTTTCTGTGTTGCTCAATTTTTATTCTATTTTTACTTTTTTCAGTCTTCATTGTTTTAGGCCGTGGAGTTCTGTTTTGATTGTGGTTGTTTATTCATTAGGCCCCGTTTATTTTATAGATTTGTTGCTGTGATTCTCTCTCGCGCATGGTGGAATTTTCGAACCCATTACCATTGTTGCTGTGATTTTCTAACAGGGTAGAACTTACATGAAATGGCCCGCTCAGCTCCCCGTGGCCAAAAGCCGTCACTGCTGCCGCTAAGTCCGGAGTTTCCTAGGAGGAGGAGAGGCGGTGAAACACGCACCCACCCGAGACGTCGGCGTTGTGGTTGGGGAGGGACGCCGGCGCCGGGGGATGCTGGAGGCAGGGGGGCGGCAGGGCGGCGCGCAGGTGGGTCGGGCGAAGAAGGGGATTGGACTTGACGAATTCTAATATATTTTTTCCTTTTTTGTTTTTTTTTTTAATTTAAATTTAACAATTAATGTAATATAAGGATAAAATAGTAATTTTTTACCTTTCATTATTTAATCTAAATTTTAATCTTGATCTATCAAACAACTAATTCATGTTATCTAGATTTTAATCTTGATCTATCAAACACTAAAATACATTACTAATCTCACTCAATCCATATTATTTTAACTAAGTTTTATTTATCACTCTTTATCTCAACTAGCTATCAAACTGGCCCTAAATAGATAATCTAAACCCGATGGGGAAGTATTCAAAATGATCGTATATGACATTAATGACACTAATATGACCATAAGTATCATTCGTATGACACTAATAACACTGATATGGCCATAAGTATCATTCGTGCAACACTGAGTGTATGACACTAATGACACTAATAACACTGATATGGCCATAAGTATCATTCGTGCAACACTGAGTGTATGACACTAATGACACTAATAACACTGATATGGCCATAAGTATCATTCGTGCAACACTGTCATGTGTGCATAATTTGCACGAAAACTCAAATCCGACCCGAATCTAATCAGCCCTAATTAGAGGCAAAACGGTTCTAAAACGTAAAATATTGTCAAATTTTGTGTCTTTTCAATTAGTGGCCAAATATTGTGTTTCCTCCTTCAAAATGGTCATGTGAATATATTGTTTCGTACAAAAATATCACCTCCCGTATTAATAAAATATTATTCTTTTGTCTCATTTAAAATATTGTGTTTCCTCCTTCAAAATGGTCATGTGAATAAAATACTTTTCAATTTGAAAAGGCTTATTTTATTTTGAAACATCCAAACGCATAACAACACTCTCAATATAACTTATAAATTATGTAACATTTTATAAAAAAGTTATTCTGTTATTTATATTTCTCTTACTTAATTTGAGATAAATATCCCAAAAAAAATATTTTATATAGTTTTAATTTTATTTTAAAAAATCACTTTATATCCAAATCGCATGTAGTTTAATACCCATACTAAAAAAAGAAAAAAGAAAACATTTTATGTGAGACGGAGTATTAATTTACCAATAAATTTCAGCAATATCAAACTGCAAAAATGCAAAGCTAACCGATTTTGCAGCACAAATTTCCTTGGCCTTCTCAATAACCCTAGCAGCAATCTTCTTCAAATCCATATCCACATACGGCAGCACATCAGCAGCACCTACTAAATTAATATTATCAACAGAAAATCAAAAATCATGAAAAAAAAAAAAAAACACTTTGCCATTAAACATCCTAATATCATTGGGTAACCGGAAAAGGGCGGCCGTACCGGGGCCCGCGAGGCCGACAGTGGCGAGAGCCGACGGCTTGGCGTGGACGACGACGATCTTGAACGGAGAATTCTCCGGCGAAGCGGAGAAGAAGTGTTGCAGAGTCCACTCCAAAGCGTAGAAGCTGTGATCGCTGTCATCTATCCCCACCACCATTACAGATTTCTCCATGGGTTAATTTTTTTATTGAAGCTAAATTTATAGCTAAGAAATTGAGTTTGGATTAAGTGGAGAGGCTTTTGGTAAGTGGATTCTTAAATAGAAATATGAGTCGTGGAAGCTAGGTGCGTAAAACCGGTACTCCAATCAGCTGCTTGTTTTGCTTCGAGATTACCCGAAGCTTCTAGTTTCGTGCGCACTCATTTGATACGGGTAGGACCAGATTCTCTGTTCTAAATTTTAATCATCCAATTCAATTTTTTAATATTCAATTATTTTATCTTTTTTACACGTAATCAACTTTCATTCTAATCCAATCACGTACTCCCTCTATATCTTTATATATATATATATATATATATGGGAGAGCTAGAATAAAAACACTCTTAAGTATATAAAATATAAATAATTTTTAGCTCTTAGATCATCAAGATCTACGGTTGATTCATAACCTTGTTGGATGAATTCATGGTCCTGAATTCGAATCACAAAAGCAGCAAAAAATTATTTTTCACAATTCGTAACCATGTTTGATGAATTCGTAACTCTATTGGATAAAATTCGTACATTAAAAAACGTTTATATTTATATTTTAAGAAGTGTTTTTACCGTAGCCCTCCCCTATATATATATATATATATATATATAGAGAAGGGTTCAACAGAGAAGCTAAATATTGTGGAGAATAGAGAATTCGTAAAATAAAAATGAACAGATCTATAATTTTAATGAACAGATCAATGTACCGCATGAACAACAATTTGCCCCGGGTTCGAATCCTGCTGGTGGCGAGTTTTTCTATATTTTTACTAAATACGTCTGTTCATTAGTTATGTTGATCTGTTCGTAAAATATATAGATTTGTTCATGATGAATAAAAAGATAATTCTTTGTTGAACTCAACCCTATATATATATATATATATATATAGGGTGTGGTTCTAGAGAGAACTACATTATTTGTGAGAACGGGATAACCATCAAATCTAATACATCCACTGTAAAAATTAATGCATTCGCTGTTAAAATTAATGCACTAAAAAAATTAAAAAAAATGCTCCCTTCAGGATTCGAACCCAGGATCTGCATTCATCCAACAAGATGATGCATCCACCGTAGATCTTGATGATCGAATGGCTGAAAATGGTTCTCCGGTCTTTTTTTATTTATGGTTCTTTCTTGAACCTCTCCCTATATATATATATATATATTAAATAAAAAAATTAAAAGATCACGCCACAGGGGACTCGAACCCAAGACCTTTGACCTAAGACATTAACCTCTTACCGCTTGACAAACACACAACACACAACTTCCTCCATATCTAGTAAAAAAGTGAATGAATCAGCTTATAAATTGTTTAAAAATTTATAATTTCTTTCAAATTATTTGACAAAATAAGCTCATAAAAAAAATTATAGGTTGTAAAAATAAGTCCTAAAAACTTATGGCATTTCCAAAAAATTAGTTCATCTATTTCAGCATATTTTCTCATGAGAAATTTTGAGACAGGCAAAATGAATCATGGAAATCAATTTATAGCCACTTTTTCAAAAATCTTAAATTCTGGCCATATTTTACAAATTCGGACGTTTTTACCCTTAACGAGGTGGACCAGGTAGGATCGCGGGTCGCGTGTCGGGCTGGGTTAGGCACTTATGGCACTATTAGTGCCATAAGTGCTAACGAAAATTCAAAATAAAACAAAGTAAAATGGTCTTTTTTTGGCACTTGTGGCTAGGGCTGTAAATTCGGGTTGTGGGTATCGGGTATACCCGTCCCGATACCCGCGCGGGTATCGGGTACCCGATACCCGCAAATTTGAAGATGAGGGTCGGGTGAGGGTATCAAATTCTCAAAAATCGCGGGTAGAGAGTACCCGCGGGTACCCGCAATAAATATTTAAAAAATAAAATTAAATAATTTTATTTAATAATATTAGGAATTAAACCAATTAACCAAAATTAAATATTAGGAATTAAACCAATTTTATTAGGAATTAAACCAATAAATATTAGGAATTAAACCAATAATATTATGAATTAAACCAATAAATATTAGGAATTTTATTTAATAATATTAAGAATTAAACCAATTAGGAATTAAACCAATAAATATTAGGAATTAAACCAATAATATTAGGAATTTTATTTAATAATATTAGGAATTAAACCAATAAATATTAGGAATTAAACCAATTTTATTTAATAATATTAGGAATTAAACCAATTAACCAAAATTTAAAAATAAAATAATTTTATTTAATAATATTAGGAATTTTATTCGTCACAGGTTTTATGGATAATCGATGAAATAGAAATGATATTTTCAATTTTTTTGTGAAATGCGGGACAAAATACTCTCTCGCGGGACGAAAAACCCTCAAGCGGGACGAAAAACCTGCAAAATTACAATTTAAAAAAAAAATTGCGGGACTGTGAGGGTACCCTCATACCCGCATCGGGGAAGAAGGTCGGGTGAGGGTGCGGTTTTCGGCAGTTTTCATCCCGCGGGTATCCGATTTTACACCCCTACTTGTGGCACTAAGTGCTAACAGAAATTCAAAATAAAATTAAGTAAAATGGTCATTTGGGCACTTATGGCACTAATAGTGCCTTATAGTGCCATACGTGCAGTACAAATACAGAAATAACAACATCATTTAAACCATAAATGGATAATCTAAATCATAAATGGAACATCTAAATCCTAAATGGATAATCTAAACCATAAATGGAACATCTAAACCCCAAATGGATAATCTAAACCCTAAATGAAATATCTAAACCCTAGGGGGAAGTGTTTAAAATGGTCTTTTTGGCACTTATGACACTAATAGTGCCATAAGTGTCATACGTGCAGCACAAATACAAATCACATCAGATCTGCCGATGGCTGAAATCGAAGGAAGATACGGCTACTGTTGCAGCGTAGATCAGATCTGCCGATGGAGAAGGCGGCGCAACGATGATCTGAAGTCGAAGGAGGCAGTGTAACGTTCGTCGCGATGACGATCTGGAGCCCGGATCCTCCGCCGCCGCGTTTTGACCGAGGACGAAGGGTAGGAAGAGGGAAATGGCCACCACCTGACCAGTGCCTCATCCACGCCGCCGATTTCAGAGGACCAGATCTCCTCCACCGCCGCCGCCTCATCCTCCGCTCCGACGACTTCTGCCCAAGCCGCGAGATCTACGTGCTCGGCGTCGCTGCTGCGCAGCCACTGGAAAAAGAAAGAGCTACGGTGACTTCTGCTCGGCGCCGCTGCTGCGCAGCCGCTGGAGAGAGAGAGAGAGAGAGAGGGAGATGAGAAAGAGAGAGGAGAGAGAGAGAGGGAGATGAGAAAGAGAGAGTAGAGAGAGAGGGGGAGATGAGAAAGAGAGATGAGAGAGAGAGAAAGAAGGATAGAATAGTCATGACATACAAAAAATGGCTAAAATTTATCTTTTTTCAAATGGTGGACAAAATTTGATGTTGTATGTTGAATAGGGCCATTCGGCCCTATTGTTTATTTTCTTATTATCTTATAAGCAACATTCATTTTAAAATAGGGTTAATTGCATATAAATTACTGAACTTTCAACAAATTCTCATTTTGCATACGAACTTTAAATTTTTTATTAAAATTACTCAACTATTAATTTCTTCTCATTTTGCATATTTTTCCATTTACCGGCCAAACTTTGAGCCTAAAATGACGTCGTTTTCATCCAACTATACATTACAATGTCAGTTCTATTTTTCAACACGGTCATATTTATGGTACGCAAGCATATTCATACCAAGTGAGTATATTTTTGTCATGTCATGATGATGAAAAATGGACAAATATGCAAAATGAGAAGAAATTAATAGTTGAGTAATTTTAATAAAGATTTTAAAGTTCATATGCAAAATGAGAATTTGTTGAAATTTCAATAATATATATATATATATATATATATATATATATATATACATAGGGGTGGGCTACCGTGAGAGCACATCTTAAAATAAGAAATAAGAGCAATTTTTAATGTATGAATTTTATGTAGAACACGTATGAATTCGTTGTAAAAAGGTATGAATTGTGAAAAATAATTTTTTGCTACCTTTGGGATTCGAACTCAGGACCATAAATCCATCCAATAGGATTACGAATCAACTGTAGATCTTGATAATCTAAGGGCTGAAAATGATTCATATTTTATATCTTAAAAAATGCTCTTATTTTAGCCCTTCCCTATATATATAGAGAGAAAGAATGTAGTCAAGTGGCCATAATGAAGATTGAAAATCAATTTTTGGCCCCTAATATTAAAACATCAAAATATGGTCATTAATTAGGTGGTATGCCTAATTTACCCTTTTTACTCGGCCGCTGGGGTGATTGCGCGGCCGCTGGAAGCTTATGGGTGAGTTGCACACTCGCGTGCCATAAGTGCCATACACATCATTTTATTACTTAGTTTTATTTTGGATTTCCGTTGGCACTTATGGCACTATTAGTGCCATAAGTGCCAAAATGACCATTTTAAACACTTCCCCGTGAGGTTTAAGTGTTCTATTTAGGATTTAGATGTTCAATTTAGGGTTTAGACGATCCATTTATGATTTCTTGATTCTATTGTTGTTGTTTCTATTGCACTTATGGCACTTATGGCACTAATAGTGCCATAAGTGCCAAAATGATAATTTTACTTGATTTTATTTTGGATTCCCGTTGGCAATTATGGCACTATTAGTGCCATAAGTGCCAACAGAAATCCAAAATAAAATCAAAGTAAAATCTTGGCAGTGCCATAAGTGTCTAACCCGATCCGGCACGCGACCCGCGTGCCTGATCCTACCCGGTCTACCTCATTAAGGGTAAAAACATCCAAATCAATAAAAATGGCAAAATTTTACTTTGGTTTTACGAGCTCATGATTGAGAATGAAACAGTTTATCCAAAACGCGCCAGATTTCGCTCGAAGTAGTGCATCTCACTACATGATCGAGCATTGATTCACTTATGGAGGATAGCATCCAGCTCATTAAAAACTGATCTATGCGCATCTATTGAAGATAAGCTGGATTTGGTATTGGATTTTCAGTTTGAGACGGGAGATATGGAGGTGGAGGTGCAGCCATTGTGGAGAAGAACTCTTCAAAATCGTGCGCGCGCACGGTAGTAAGAACTTGCATCCGCCAGTAAGAGTAATTATTGTGATCCAATCTGAGGATCATAGGGTGTAGATTCGGAAGAAAATTTGCAGAATTCGCGGAAGCAATTGACATGATAACCAGGATCAAGTTTAGAAATCAATCGAACAAAAAGAAGAAGAATGAGAAATCAGTGAGTAGATCACGAAAATCGCAGATCTAGCTTCAATTGGAAACTGATACCATGTTAAGAGACAAACTAAGCTATGAAAAGCTTGAGAATTGATTGAGAGAGAAAAGTGATTTTCTATATTGATTTCAACTGTGGAATAAAATTGTTGGAATAAATGACTTAATTAGTCCATAATTACTTTGTAATTAATGGGATTAAATGACATATTTGGAATCTACATTTTGAGTAGATTAATTTGGTATATTTACTTGTTCAAATCTATTAAGAATTGAATGAGTAATTAAATGCCAAAGATAGCCATTGAAAATGGAATGTGGAGTGTCATCCCACATTGGAAAAATGAGGAAGTTGAAAGCTATTTATAAAGTGCTCTCCACCATAAAGGAACAATCAAGTGTGCTTCTCTATGGTGGACCATATGGTGCACCCAAGTGGGTTTTGACTTAGCCTTTTAAGGCTAAAACTCAAATTCCTACGAGGAAGGTGCGAAGTCCGAGGCCGAGGCCGAGCACGTGCACGTCGCACTTGTCGCAATGGGCGCTTTGTAGGCGCACTTTGCACTTAGCTCGTTCGCGAGGAGCTTTGAGGAGCCTTTAGTTTTGACAACTGAAACGGTGGCTCGTGTGACGTGGACCATGTGGCTCGGTGACGTGGCACCGCGTGGCGGATAAGGAATCTGGGTGGATGGGGAGGTGGGGTGGTTGGCTCGCACCCCTTGACCGAACCAGTGTGATGGTTCGGACCACTGCTTGGTTCGAACAGACACCCCTCTGCAGACACCTCTTCATCGCACCCTTCCTACTCCTATAAATACAGCCCTGCAGAATGAGATTAAACACACCAACAATTAATTCAGATAATTAATTCGTTCATTCTGTCTTCTAGTTCATACTCAAGTCCCGAGTATTCTGTAGTTCGCCGGAAGTTCGAGTTCCTAGTACAAGGTCTCGTACTCATTCAAACCGTTGTATCTTGGGGACATTTGCCATCGAACCGTGTGTACTGTGCGGGACAATTTTGTCTTACGGAGAAAGAGTCCAACTCTTGCCTCGGTTCCTACATTCACATCGTTACTCTGTCCGCATTTCTACACTCATCAATAACAAAAATTACAAAGAAAGCTTATATAGCTCGCCTACAGCTATGTATACAAAAGTCTGTTGTAGCTAATCTAACTAACTACTTAACTAACTCTAAGCTTAACTGCGCCTAACAGAATCTGTTTTGCCCTGTTAAGAGCTTAAGCTTAGTTAAGCTTAAATAAGCTAATAGGTGGCACACCAAAGCAAATCCACAATGGAGCTTTTAAACAAAAAATGGTGGAGTAAATTATGCAGTAATCATTTTCTTTCATACCCAAATCAAAGCAAAGAGACATAATAACGACATCATCAGGCAATGAGAGTTTGTTACATAGTTTGGGTCGATGTGATCAAGTTCATTTTATGTGGTTAAAAGTGTCATTTGTAGTGCAATATTTATTTTTCGTTCATTTGAATGTACCATCTACATGCATTTTATGTGGCTAAAAGTGTCATTTGTATTCCATTATTTATAAGTATTATTTTTCGTTCATTTGAATGTACCATCTACATGCATTTTATCACAACCAGAATCTGGCCGAACACCGACGAAATATTCCGTCGGTAAGAATCAAAATTCCGTCGGTAAATGGAGATACCGACGGATTACCGACGGATTTCACCCGTCGTGAAAACGCTCGTCGGTAAATGATTTACCGACGGATTTTTTCTGTCCGTCGGTGGATACCGACGGATTACCGACGGACGTCGCCGTCGGTAAGTCTCCGGCGTCGGCGTTGGCCGTGGTAGGTGGCGCGTTTACCGACGGATTACCGACGGAATTTTCCGTCGGTAAATTATTTTTAATTTTTAAATTTTAATTTTAATTTTAATTTTAATTTTAATTTTTTTTTTATCAACCTATCTTCGTATTCTACAAGTATTTCGTATTTTTAATGTATTTTGAACTTAATTGCATATGATTTGGCCAACTTCCCAGTGGGTCACCCATCTTACTAGTGCTCTGAGTCAAGCACGCTTAACCTTGAAGTTTCTTTCGAATGGTCGCCAGTAGAGAACACGCGTATTATTGATATAACTAGCACCTATTAATTCATTTAAACTCTATTTCAATATACAATATCATTTATTCATAACCTTAGAATATGTCGAGATGATATCTAAGACTTGTGGTGCCGGCGAAAAAATGACGGTAAATATATGATCGAATTTAAGATAATAAAAAAAATTAATATTATCGTTTATTAAAAAGAGAAAATATTATTGCTAAAAATAACTATCAATTTTAAAATATTTTCAATAATTTAAAAATAATAATAATAATATAGAAAATTAATTTAAAATAATTTTAAAAAAATTAAATAATAAATAATAAAAAAATAAAAAATAAAAAAATCAAATAATAAAAAAATAATTTACCGACGGACTTTATCCGTCGGTACTAATTTTAAAAATAATTTAAAATAAAAAAAATAAATAAAAAAATAAAAAAAACAATAAAAATACAAATAATAATATTTATTGAAATTACCGACGGAAAATTCCGTCGGTAATCCGTCGGTAAAAATAAAAATAATTAATAAATTCGAAATTATCCAAATTTCCGACGGAGTTTAATCCGTCGGTAGAGATTCCGTCGGTATTCCGTCGGTAAAAAATAAAAATAATTATTAAAATCGAAAATACCGAATTTACCGACGGATATTGTCCGTCGGTAGTGATTCCGTCGGTAGTCCGTCGGTATTTTCATCGGAAATAGATGCCGGCTCCGGCGATGTTGCCGGATGACGGTCCGTCGGGGATCCGTCGGTATCTACCGACGGAAAATAGTCCGTCGGTGATTTCCGTCGGTGTTCGACCAGTTTTCTTGTAGTGTATGTCGTTAAAAGTATCATTTGTAGTTCATTTGAATGTACCATCTACATGCATTTCAAGTATTATATATTTTTTATTATTAAAAGTGTTATTTATAAAAAAGAAATATTATGAAGATATTAAAAATGTTTATTATTAAAAGTATCATTTGATTTTATAAAAAAATATTATTTCTGAAGTATCATTTATACATATTAAAACTCATATTTTATGTTATTAAAAGTGTCATTTGTAATGTATTATTTGCAAATTATCATTTATCGGTTCATTCAAAAGTATAATTTTCATGGATTAAAGTACTGCTTTCTTTTATAAAAGTATCATTTGATTTATATATAAAAAAATTCATCTACAAAGTATCATTTACACACATTAAAAGTATACTTTTTTATTATCAGAAGTGTCATTTGTAATGTAACATTTGTGAAGTATCATTTATTGTTTCATTCGAAAGTATCATTTATCATGAACGAAGCATAGTATCATTTACTAACATAAATAGTGTCATTTACATATAGTAATTATATCATTTACATAGAAGAATAGTATCATTTATATATGTAAATAATGTTATTTATATATTTTGAAAATATCATTTATATATATGAAAAAGTATCATTTACGAAATCAACAAGTGTCATTTTTTACATGAAAATAATGTCATTTATATACATTGAAAGTGCCATTTATATACATAGTGTCAACTTTATCTAAAGTGTAATGATAATTGTAGTTATAAAACGTCATAATAAATAAATAAATCTTTTTATACACAAACATAAATAAAAAGTCATATTTGAAATTATATTTTTAATATATATAATTAATTATTCATCTATAGAGTTATAGCAAAATTAATACAAAAAAATTATTTAGAAAAAGAGTTGTTTAACAAACCGATATATTTTTCTTCACCTATGTTACAGTCTACACTATTTTTTAATTTAAAAAATACGTAAAACTCAAAATATGGTATTTGAGTATCTACTTATTTTCTCTTTAAAAACACAAAAATTAAAATAAATACACATAAAAAAATTAATTAATATAGTAGAAAAAAAGTAAACACGTCATTTAGGAGAGAGGATTTTTTTGAAAAAAAGTATTACAGAGAGTAGAGAGGAAATATAAAAAAAATTGTTTTACAATTTTAAATTACCATAACTTATTTATTTTATTCTTAAATTTAAAAAGTTCTAATAATTTATATGAAACCGTAGCAAAAAAAGTTACAATTATGTTTATGAAATTTTAATTATAACATAATCTTAATTAAACATGTTATGTATAAAAAATAAGAAGATAAAACCGAAAAAACAAAAGAAAACAAAAAAATATATATGTCTAAATGAAAAAAAAATAAGTAAAGGATACAACGAAAACAAAATAGAACAAGTCAAACAGAAATAGATCATTTAAGAAAAGGAAGTAAAATAAGAGAGATGAGAGAGAAAATAATTTAGTTTGAAACATTAAATTTTAATATCTTTGTTATCTTAAATCTATTTTATACCTATTATATATCAAATCAAACCTAATCTCATGATCTTTAATTTGATATGCATATTAAATATTTTATCGTTACTCAAATTACACGATTTTCAAAAAAAAGGAAAAGTAAAAAATAATAAAAGAAAAAAAGAAAAAGAAATTTATTTTGAAAGAAAAAACTGCTCTTTGATCGAAAAATGTTGTAGAAATGAGTTAATTTAGAAAGTAATTATAATTTTAAATTATAGCAAAAAAAAATAACCTTTAAAACTTTACATATATATACTTAACTTTTATTAAAATTCATATTGCCCATTGAAGCAGTGGCAAACCAAAATACCCTACAAGCATTAGCTCTCCCTGAAAAGGAGGTGATATTTTAGTGATGGAGGAAGGAGTAACTAAAAAACTATAGAAAGTAAAATGAGAGACGAATAAAATCGCCTAATTAAATTAGTCCAAGTAATTACCTATGTAAGAGCCCAACTTGCTGAAGCCACTAAGATTATACAGTGTGGGCTGGGCTCACTTTATTTCATATCACTATGTCATCAGATGTTTTGGGCAATAGTTAGTGTTAGGATATTTATATTTACTGTTTCTTTTTTATGTTATTATTAATTATTAATATCAATAAATAGTAAGATCCACGTGTGAGGGTTTACTCGCTTCCAAAATATATTCGCTTCGAGGGTTTAAAAGGAGCAGTTGAGAGCAGCTACTTTGCTACGCTCTTTACTTTCTCTCTCCATTTCTTCGTCTTCTAGGGTTTCTACTACCTCTCTCTGTCCCTGCAAATCAGATTCGAATATGAGGTCTGAATTGTTCTTCGTCAAACGTTAACTACTTTTTTTGTTATCGTCGTGATGCTGATCTTTATAGTCGAATTGTGTAGCTTTTCTGTTTACTTCGCATTTACATTTTTTTTGTGTGTTTTGTGATATTTGTTTGAGCTTTCGAGGGCATGGTTGGTTGGATTTATTTAGCCCTTGTTTATTTGTTTATGTGCGTGTTTAAAGACGTGAAAATTTAATTTATTATTGCCCGATTTATGAACGCAAAGAGGCGATAAGGTCTATATCGGTTTAAATTGTACCTTTTAGTTTTCGTGATAATTTTACGTGGTCAATTATTGTTTCTAGCATGGTTTGCTATTTCTTTTATTTTGTTTGGGTTTTTTAGGGGTACGACTAACTTGCTGATATATGTAGGTTAGCTAACAAATACTAATTTTCTTTTAATTAGTGGGGTTTTGATCGTTGTGCTTCTGATTTGTTTTAACATTTTTCTTTATATCGGATTTTGTACTAACTTCGAGCTGTATACGAGTGTTATTTGTGATTCTGCAGGTTTCTGTTTTTTCTCTGCCCGAGTAAATGGTATATGTGCTTCTAGGAAATTGAGGGAATTAGTAGAAAATATGTCAATGAGTGTTGATTTTCAGGATTGAGTTACATGTCGGTGTAGAGCAGCCTGCTGCATTTGGTGAAAACTACACGCAGCATAGAACTTTGCCATACTAATTAATGAAATGATATCAGTGTTTGCATTTTTTAGCTGGTTTGATCAACTTTACATGTCTAATATGATACTATTCTTGTGCGCGAGATTGAGCCACTAGCTAAAACATCTTCTACATTTGTATAGCCGACACCCTGAAGTAAAATGGGCCGAAAGGGAGGACAAGATCTATCTCACAGTGCTCCTGGCAGATGCGAAAGACCCTAAGGTCAATGTTGACCCCGATGGTACATTTACATTTTCTGCTGCTGCTGGGACTGACAGTAACATTTATGAACTCAAGTTGGAGCTACTTGATAAAATTAATGCCGAGGTAAGACGCTAGCAGTCTCTTTTGTTTTCATTATAAACAGAACTAATGGTAAGAGCTCTGTAGGTTAGTCCCTACAATTACATTGATTTTCATTGTTCTGAAATGAATCAAATGTGATATGCGTCAAAAGCATTTCATGATTAGCCATTTTTAAATATACTGGAGCCTTACTTTTACCTGACTGAGAAATAGTCGCTGAAGATTCTCATTCTGTAGGAAAGCAAGATAAACATAGGCGTGCGCAACATATTCTGTGTATTGGAGAAAGCTGAGAAGAAATGGTGGACAAAGTTGTTGCGTGGAAATGAGAAGACACCTCACTATGTGAAAGTAGATTGGGATAAATGGGTAGATGAAGATGATGATGCTGGTATATTTTATAATTTATTTGGCCATGAATGTCTGGAGTTTTATTTGCTCTACTAAATGTAATTAATCTTTCTGTATCTTGCCATTCTATCAGGTGCACCTTCAGACTTAGATTTAGGTGGTATGGATTTCTCGGTAAGTTTATTCTTGTTTCTTGTATAATGATATTTGTTTTCTGTATTACTGCCTCTTTTAATGGTTTTCCACATGAACATCTCTTACAGAAATTTGGTGATATGGGTGGCATGGGAGGAATGGGTGGCATGGGCGGAATGGGCGGCATGGGTGGCATGGGCGGCATGGGTGGAATGGGCGGCATGGATATGAGTGCCTTGGCTGGCATGGGCGGCATGGGTGGAATGGGCGGCATGGATATGAGTGCCTTGGCTGGAATGGGTGGCATCGAAGATGATGCTATGGGGGATGACTTTGAGGACAGTGATGATGAAGGTATTTGTTCTTTAGTTTTTGGTTTGTCTACCAAGTTTGTTTGCTTAAAGAATATGTTAATCGTTTAGCTCTGCCATTGGGATTGAGTTTAGTACTGTTTTGGGAATGATTTTCTTAATTGGTATTTTCTTGGGCTACTGATGCTTTTGGATTTTGGTTTTGTTTTTCCTTTCTGCATATAATCTCTTATTAGTTATTGCATTTCTGTGTTGATTTTCTCTATTGGGTATAGAGACATCAAAGCATGTAGGCACGTCTTATTTATTGAAGTTTAATTTAATTATTGCATCTTGCGGTGATGACCAGTAGTGACTCACAACATTGATGTTCCTGGTTTACTGTGATGTTTGGACATCAAAGGTTAGGTAATCTTGGCTTGAATTGTTGATTTGTGGGGTGTATAAAGGATGAATCCATCGTCTTAACCTTTGATGACCAAAATCTCTTTTGATTCTAAAATTATATTATTTGTAGACAGAACAACTAACTACTGATGTGGAAGAGTGTTGCAATCATGTATTCACCTTTTGCACCATAACGTTTCTTGTCATGGTTGGGTCAGAGAAAGGAAACATTCTGGTTATAGTAGCTTAACATATGAAATATGGTTGGTTGGCATTTTCTTCCAATAATCTTTGATGCATAGTTAGCTTTGTTGTCATCAAAATCCACCCTCTTATTTGTGTTGGAAGCTGAGCTTCCTACTGTTTGAAATGTATATAGGTTTTAGCACCACGTTGTATCCTATGTTTGCTTAGCAATTGGAACTCAATTTGGTTTCCCCATTCATAACAAGTTCCCTGAATTTTTGCAGAGGTGAAGAAACCCGAGGGGGAGGCAGTTCACAAGGCAGAAGGAGAAGCATCTAAGGACAAAGCAGAACCCTTGCCGAGCTCATGAATGAGTATTTGATACAGACTGCGCATGTTATGCGCGTGGGTTTCCCAACTTTTAACTGATTTGTTACGTAGGCGTGCTTTTTGTGAGAGAGAGATGGTTTCTTTGCCTGAATTTCTTTACTGCTGAACCATTTTTATTGTACTTTCTGGGCAGAGCAATATTTCCATCCAATCTATGTTGTATTTTTAAGCCTAGTTTAATGACTAAATACAAAATGGATGAGAAAGCCTATACGGTTTCCCCATTTTTGGATTTATTTATACGTTTTACTGGAGTTTCGCCTCTTATTTTAACCGGACCATCCATCCTACATCCTATCCTCTGTGGTAATACAAACTGCTCCTCTTTTATTTGGGTAAATATCATATTAAATCTTAAATTATATCATCTTTATCAAAAATATTTTGAAACTTTTGAAATGCTCTCTAATTTATCAAATATATCCTGCATTTCTTTTCTAGATGTGACGTGGTTCGTCGGATGCTACAGTGTAATTTAAATTCTATTTTTTTAATCTATGTCAATTATTTTTTCTCTTTTTCTAATCCATGTCATTCTTTTATATTCTCTTTTATTCCGATCAATCGAAATGGCGAAACACTTAATCCCAACCCTGAATAGAGTGCTGGCCGTAGCTGAGTATGGTGGGACGCAAATCAAATTAGGCGAAAAAAGAGTACCATTTGTACAGGGATGAAGATATCTCGGAGATTGCACGATTAATTAATCGGAATGTTAATTCTCTTTTATTTTGAAAATTAAAATACACGGCCGGAGCTGTTGCTGCCAACAGCAGCGGCTAACGGCGGCGCTCCTCCAACAGGGCGGTCAACCCACCGATTTGAGAAGGCAGTAGAAGCCTCACGCGGCGTTTCAGGGGGCGGCAACCTCGACTCCGGGCGAAGCAGCAGCAGCTCCGGGCGTGGTAGCGCGGCGCGATAGTGATCGAGAGCGAGAGAGACGAGAGATGTGTGTGGGTGTGTTTCAGCGATGGAGAAGAAGAAGGGGCGTCGGCTCAAGCAGAGAGACGCCGACGTGGAGGCGGACGGCGCCGGTTCGCGCCGAGCATTCGCCGGCCTCATGCGGCGGCGGCAGAACCGAGAGAAGGGAAGGAGATGAGCTTCGTACTGGGTGTGTGCGTGAGTTGGGTAAAAGAGAATAAAAGAGAACCGTGAAACAATCGTGTATTTTAATTTTCAGAATAAAAGAGAATAAAAGAATGACATGGATTAAAAAAAAAGGAGAATAAAAAAATGACATGGATTTAAAAAATAGAATTTAAATTACACTGTGGCATCCGGCGATCCACGTCACATTTCTGGTGGCCGAAAAAGAGATGCGAGATATATTTGATAAAACCCTGATACTTTGAGGGTTTAGAGAGCATTTCAAAAATTTCAGGGTATTTTTGATAAAGCGGGTATAGTTCAAGGTTTAATATGATATTTATCCCTTTTATTTTATTTTAATTTAATTAACAGTTATTGCAATTGCAATTTCAATTTGTGCATTTATTTATGAAAACTTGAAAGAGGAAGTTACATTTTCCATGCGTTTTTGTATACTTTTATTTATTCTTTATATTTTTAAATTACGTATTGAATTCGAATTATTATTGTCTATGTAAAATTTTTTGTACTTGACTAAATAAATTTTAAAACGGAGTTTGGACTGTGTGAATTCTAATTGAGTGCCATCATTAATCTATAACCTATATGGAATCTTAACCATTTCTTTTTTCAAATCTTATGTTATTTATATTATGTATTATTAATGTTAATTTTATATATTGTAATGTTCAATTGTTTTGTATAACAATTATATTTATGAACTTAAACGAGTTTAAGTAATTAAATGAATTTGGGATGGGTAATATATGCATTTTATTAGATGGTACCTGATTATTTTTTTATTTTTAATATTTTGTTAATTAGGAGTATTATTTATTATATTTTGTATTGTTTGAGCATTTTTTAAGATGCATAAACAATTATTTTAATAAGGGTTAATTGCACCAAATATCACCAGCTTTGTCCGAATTCCATTTTCCCCATAATTTTAAAAAAAAATTATTTTTTTTTATCACAGATTGAATTAGTCGTTCATTGTTCTCACGATTTTTAGCTCCCCTCAGATCGGAGATGATGTGGCGTTGATGTGATTCGCCGGCACACGCCACACACCACTCCGACGATTGAAAAAATTGCGTTTTTTTATTACACCAAATATTACGAACTTTGTCTAAATTCCATTTTCCCCATAATTTTTTCTTTTCTTTTTCATTCTTCCCAGAATTCCTCTCTACCTTACTAAGTGTTTTTTTTATTCTTCACCCACCCACGCACTCAGAATCCTATAAATCCATTCTTCAAAGTAAAATTATAAAGGAGCTATTTTTTCATACTTAGTCGGAATGATAGTATCTCGCAGCTGATTGTGGATTACATGTTAATAGGGATTCTAGTATATATATATGGGGATTGGCTTTTGCGTTCAAAGACTCGATGGTTTACGGGATTCTGCAATTCATATCAAGTATCACATTTCGCTACGTTCTTCATCGATGCGAGAGCCGAGATATCCATTGCCGAGAGTCGTTTTGACATTTGATAGACATCCAATCCCCCCGCGCGCACCGCGAACGGAGCACGAGGGGCGGACGATTCGATCAGTTTTCCTTGGCGCATTCCGCGCCGGGGTTCGTTAGCCCGCACGACACTGCCCGAGGACGCGCGCCGGCGGGGGACCGAGTACATGACGGGGGTTGCCCCCACGCCACGCACCCGGCAATGTTAAACACGTGTTCGCGGTCTGCTTTGCAGGTTTCGACAATGATCCTTCCGCAGGTTCACTAACGAAAACCTTGTTATGACTTCTCCTTCCTCTAAATGATAATGATCATGGACTTCTCGCGACGTCGCGGGCGGCGAACCGCCCACGTCGCCTCGATCCGAACACTTCATCGGACGGGGTAGATGTTTCTCGTTTGGTTTATAAAATATCATCAAAGCCTTGATATTAGAGTTTCTAAAGTAGCTCAATCAAAAAGAATATTATCAATAGCTCAATCAAAAATTTCATCCAAGCCTTAATTAAATCTTTTGTGGTTGATGCTCGATCACTTGTATTTCCAGACCTTCCAGCAAATAAAATCCAAGCCGATTTCAGCCGATTAAAATATGAATACACATAGAAATCAAATAAAATGCAAGCAAATACACCAAACATCAATCCTGTCACGACATTTAATTTGCTTACATTTTATCAGTCGTATATATTCGATCAAATATGAATACACCAAACTACATGTAGGCTGGTCCAAATCTGTATCAAATAGTTGATACAGCTGATAAAATGTAGGTTAGTTCAAATAAAATCCAAATAAAATGCAAGCCGATTTCAGCAGCTCTTTTCACTGTAGTTTCACCGCTCTTTTCACTTATCAGTTGCGATTTCAGTCGATGGAAGAAATAGGATTGATGGGTGGCGGCTGACGAGATGGATGGCGGCGCGATGGAAGACAGGCGGCGGTAAGTGTCGACGGCCCACAGCGCCTCGACGAGACAGCGAGATGGGTGGCGGCCGGTGAGATTGGAAGGGAGGAGAAGAAGACAGCCAATGGATGGAGGAGAAAAAGATAGACTTTTTTTTTTCTAATTCAAGTGATATTAGGGCTTTTTTGTGTGATTTTGTTATTTGAGTAATTTTAAATTAATATATATTCTACATCAATGCTATGTGTAAATTTAAATCAACATCAGCGCCACATCAATTTTCCGGTCACTGGAGCTAAAAATCGTGGAAAAAATGAACGACTAATTCAATCTGTGATAAAAAAAAAATTAAAAATTATGGAAAAAATGAAATTCGAGCAAAATTGGTGATATTTGGTGCAATTAACCCTTTTAATAATTTATATTTATAAATTAAAAAACGTTTGAGTAATTTGCACATATTACCTTTAAAACTAATTAAGATAAATACGAATATATAAATCTTAGATTGGAAGAAATAATATGATATTCTGTTGATCATATTTGGAACGCATGCAAGTATATAAATTCTAAATAGGTTCATCGATCAATATATCTATGTGATTTTTTTTTATTATAATTACTATTATTATGCAATGAAAAATACTCTCTATTATATCATCACTTGGACTTAAAGCGTCTTGGCTTTTTAGTATGATTCTTGTTTGTTCTTATATCAAGTACTCCCGTTGAATGAGATCAGAATATTGTTAGAGTCTATCATCAAAATTTTATTATCTGCTTTCCATTTATGAAATGCAAAAACTCGCTTTTTGGTTCCATATTTTTTAGTTGTAGTTGCACAGTATGTTTTATTTTTAATGATGAGTTATCCATTATTGTTTTTTTGATAAATTATCCATTAAATTTTTATGTTTCTTATTTCCTTGATCAATTGCTTTTAGAATACTAAACATATCTTCATCTTTTTTCTCTCTCTCTTATTTGTACTTTTTTGTACACCTTCTAGATGTTGTGTTTATCTAGAACCACTGTCACTACAATCATTTAAATTGATACTAAAAGAAGACAAACCATCACAAGTTGATAAGGGATTCCAGTGTTATTCTGATCGGAATGAAGACCTTTGTGACCTACAATCAAACTCCACAAAATCATTCATAAATGGGCCACACATGCATGACCAAACTGAATAATGAATAACATATGTTAGAAATAGTAAGATAAAAAAATAACTAAACAAATTGTAAACATAACTCCTTACAATATATTTTTAAAAAACTCCAACGATTATTCTTGAAATTGTTGCCAATTACTTTGTTCGTCCGCTAAAAAGTATGTTATTTTTTGGCTGAGCACAGATTTTAATAAAATGGTTGGTGATTTTTATATAGTGGAGAAAAGGTCTCACTACTATATGAAATGAATGGTTGAGAGACTAAATAAGGCGTGATTTGTTTTCATAAATAATGGGTATTTGTAAAGATAAATGATAAGGAAAAGATGTAGATCATTTTCTAAAATGAAAGTGACATACTTTTTATGGATGCCAAAAATGACAAAAGGGACATACTTTTGGCGGACGAAGGGAATATGTTATTTGAGTATGGTATGTGTACTTTGGTGGGCCGAGATCCAATAATGATATAAATGTAGTGGTGTGCAAAATTGAACCGGCCGATGAAACTTATCAAAAATGGACTGAACCGATCGATTTTCGACTAGTTTTGAAATGGTGGTCGGTTGGTTCGATAAAATTTTTTATAATATAAAATTAAAATTTTCAATCGGTTGGGTTTTATGATTTTTGGCTCGATTTTGACCGAACCGACCGAATGGGTATATAAATTAGAAAACCCTATTTTCTTTTCTACTTTCCCCCCTCTCCCCCACCCCTAAAAAAAAAAAAAAAAAACTCTCGTACAAAACCCTTATTTCATTTTTTACTTTGCTTCATTGTGCCCCCCTCCTCCTCCCCAATTTCACGTTGCACTCTACAGCCGTTCTGCCTCAGCATGCCTTACTTGCCTTACTTCAGTGCTGCTCCCCCCTCTCTTTTTCCCTAATTATCTATTGCGACACAAAAGTCGTGTAAGAAAGATGTAGAACATGCATTTAAAGTTTTTCAAAGCCAATTTGCAATTGCTCCAAATTCGGTTCATTTTTAGATAAAGAAGCATTTAGAGCTTATAATGAAATTGTGCATTATTATGCATAATATGATAATTGAGAATGAACGAGATCTTTCTACACCAATTCAAGATGTGAGAGACGTTCCAACTCCAGATCAAAATGGTGCCAATAAAACAAGTCATTTCAAGAATTTCTTGCACGCAATAGAAGCATCAAAGACAAATCAGCTCGTCTTTCACTTCGTAATGCATAGGTCGATCATTTATGGGAAATTTATTTGAATTTAGAAAACTACTTTATATTGTTATGTAGTTTATGTTTTGGCAAGTATTATGTAATGTTAGTTTTGCTATTATTATGTACTCCCTTTATCCCAACTTTTAGTATTCATTTGAGAGTGACACAGATTTTAGTAAAGTGATTGAGTGTGTTGCGGTTGGATTAAGGGGTCTCACCTTTTAGTGTTAAAGTAATTAAAGTGGAGTAAGGATTTCACCTATTTTTACTATACATAGAAATTGATACCAAAATGTGGGACAAACTAAAATGAAAATATGGATAATAAAAGTAGGGACGGATAAATTAATTTATACTTTTTGCAAGAAATAAATTATTATTGTTTTGCAACAATTTAAATATAGTTCTAAATAAAATAAATCATTTTAAATATATTTATATTATATTATAATTAAATAAAATTTAGCATAAATGTAAATATAATTATATATATATACAGGGGCGTAGCCAGGGGGCTAGAGCCCCCCCCCCCAAATTTTGAAAAAAAAAATTAATAATATGTCTAAAAATGTTGTTATTATTATTATTATATTTGTATTTTAGTAAAAAAATGTCTAAAATGTATTGAATGCCCCCAAAAAAAATTTTAGTAAATGTTGAACTATATTATCTATGAAAATGTTGTTATTATTATTATTATATTTGTATTTTAGTAAAAAATGTCTAAAATGTATTGAATGCCCCCAAAAAAAATTTTAGTAAATATTTTGAACTATATTATCTATGAAAATGTTGTTATTATTATTATTATTATTATATTTGTATTTTAGTAAAAAATGTCTAAAATGTATTGAATGCCCCAAAAAAAAATTTTAGTAAATGTTTTGAACTATATTATCTATGAAAATGTTGTTATTATTATTATTATTATATTTTTATTTTAGTAAAAAATGTCTAAAATGTATTGAATGCCCCCAAAAAAAATTTTAGTAAATGTTTTGAACTATATTATCTATGAAAATGTTGTTATTATTATTATTATATTTGTATTTTAGTAAAAAATGTCTAAAATGTATTGAATGCCCCCAAAAAAAATTTTAGTAAATGTTTTGAACTATATTATCTATGAAAATGTTGTTATTATTATTATTATTATATTTATATTTTAGTAAAAAATGTCTAAAATGTATTGAATGCCCCCAAAAAAAAATTTAGTAAATGTTTTGAACTATATTATCTATGAAAATGTTGTTATTATTATTATTATATTTGTATTTTAGTAAAAAATGTCTAAAATGTATTGAATGCCCCCAAAAAAAATTTTAGTAAATGTTTTGAACTATATTATCTATGAAAATATTGTTATTATTATTATTATATTTGTATTTTAGTAAAAAATATCTAAAATGTATTGAATGCCCCAAAAAAAAAATTCCGGGGGCTACCGTCCCCGAACCCCCGTAACAGTTCAGTCCCCCCCCCCCCAAAAAAAAAAAAATCCTGGCTCCGCCACTGTATATATATATATACACACACACACACTAATATAACAATTAGATAAAAAGATTAATTTAATAATAATCAAAAGTATAAATATAGAATATTTCATTGTAGAGTAAAACTAGCATATACAATCGTGCAATTGACGAAAAATATTTTTTATATTTATTTGTATATAAAAAAATTGATACCAACTCAATTCTCATATAAATAATTATAAATATAATAATAAAATATAATTTTAAATAAATATATTTAAACTGAATATAAAAAAAATAAAGAAGAATTCACAATGATAGAAACTGATATTAAGAAAGCAAAAAACAAAACAAATAAGTTTAAAAAATGAAAATAAATTTATTCAAAAGAAAGAGTAGAGTTGAGAGATAATTTTCTTAAATTTAATCTTTAAATAAATATAAATTTTACATTTTAAATTTAACATTTACACAAAATATATCAAATTAAAGCTTTTGTCGTGATCTTTAATTTGATATCTATGTCAAATATTTTATAATTAATCGACTTTCACAATTTAAAAAAAAAAATAGAAAAATAAGATTATAAAGAAAATACTTTACATTAAAAATATATTATAAATTGTAGATTGAGAATTGACTATTGAGGAGCAATATGAAAATACTCTACATTTCACTCTAACAATAGAGTGAAGTTCACTCTAATGTAGAAACTATTGGAGTTGCTCTTAGGTAATTAAGAGTGGCATAAGAAGCTGAAATGGACTAATATTGTCAAAACATATCTCTAGGCATAGAAGTAATTCTCATGTGTAAGATTGTATTTCAACATGGAAAGAAGTACCATTCCATATCCTGAATAATTTTCATAATTTTGCTAATGTTTGATTATACGAATGAATATAACACCGGTGTTTAGCTTAGATGATAAGATAAAATTAATCCACCACATACTTTGATGCATAAATAAATTTTGAGCTTGCTTCATCATATGCATAATGTATTACCAATCTAATCGATCACTCAAAATAAGCAAACAATATACACAGCACATTATTTCACAATACTAACAAACTCAAAGTTCATCCAAAGAGAAATTCAAATGTAAATGCACAAATTCAAGAAAATAAGAAACATAATAAACAAAGGCTGATAAACGTTTTAAGTAAAAATTGACATGTTTCTCTCTCTCTCTCCACACACACAGACACACATCGAAAGAGAAGACAAGACGACACAAGTCACACAACGAAGAGGGTAAAGAACATGTATACCAATGAACATAGTTAATCTATACTAATGATGAAATCAGAAGAGAAGTATATTTGAATATATTTATTAAATTAAACAAGAATATACAGGCAATGATGAAGAAGGAAAAATCAGTAGAATAAGCTAAAGTGATATTTTTTTATCTGGTGGTGACAGAATTACCCATGAACTACACATATGATGATGCACAACGCCGAGGTTTTATAGGTCGGACGAACCTGTGATCGGATTTTCACGAGCGCAGGACCCCGTCTCACAGAAGGAAAAATAAAAAAAAGAGCGAACCGCCTAGATGTAATATACTATACAGCTCCTGCATCTCCCTCTACATGAAGTAGCTAAGTGATGTCTTCTTTCTTGATCCACCCTCCCCGTATAATTCGTTCCACTGTTGAAGCTCGTTCATGTTTTGTGATTCTGATGCAACACTTGCACATACCTACATTTCCATCCAATACACCAAACTTATTATTATTATTTCAGAGAATGAAAGTAAATTATACTATATCTCTTGTTATCAGAATATACTCTATTTCATATCTGAAGAAACATCATTCAAGATGTAATGCGACAAAAGAAAAGTAAAAGCCATGAATACTGAAAAAATTTAAAATCTTAATGAACCGTGCGAATTGATATATTTGACAATTCTAAGAAAATTCAAAATCAACCAACAAAGACTTCTGTATTTATGCATTTTAATCATTAGTTAGGAACCGAATGAAAAAGAGAACCAAAAATCCACACAACATCAATTACAAAGGGAAAATTCAAAGATAAAAATAGAGAATAGATATTCGAGGCAAGTAAAAAGTAAAAGAAAAAAACCAAATTTAACAAGACCAACATCAGAATATATATATATATATGGTTTTATTTTATCTTTTTTGTATATCCACAATACAAGCGTACCTGTTCGTGTGCGTGTTTGAAGTCATCCATACTCAGGCACCGAACATCAGAACAGCTATGCAATGAAGGCAATGGTCTGTTCTCAGCCAGAGCCAAAGCTTTCTCCTACAATATTGCAACCATCCATTTATTAATTTAGCTTCTATGTGAAAACCAACATGACATACAAAGCTAGTCGTCTAAACAACTTCAGAAGCAACTAGAAGACTATATATCTAATGAGTAGAAAATATAGCAGGTCTCAGCACAACTATATTTTGAAATCAACATTTTAAGATGCCAGGACTATACACTAAACTGGAAAATCGCACTAGAAGAAAGTTTTAATAAAGTGAACATACCTTCTTCTCCTTCTCCAAAATTTGTCTTATTGGGTAATGTGCAGCTGCCACACAAAGATTCTGAGAAACAGGCACGTTTCCCAAATGAAGGAAGTGAGAACATGAATATTTACGGGATTACAAGCCAAAACCAAAAAATGTTTAGAACTTATGCAGAATACGAGGCAAAGTGATCAAACCTTTAGATCACTTCCTGAATACCCCTCGGTCATTTTAGCAACTGCTTCCAGATCAACATCTGGACCCATCTCTTCTGTGGCTAATATCACCTTC
This sequence comes from Salvia miltiorrhiza, assembly GCF_028751815.1. Lineage (NCBI taxonomy): Eukaryota > Viridiplantae > Streptophyta > Magnoliopsida > Lamiales > Lamiaceae > Salvia > Salvia miltiorrhiza. The sequence continues at coordinate 13,878,704 of NC_080393.1, read as the reverse complement.
AAGATTTTCTCCCTATTTTGAGCTTCGGGCAGACTGACCATCAACCTGCTCGAATGTCAAATAGATCAAGACTCAAGAAAACTGTCGAAAAATGCTTCTCGTTTAGATAATCAAAAAAGCTGTTTGAAAGGGCAAGGATAACACCTCCTGGGAAGCCTCCTGATTACTGCCTCATCCAAATCAAAAGGCCTATTTGTTGCTGCAAGTACCAGTACACGTTCCTTATCCTTTGTACGCAAGCCATCCCAGTTCACCATAAATTCATTTTTCATTTTACGCATTGCTTCGTGCTCTCCTGGGGTTTCCCGTCTCCCTAACATACTGTCAACCTGTGGCAACATACATATAAATGATAAATATTACATAGAAATATTTATTGAGAAGACCATAATAAATGATATCACAACAACAATAACTAAAGGAGGATTATATTGACCTCATCAACAAAAATAACGCTAGGCGATATTTTGCTGGCCAAAGTGAAGACTGCTTTCACGTATTTCTCCCCTTCACCAAACCACTGAGTGCAAAATAATCACAATGAGCAACAGATAGGGTAAAACACACGATAAATGACTATGTTCAAGGGATAGTGAAAACTTTACCTTTGACGTGATGCTTGACATGGATATATTGATGAAATTTGCACCAGCTTCCGTTGCTACAGCTTTTGCAAGCATTGTTTTACCTGTGCCGGGAGGCCCAAAGAGCAATATTCCCTTACAAGGCTGCCAAGGTAACAGTTAGAACAAGAACGTGTCTATTTCATGAAAAATGGAAAGAAGAATGCTCAATTTTCTGATATGCTTTAAGCACAAAAGGCATTTACTTTTCTAAGCTGTCCTTTGCTGAACAACTCTGGCCTTTGCAGAGGTAGCATCACTAATTCCTTCAAAGTTTCCTTCACATTTTCCAACGCTCCAATGTTGTCGAAACTGACTCCAATGTCACCGGGTGGAATGACCTCAGCAAGGAGCTTTTTCTCGAATTCATTATCAGTGACCACGTCCTGAAACATAAAAAGTTATTTCATGTACCATGTTACGTGAAACGGTAGATAGTATGATAGTACAATGGAACAGTTCAGATTACGACAAACACAAAGATCAAAATTCCAAACTTCACCTTGAGAGATTTCTTCAAACTCTTGTTTTCATCTTGGATGCCTTGTAGAATGTCGAGCCCATATTTGATACTGTAATATAGTGCAGAAAGAATAGTGCTAAGACTCTAACCCAAAACCAACTACTCTATTCTCAGGCCCACAGTGGGAACAGGAATAGTTGAGACATAAAATTACCTTGCACTTGAAATAACCATTTTTTTATCTATGAACTTTGGGAGAGTGTAGTGCATGTAGTGATGAGTTACAGCCCAGCCAATAGCTCTTTCAACATCTATCACCATTAGAAAAAGCATCAAGGAATATCCAATTGAAAATCATGACACCTCATTTAAAGATATTAAGTAAATTATGACTGACTTTCACCAGACAAAGCTTGATCCTTAATGCATAATGTTTCCAAATCAGGACAAACAAGGCTAGTCCGACTTAGCACCTGAAATTTAATGTGAAAGAGAGAAATAGAATATTAAGCCAAGAAAAAATACAAGAAGTTCATCCAAATATCAATACCGCAACAAAGTCAAGGCACAGATACTTATGAAGGGATGAAGGAACGACGGAACTAACCGAGTGGAAAAGGGCAATATTTGACTGTGATTTCATTGTCTCAACGTCTCGATCTAACTTTTGTTTCCAGTCCTCCAACATGGCTTCGTCCTGTCATATTTGAGCAGCATTCATAACTTGCTCTTGAAATAATCTTAGTAGCATCATATAGAAGCCAAAAATAGTGATTACCTGGGGAATCTGTATAGTCACTTTGTTTGGGAAAAGACGACTGAGTTGCTTCATACTTTTTAGGGCCTCTTTATTTTTATCTTGCAATTTACCAAAATTATCCTATCAAAAAACAAAATGTGCTCGTTAAGAGAAATTGATATGCACCATTGTAGTCATCTTCATGACTGTGTCTAGCAATCGCATAAATTGGATGTAATTAAATCAAATGAGAACAGGGAATTAGGGCAGAATAAATAAGTTTAGTTAACTCGTACCCCGAAAGCAATGTCGAAGAATGCTGTTTGGTTTGATAATTTTGTGAAAAGCAATCCACCAGGTTGTGGCTGAACCCAATATGCAAATTACAGTGTCATAAAATTATATAAATAAAAGTATATATATGTTTGTGGGAGTTCTTATGTAGAAATATTAAATAAAAGATCATCACATACTTTGTCCTTTCGGGTGTCTGTCTGAGTATGTGAAGCTATCACAACAACATTATCAGGCAAAGCTTCCAGCTTCATTTTGAAGGCTGTATATGCCTCCAGATTCCCGATCACCGATTTCTCGATGTCTTTGACAAACAAAATTAACGAGCCCCTTTTACTTTCCATCGATGCAACCTACAAAATTACAATGCATGTAAATATTAAATACCACATGGATATACAACATAAGAGAAAGCATTCTAGTGTGCCATTGCTAATACTTTGTATTTACCTCGAAGAGCTCATTAATGGCAAGCTCATCTATGTCATTTCCGTTGGAGCTTTCAGGACGTAGTGAATCGGCTGCACATTAAGAAAATAATCACAATTATAAATGAACGTATTCTAGTTACCGCGGTTAAATAATACAAGGGAACATAGGCCAGTCAAGTAAACTATTACCTGAACAAAAGAAACCATGATCTTCTTCGCAGAGGCCCCCAAGATCATTACCTTCGGGAACTGCTCTATCGAATCTAACCCCAATCTTAGAATAGCCATTTCCTTCAAAAGCAAGAACCACCTTGCCTCTGGAACCATAAGTTGGACCCCTGCACAAAATCTTACATTATCCCACATACAAATGAGGAAAACTCGCAACACATCAATATAATCATGCCAAGCAACTGGTGCAGCTCATCAACCCTGCATTCTCATAATTATGCAGATGATCGAATATCAAGTATATCCAAAGGCGAGGTGAGTTAAACAATGACATGAAAAGCATCAGAATCACATTCGCTCTTCACATCACTAACATAGATAAATATGAGTAGAAGGGTAACATTATTGAAGCACAGCAAAAGGATTCAAGTTGAAAAATCTTTGTCTTGAAGTTTGTACATCAGAAGGGGACATTTGACTAATAAGTAATAATTCGTCACTTATGCACTTTCATGCAACCGAAATCCAGTAAAATGACAAGTTAATTCATAAGTACATTTTATAGAAACATTTATCAGCAAATTTGAACAACAGTTTTCCACACTTTACCTAAATGGAGGGGGAAAGCCTGATGCTAATGAGCCCACGAACTTTACTCTATCACCTGCCACAGACCACAATCAATTAACCTAAGAGATTCCGAAACCTAAATTTAGACAAAAATGGAAAAAAGCTTTGAGTATACCTTTTCTGAAAGTGTAGTTCTTTGATGTAGCGGTAGATAGTTCATGCTTAGGCTGAGCAGGAGAGGCTATAGCAGAAACCCCGGTGATATTAGCCTCCTGACTTGACGCTGGTTTCTTATTGTGTACAGCAGCAGTAGTTCGCTTAGCAAACACACTAGCTCTCTCGGGCTTTGAACTTTCTTTTAAGGAATCAACTTCCTTTGTTATTGGTCCCTAAACAATTTTTTTAAATCACAAATGAGAAAATTAATTGCACAAAAGAGCAACAGAACTAACTGATGAAAGAAAACAGACGATATTTTTGCATTACTAAACATTTTTAGTGGAAACTTACACCCGGTAATGTAATAGTATCAACTATAAGTAGTCTCACGCCAAAAAACTTAGCAAGTGCCTTAGTCAATGTTTCCTGATATATTTCAGAACCTGTGAAGAAAAGACGTAATGTGATGGTCAAGATCAGCCAACCAAGTAAAATAAACATACTTAAATATTTGACGTATGGAGATATACTACCTCCTGGACCTGACAACAAAATTCTTGGGCACACCGTAGGGAGCTCTGAAGTAAGCTTTCCCAAATTTCCACACTTCAAATGTATGTATGATGAAGCAATAAGGACAGTCTTGGTTGTCTCACTGTCGGGGAAAATAAAAATTCAAGTAAGCAGCCGACATAGCAAATGGATAATCTATCCTATATGTTAAAAAAGGTAGCAAGTCTATAAATGGTTAAAGTAACATAGTACACAATAAGCAAGATCCCAGTAGATAATTGACATATACCTTAGATAATAGGGAAATTTCTCAAACGAAACATCCAGATCTTTCACATCTATTAATCCTTGCCGTAAGCTCTCTTTGAATTTTTGACGTCTTGACGACTGTGGAATCGGAGGACGAGAACCCTTTAGTTGATCTCCTCTGCCTCTGTTATGCTCATCAAGAATTCGCGATAGGCCTATATTAAACTCAGAAGCTGAGGGACCTGCTAAAAAATGCAAAACGGGTCTTAAGTCATTGTTTCCACCTACAATCTTCCCAATTTCAGCGTCATTGTTCAAGTTATCATTGGCAATATCAGAAGATGGAGCACCAGTATTCCCAACAACTGCTGCAGAAACATCGTCATTACAGGCAGAGGGACCTTTCATTTCGGTGTCAATGATACAATTGTCTGACACTTTGCAAGCAGAAGGTACCGATGAAATTTCAGACCCTTGCTGAACATCCTCACCATTCCGAGGTGATGGTGGAATAAGAGATAATTCATTTGTGAGATGCGAGAGTGAGGCCAGAGTTGACGCAACGGCAACTGCAGAAGTATCACCTGATCTAGCCTCGATATGTAATCCATTTGTGGATCCACCATGAGCTTCTAATATGCTGACTGAAGGCGGCTCGCTAGTTGTCAATTCTCCGGTGTTGGTAAGGAGTTGGAAAATCTAGTAATATGTCAAGAAAATAAACAGGTACAGCAATATAAATTGTACTAAACTACTACGAGAACAACACAGAAATAGAATGAAATTGTGTTGTGATAGGATACATAAGCATGTTTAGTCGATGAGCTAAAGACCACCTCATCACCTCCATTTAAAGTGATAGTGGAATCTTTTGCGTAAGCCGTTCCATTAACTTGAACAAGTCCTTTATTTCCCTTGATTTCAAGGAGTGTAACTGATTCCCCACCCTATGAAACGGGATAAAGAAGTGAAACAAACAAGCATAGAATCAGTAAGAATGATATAGGAATCCATGCATTAAATACCATGATAACAAAGACTCACAACATACCTCAGACTCAATGTGCTTCAGATTACACAACAACTTACTGATTAATGGATCTCGTACCCACAAGTCACACTGGCGGCCTTGACCAACACTAAATGTAGGGCCATGCATAACAACATGGGAATTCTGGGACGGGAAAATTGCACCAAACAAGTCAAGATAGAGAACTGCTATAAACAGAAACCAGAAATTATTGGAGCTACACGGATGCATGCATTTAAAGAAATTGAAGGCGTAGGCATGTAAATGAAGAGTCGCTAAACCCCCTACAAATAGCCTTGTTACTTGTTAGACTTCAACTGGATATGCATAAAGCTTACATACCCAACTGATTCCACAAAAAATATTCAATCTAAACCTCTCACTTATCAGCATAAAACAAACAATGTCTTGTAACTGTCACTCTAACAAAGGACCAGTTCAAGTTCAACTTTTTAGTATAGAATACATATTCTCGATGGACCTAGACTGTTTATGATTCCATATTGAGATTAGTAAAGTTTTCAAAGACCCTGCTTTTACATTTCCATACATCAAATTTCAGAGATGGAAATTATCTGACACACAAAATTCAGAAAATACTCAAAATAACATAATTAGACTAAAATCCAGACCAATACAAATGTCTATACACTCAAAATAATCTAACTGTTGTGAATCTCATTCCGCGAGAACCAAAACCAGACCAATTTCAACTACATCAACAATCCATTTTCATCTTTTAACAGTTCAACAAATTGTAACCACAAGAGAGCATATAGAGTAAACACACACCTGTGAACACTGAGATAGGAGTTTGCCCCATGCATCCCCAGTTTCAGTTTCATTAGATTTCAGCTGCCGCTTTCGCCCGACATTTATTAGCATCCCACTCGACTTCCCTTTATTAGCATCTAAATTGGAATCACCTGCATCCACCGCCATCGATTACCACAAGTAAATTTTCATAAATTCACCAAAAACTCATAAAAGAACTAAATTTCTCCAACATGCACAGAATTCTAAAGTCGTCTAGAAAGCAAAGAAAAAAAGAAAAGAAACAAGAAAATCCTCACCTTCGGCCACCGCCTCAGCCGCCTTCCCCGGCGGCGGCGTCAAGTCATCAGGCTGCTTCAAGCTGCCGCCAGCCAGATCAGCCGATCCGGCCTCCGAATCCTTCACCACGGCGGCGCCCACCACTTCCTCCGACGCCGACGAATCATTCATTGATGAAGCCGACGCCTCAGCCGCCTGCATGCACACAAAAACCCAGAATTGAAAACCGCCAAGAAACACAAGAAACGAAAGAAACCATCAAAGAAATCATCAAAAACCCCAAAACGCAAGAAGGGGAAAAAAATAAAGATTCAACCTTGGATCGCTTGGCGTTTTGCAGAGGAGGTGAGGAATCACTTAGAGTGCGCTTCGAGGCAGACGAGCTCCGCCGCGTCTCAACCATGGCTCCTGATCTAATAATTCGAAGAATACAAACCTCAAAATTCTCCAATTTCGATTGGGAATTAGAGAAAATACTCCCTCCACCAAGACAAAAAATATAGTATAATATATGCAAGCTAGAGAGAGAAAGAAGAAGAAATAAGAGAAGAGAGGAAAAAGTGAATGATTGCGGGAAATGGATTATATATATACAATCTGCTTTTGTAATTCGTAGTATTTTTTGTATAATATAAAAAAGAAAACAAATTGTGGCTGATGAAAGGGCGGGGAGTAGGAGGGAGCGGTTTTGGTGAATTTAAGACTTTACAGTGTGTGTTGTGTGTGTTAATAATGGTTAGGTATTGGGTCAATGGGCCCCCTTTCGGAAAAGGGATAGGCCCACCTTGATTTCAATTCGAGTCCACATCCTCTATTTTAAATGGACTGCTGGCTAAATAATTCACGATCTTTTACTTCATCCGTTCCACGAAACATGAATCGTATTTCTTTTTAAGTCATTCCACAAAATTTGTTACATCTCACGAAATATGAATCGTATTTTTTTTAGACTCGTCTTAAACCTTAAATCTCATTATTCACATATAAGAGTTCGCATTGCTTAGTGTCTCCTTAAAGACCAAATAACAATATTCTTAAGAATGCTATTAAGTATAAAATATCCTTAGTAAGTATATATATTAAATATAAATAAATATAAAATATATTTTAAAAATAAAATAAACACATCAATTTCTCAATAAAATTTTAAATTTCAAAACATAAATTTTCAATTTTGTATAAAATATAATGATAATTATAGTTATTAAATAATTTTAAATTGTTTGATAATGAAAATTAACATTTCGCATTATTATTATAGAGTATTACACGTCATAATAAATAATTAAATAAATATTCTCATACAAAAACATAAATAAAAAGTTGTTAAATTTTAACGAACAATGAAAATAAAATATTTTAAAGTTTTCATAACTTATTTATTTTAAATTCATTTTTGATGATATTTGTACCATATTAAATATTTTGTCACGAGCTTATATATAAAATGCATATTAAGTATTTATTTATAAATCAAATTTGATGATCTTTTGAAAAGAATTAAATTATATAAAAAAAATAGAGATAAAAATAATGAAAAAAATTGATAGGGGACGAGAGAGTTAAAGAGGGAAAAGATGGAGGGAAAAAAATCCTCTTTTATATATTATATAGATTTTTAAAGCTACAATTTCTATAAAATGCGTCAAAATCAAATGACCCATCATTAATCGTGTATCATCTTTATTCCGGTATTATTGTTTAGATATGTTACATTAAACATTATTTGTTACTTGTTAGACTCACACACACACACTAACTACAATTTTTTTTTTTGAGAAGGTGAAGATAATTTATTGATACATACCTATCAAACTCCTCACGGAGTTATAATGTGAACTCCAACGAGTAGCTCCAGCTCGCTGTAAATTACCAATTTGATTGGCACCACTTCCAGAAACAAGCTCTTCTGCAGTCAATAAACTCTGAATTTCATTTCTTTGAGCAGCGTGTAGTTGAGAGACACGCTTTGGTGAAGAAGTTATAATGTTAACAACATTATCTAAGTGAGAAATGAACTCTCAAACAACACCAATATCTTTAGCTGTAGAAAATATTGTCAATTGTAGTCGATGCGCAAAACAATGGATATAATAGGCATGTGGGCAATCTCTAAGAAATAAAGCCTGAAGTCCATTCCATGAACCACGCATATTACTAGCACCATCATATCCCTGACCTCTCATTTTCTCAACATGTAGATCATGATGAGAAATAACACGACATATCTCTTTTTTCAAAGTTAATGAAGTGGTGTCACTAACACTTTAAATTGCAAAAAAGCGTTCAGTTAAAATTCCATGATCATTGACAAACCTCAAGATAATGGCCATTTGCTCTTGCTTGGAGATATCTTGTGCTTCATCAACAAGAATACAAAAATATTTATCTCCAACTTCTTCACGAATCATTTGACGTACTCTGTTGGCCATAATATTCAAAAGCTCTTTTTGAATTTCTGGAGCAATATATTGGGCATTTTTCGGAGCATTATCAAGAACAACTTCGTTTACCTCCTTATTCATATTTGCAAAAGCCTTCATCAATTCAATAAAATTCCCACGATTCGATGAAGATGAAGACTCGTCATGACCTCTAAAAGCACAACCTTGAAGTGCAAGCCATCGGAGGCTTGTGATCCAGGTCTTCAAGCGCAGTCGATTCCTCTCCTTCTCAATAATCGTTTGAGAATGCATCACTTTGTCTATATGCCCAACTGGCCTCATCAAATCTTTTGCACGTCTTAAGCACATAGTATGTGGTGATGTAGCTGCAGAACCAACATGAGTAAGGAATGCACAATTTTTTCCTTGATTTATTATTTTCCAATTGTCAAATCCTTCCTTGACTAATGCAGAAGAGTCAGGCAGATTAACTTCACTGATGAAAAGAAAGCAATAAAAACAATATGCCTTATTTGTGGAAAGCGAATACTCCAGCCAATGAAACTTATCAAACCATCTCTTCTGAAAGTTACGATTTTGAGTGCCAAACTTTTTAACAGGATACGCTTCCATTTTCGGTTGATAAGGCCCAGCTTTTAGATATGCACGTCTTATATCATCTCGTGCATTAACAGAATATTCACACAATTGTTTCCTTTTACCCGGATCACGCTCAATACATGTAACTGAATTTTGCTCCATAGGAGGTGAAGGAGATTGATTAGTTTGATTTCCAGCGGCCATGGTTGAATTTGAAGATTCCAAGCTATCTCCATTGTCTTGAGTATCTTGACGATCACGTTTCTTAAAGAAAGAAGATATAAGTCCTTTTCCTTTCTTTGCAATATGTTGATGCTCCATTTAAATTATTGAAGAACTACAACATATAAAAAACATTAAGAATTTCATTACATTTATTTATTTATATATATTTAAAATATTAATTGCAATTTACAGGAGAGTTTCAAATAAAAGATAAGAAATTCTTCTACCTCTATTTCAAGTTTCAATTTCATCAGTAAAATTCAACAAAAATAAACTTAATTTTAATATTAATTCTAATTTAGGGTTCTTGAATTTACATATCTTGAATAATATGAGACGAGAATAAGTGAATAAATTGGAAGTTCAATTCTCCACAGCCACAATAGGACAAATTATTGCTTTGCAATTGCTCAGGAGAGAGGGACGCTAGCCTATTAATTATGTTTTCTGAATTTTTCTACTGTGTGCGTCGACTCTTTGACATAGGTTAGAATGTTTTTATGTTTTCTTTAGATAGTTGGGCTGGGCTATGGGTTATCTATCTATATATATATATATATATATATATATATATATATATATATATATATATATAGAAAAAATTTGGGCTTTGCACTGGGCTGGAGCCCAGTGCAGCCATAGTATACATCCGCCCACACGTGTTTCCGTGAAATTTCGTGAGATGTGAAATTAATGAATAAGTCAGTATATAGTTATGAATAAACTGGTATATGATGTTGAGTAACGATACTCAAAAAATTAGTAAAATTTTTGTTTCCTCCAGAATTCGAACCCAGGTAAAAAAAAAAAATTCATCCAAATTTATTAGTTATAAGATACATTAAATCAACACCTACAAATTAATCTAAAATCCCACTCATATCTTTTTGTGAGAACGGAAAACCATGAACAAATATATAAAATACATGTATTTTATCAGATGGGATCCTCTGTCCCAGAATGTAGTGTGTACCACTCTTAATTTCTTTATTTTATAATTATTTTTATAAAAAGAAAAATTATTATTATATTATGAAGTCTAATTAATATTTATCACTAAAAATTGGAATTTAAAAAATTATATATCCTAACTTTGAATTAATGAACCCAAATAATCTATTATTAATTCAAATAAATATAAAAAAATAATTATAAACCCTAATTGGATGAGTGAACCCTTGTTAATTATTTTTATATTATATTAAAGCATAATAAATTAAAATTGAATAACAAATAATTAAAAATTATAAAGAAATTAAGAGTGGTACACATTACGTTTGGGACAGAGAATCTCATTTGGTATTTTATGTATTTGTTCACGGTTCTTCGTTCTTATAAAAAAATGAGTTCTCATAGGATCCTAACTCTACCTATATATATTTTGCACGAAAGAGAGATGAGAGAGAGAGAGAGTCAACATGCTAAAATCATAATCTAATAGTATATATTTGCTCATAAATTCACATGCATGCACCCTCACAAAGTGGAGAAGTGTTGAAGACTAATCAAGACTTAATAATCATTATTTAATTAGCTGGAAACATGTTTAATACTTTGTGAACAATCATTCCTACCTATGCCACATATAGTATACTCAACTCACTCCCAAATTTAATGCTTCAAGGCTACTTTATAATTACCTTATATGTTTTTTTGTGAAGGTCATTGTTGGGAAACTCCTCATAACTATAGTCTCTATGTCTCACCAAGACATATGCATTAGGCAGTCATTGTCTACAATCATATCAGTTTGCTTAGGCGATATTGGAAGTAAAAGTGATTCAAGAATATTTTTTTCCATTTAGAAAAAGCCCAAACAAATTTGCAAAGGGTGATTCTATACATAGCCTCCAATTTTTTACTCTTCATAATTTCTTTTATTTAAAAATAATAAAATATTAATAGATTTATAATTTTATCCCTATAAGCCACAAATTAAATAAATAAGAATTACATAGCAAAGATTTGAAGAAAGAAATACGCGAATTGAGCAAAAATGTATAGCCACCATAAATTTGAAGAAAAAGAAGAAAATGATGAAACAAAACAATCTTCTTCACAAATCTTTGACTATATTGTTTCTAAACTCTCCTGCACAAATTTATAAAGGGTTAAGTACCAAATTCCCCCCTATCGATGGCGTTCCTATCGCGTACAAGACCCTATAGTCAGGATAAGCGTTGTTTACTACCTCAACGTGACAAAATCGAACCAATTTCCCCCCGCGTTTTAACACCGTTAAAATGCCGTTAGAAAAAATTATTTTTAAAATTTTTAATTAAGATGGGCCACATATCTTCTTCTCTCTCTCAATTCCGGCAGGGGGGCATCTGCTCAGTCACAGCTCGACACAGCTCAGTCACTACAGCTGCTCCATCACCCCGGCGAGAAGCGCCGCCACCGATCACCTTCTTCTCCCCGACTCGACCCCAGACGCTGCGTGAACCCTGCAGTGGCCGTCGCCACCCTCTCTCATTCTGGCGACTGCAGTGGCTAGCAGAGTCAGCCACCGCCCAAAGCCCCATCTCTCTCTCTCTCTCTCTCTCTATTCGAAGCAGTGGTTAGTGCACGGCGCCTAGCTGCTGCTGTGAGATAGGGAGGCAGGGGCTAGGACATGGCGGTCGGCGGTAGCTCGGAGCTACTGTCCGGCCGAACGAAGGGAGATGGAGACCAGAGCGAGAGGCGGCGACAGCCTTCGTTGCTGCTCGCCGGAATTGAGAGATGAGGCGACGGCTGGTTGCGCGGCGGCTTTTTCCGCCGCAGAATGTGAATCGTTGCCGGAAAACACAACGATAGGGGCCTTGACTATAGGGTCCTTTACGATTAACAATTAAAAATAATAATTTTTCTAAAGGCATTTTAACGGTGTTAAAACGCGGGGGGGGGGAGGGGGGAATTGGTTTGATTTTGCCACGTTGAGGTAGTAAACAACGCTTATCCTGACTATAGGGTCTTGTACGCGATATGGACGCCATCGATAGGGGAGAATTCGGTACTTAACCCATTTATAAAACCAAATTTTTGGACTACCTTGTTCCTAAATAAGTCCAAGATTGTAAACATCAAAATCATGTTCAGCAATGTGAACATCAAGAATTAATTAACCATATCTAGCAAGACTGCAAACACGATTTGGAGAATTCAAAATCTAGTAGTGGAAGTCGGAAAAGATAAATGTGAAAAGCAGTTTTTTCTTGAGATGGGGTTATATATATACTCACTACTAAAAACACGCTCATGCATAACAGTGATTTTTCGTTATCTATGTACCAAAACAAGCGTCATATATAGTGGTGTTATGTATGAGGGCGCTCATACATAACGGTAATATACCGTTACCTATACTATGTATACATAACGGCAAATGAGGTATAATAACACATTGATTACCGTTTTGTATGAATGTAATACATTACGGTAAAATCTGTTATAAAATATATTTTTTCCGTTATGTATGATAACTATACATAACGGTTTTTTATATCTTACATAACGATTAATTACCGTTGTCGTATGATAGCAAACATAACAATTTTTTACTATTATAAAGCTTATTTTTTCCGTATAAAATATATTTTTTATATATTTTATTGTTGTTAAGCATAACGTTTTTTTTTTTTTATTTTACATAACGGTCATTTCCGTTATGTATTTTCAAATGCGCAATTCGAGCATATTTTTTTTCCTGTTTTTATAATTTCCTAAATACAAATTATACAATACACAAACCCTATATGATACCTAATATGATATGAACTTAGGGTTTAAATGATAATTAAAAAAATCATTTATTTTTAAAATAAATATATTATTGTGAAAAAAATTATAGATAATGAAAAATTATAAAAAAGTGAAATTAACGTGGAAGAAGAGTAGTTGTAGTTTTGGTGTTGAATTAGATTTGGTGGAACGAAAGAGTGGCGGGAGAATAGATATGTTATTTGACTCTTTTTTTTTTAATAAAAAGATACTATAATTGTGTATTAAAAAAATTGAAAAAACAAATATAAAAAAATACTTATAGATAACAGTAGGCAATAACGGTTGGAAGTACCGGTATAATTGATGCTGATACATAACGGTAGTCTTGACGCTGAAATAACAGTCGTTAAATAGATGCTCATACATAACGAATGACTTAACAGTTGATAACACACATGTTTCCATGGTTTTTAATGTTGATATGATGTCAATTTTATAGGGAATTGAGTGTTTGATGATTGTTTTGTGCTTAAATTGTTTTATCTTGTGAAATATGTTACTTGCTCGTACTTTGATGAATTTTACAGAAATATGAAGTCTGAATTTGGACCGATGGTCTTAATGAAAGTTGTAGATCATCTCGATACGAATTCGTAGGCGCAAACGGTTCGCAAATCCAAGTTCGGATGAGAAAGATATGGCCAGAACAAGAAAGTCACACGCAGCTGTAAATAGTGTCCGACGGGAATTTCCGAATTTTCGGAAATTTTCGGAATTTTCTCAGTATTTTCGAGTCTTACACTGTATTTTTCTCTTGTGCCTATATATAGGTCCTCTTTTTGACCTATTTATGGTTCCGAGCTTTAGTTTTTCGGTTTTATAGCTTTAGATTAATATTGTTTTCCAGTTTTTAGAACTTGGATTGGATTTCTGCAAGGATTGAAGATTCAAGATTTTTCATTTAGTTTTATTTAATTCAGTTCTTTCAATTGTTGTCTTTTTAATTATGTTTATGTCTTTACTTTATTTTAATATGTCTGGCTAGTTTTCTTTTCTGATTATAGGGTTTGTAAATAGTTAATTAGGTTCATGTATTTATTTGTTAGTACCTATTTACCTTTCAGTTTATGATTCATAATTCCTAGTGCTTGTTTTCTTGTGAATTATCTGATCAATAGTTTGCATGTGTAGTTGTTCGGCTTGAGACCTAGCGGAGATAGCTATTTAACGGATTCAGGAATGTATGATATGATCTTAACCTTGAGACCTAGCGCAGATAGGTGGATCATAGAGTGCTATTCTTATAAGCTATTGGGAGTTAGTAGATTTTCTTGAGACTTAGCGGAGATAGGGAATTTACTAATCTATGATCGTTGCTGCTCTAGCGAGAGTAATTGATTAATTAAGTGATCTCTCATCATAACTGGATTAAATTGGTTAATAGGATTAATAGATTTATTATGTGGATTTAGTTAATGAAATTACTACCCTAGGATCAGTTGTCTTTATTATTTGATTTTTCTACGTCACTTTATTTGCTGCTGTTTGAGTCTAGTTATAATTAAATCCTCCTTATTATCGTTTGCCTATCTACTGTTAGAGTTTGTTTAGGGAATAGATAGAGTTATTTCGGTTTTTCAGTCCCTGTGGATACGATACTCGATTACTTGTGGCTTACTACAATTACCTGTGTTAGTTGCAATCATTCTTGTTGCTAAGAAATTAGTGATCAACAGTTCAATAATACCGTTATATATATCATTGATAGATAACGCTATTACGTATCGCTTAACTTAACATTGTTATAAATACATTTCAACAGTACATACATAACAAAGCTCTGTAAAACCGTTATGTATTACTAAATTGGTGCTCATACATAACGGTTTTTTTAAAAAAATCGTTATGTATGAACTGTTACACCTATGATTTTTTTTAGTAGTGACTTATATATACTTAGGACGTGTTTTCTAGCTTTGGTAACGCCAGACTATTATTTAGTCTGATGTTTTTTCGCGGTTTGCTAGCTTCTGTTATTAAGCAAGGCAGCCCGACGGAGCCCGATGGCCCGCAGTTAAATGCCAGAAATCTCTCGGTTAATTAGCCAACGAAAGGTGCCGAATTTAGTGTCTGGAGGGCTTCAATACCTCAGACTAATTTTTTGAATTTCAATACTACCCCCAAAAATTATATTTTCGAAATAAAAAACGACCTAGTTGGCCTTGGATACTCCGCCATTCCCATTGAACAACAGTCGTCGTCTTCAAGCTTCCCATAGAACAACAGCCTTCGATTTTCCATCCAAAAACGACCTAACCAACCTTGGACACTCTGCCATTCCCATTGAACATCAGTCATCTGTGCTCCTTTTATAGTATGTGTGTGCGCGTGCGTGATGGAGAAGACTCTGAAAGCTCTGAGCGAGCGGACTAGTGTAACTAAGAAAATGGTTTTTTTTTTCTAGCAAACAAAATGTTCAGAAATTGAGTCGAGGAAGCGGAAATTGGATGCAGCTTAGGGCGAGGTTGATTTTCTGAGAGAATCGTTGGTCAAACAGGAGTGGGATTTGGAGGAGAAGATAGGAGATTCTTCTTGTTCGAAGAGAGGAGAAAGAGGGAACTGGCGTCTGAGGCAGAGGAACTGAGGTTGGAGTGGGTTAGGTTTTACAACAAAGTTAGGATGAGAGAGGAGGAACTGGACAGGGGTAGATAGTGTCTCTTTATTAAATTTAAATGAGGGTAGTACAGTAATTTCGGTGCCTATTCTTGAATTGTAGAAAGGGTTACCAAACGAAAATCTGTTGATAAATGACAAATAAGCTCGGTATGCAAACACGAATTAAGACTAATAATCAATTCTTATGAATAATGAGCCTTACTAAAATTATTAATCAAGCATAATCTTGCATGCCATACTTAGCAAACACACCCTTAGGGTTTATTAGAATTAATGTTAAAACAAAGACTATATGATAAAATATGGGATATGTATAGAATAACCTTGCAAGAAAATATTTATTTGTAAAATATTTAAAAATGGGTTAATTGCATGTAATATCATGAACTTAACGCGAAATCCAAATTTAGCACGAATTTAAAAAGTTCCAATTAATATCACTACCTATGCCTCGTGTCCAATTTTAGCACCGTTTTGTTTTCCGATCGAACCACGTGGCAATGACGTGTCTTCCGGCAGACACGTCATTGCCACGTACTCCGAAGAGAGAGAGAGAGAGAGAGGGGGGCTAAAATCGGCGGGTTTGCAGAGGGCGGCGCGACGACCCCGACCCCCCCTCCCCCCACCTCAGCCTACCAGAATGATGAGGGTGGCGGCGTCGCGAGGAGGGGAGTCGCCGAGAAGGGGAATCGCGCAGAGGGCGGCGGCGGCGCGACTGAAAATTCTGGAATTGGGGGTAGGGTTTGAAAATGCAGAAGGGGAATCGCGCACACGTCGCCGGAATCGCGAGGAGGAGGTAAGAGGTGGAGGCGGCGGCACTCGTCGCCGGAATCGCGAGGAGGAGGTGAGAGGCATGGACGGTGGAAGAGGAGGAGGTGAGGGTGGAGGCAGCGGCACTCGTTGCCGGAATCGCGAAGAGGAGGTGAGAGGCGTGGGCGGTGAAAGAGGAGGAGGTGAGAGGCGTGGGCGGTGGAAGAGGAGGAGGTGAGGGTGGAGGCGGCGGCACTCGTCGCCGGAATCGCGAGGAGGAGGTGAGAGGCGTGGGCGGTGGAAGAGGAGGAGGTGAGAGGTGTGGGCGGTGGAAGAGGAGGAGGTGAGGGTGAAGGCGGCGGAAGAGAGAGAGAGAGAGAGAGAGAGCTTGGCTCGCCGGTCGGAAGCTTGTACCGGCAAGCCACGTAGGATCGAAGCATGTGCCGACAAGCCACGTCAAAAAACGGTGCTAAAATTGGACACGGGGCATAGGTAGTGATATTAATTGGAACTTTTTAAATTCGTGCTAAATTTGGATTTCGCGTTAAGTTCATGATATTACATGCAATTAACCCTTTAAAAAATGAAAGCCCAAATTTTAGAACATAGATCCAATTTTTCTCAAAAAAAGAAAAAAGAGGGCATAAATCCGGGATGAGATCCAGTGTACCATACTTATATCTATTATTTTAAAAAATATTTTTTATAAAAATAAAATTTATTATAATACTATAAATTATATTTAATTTTTATTTAAAAAAATTAATTTTTTTTAAAAAGTATACACCATGACTTTGAATTTATCAACCTAGGTTTCTTCCTTTCGCTTAGTTGTTCCTCTTGTCCGAGGAGTACCGAACGTGTGAATGTGATTATTCCAACTAGATTGAGTATCATACATGTAACGCCGAATTGTTCTCCTTTTCTGTTGCCCCTGGAGCTGAACTCTTATTGGATTAAATCTATGAAATAAAAAGCGCTCAATCCGGAGTACTTGTACTCCTCCGGACCAAGAACTCAATCTTGATTTGGCACTCGTGGCAACGAGGGCTTCCCTCGCTCCAATTCTCCTCCTGGGTAGCTTGCACAGGCTAATACGAGCCGACCAGAAGAAGCAAGGCTTAGATTACCAGATCCTGGACACAATCTTCCTAGAGATGGACTCGCCTTCTTGCTTACCTAGCTCTTGTCTTAGTGACTCTTCCTCTTTTCTAGGTTTTTTTTCGTTTTTGTTTAGTTAAACCTTGTGTCCTTTGAGTCCCTTAGCTGCACATATTGGTAGTGAGGGGACGTTCGCAAGAATGAAACTCAAAGGAATTGACGGGGGCATGGTTAATTGGCTGGCTTCCCCACTACTTGGATTGATTTCGTCCTCCTGTATGCTGTGTACCGCGTGCTGGCTTCACTCCACTTTCAGAGAGTCTCTTAGTCACCAGTCTATTAGAGAGTTGAGAGGGGGTTCGTGTGAATTCCCCAGCGGCGAATTCAAAACTTGTGGGGCCCTTTCTATTCCATCTCTCGAGCCCCGAAGAAAACCCCCCTCCCCTTCGGACTCAATATCTCTTTTGACTCTATATATGTGGGCACCTGATATCTATGAGGGGGAAAAAGAAATTAATATTAAATAAAAATGAAGTAGAAGAAGACAGATGTAACTTGTCTCTAAGTAGCTCTTAGCGAGTGAGTGACCTACTAGTTGTAGGGCACGAACGCTCTTCCAATTCGATCTTCCGAATGATTCATGTCAAAAGACGGGGGTTGGTGACCCTCTTGTACGTCGAATTCGTGATTGCACAAGTCTCGTCACGTCAATAGGGTCGATTCTCCATTCATAGCCTTTATTTGGGCTTTATAATTTTTGAATCAATATTTTTTTTAGCTTTTTAAATTATGAAAGTAATAATTATTACTTATTTATTTATTAAAACTACAAATTTAAGATAATTACATTAAATTTAGTTTAATTCTAAAATATTGTAAATATATAATGCTCCCTCCGTCCACGAAAGAACTTCTTATCTTTCCTTTTTGGGACGTCCACAAAAAAATTTCCTACTTATTTTTGGACTATACCCCACCACTTATAATCCCTTACTTTTCACTTTTCACAACTCTCAATATTAATTATAACACATTTTCATCACTCTCAATGCACTCAACTACCTTTTATCCACTCTCAATACACTCAACAATATTTTTTCTAAATACCCGTGCCACTCTCTCCTAGGAAGTTATTTCATTGACGGAAGGAGTATATAGGTATTGATATTGTGTATATTATGTAGAAATTACTTTTTTCCTATATATATGAATAAAATATGTCCAATCCTCAGCAAAATGAGCGGGCGCCCTAACATCTTGTGTCGAGTGGATGACACCCGACAAGGAGCGCAGATGCATGACTCCAAGTAAGGGTCACCCGACGCCATGGCAACGGATGTACGGCGTATGACATCCAATACCAGATATACAACCCTAAGTGATAAACACGACACTTGACTTTAAAATCATAAGATTATATCGAATTGATCAAAATTTAATATATAAATTATGTAATTAATTGATATAATAGTGAGAATAGATCACATGTTGACATATTTTTTGATTATTTCATAAAAGTATACTATTATGTAAAAGATTATAAGATATTAGTGAAATTGATAGTAACAATTGAAAAATTGAAAGAAATAATAATAACTATTAGAATTGCACGCGTTGACCACATCGTTCAATTATTTCATAAAAGTATATTATAATACATAAAATTATAAATACTAGTGAAATCAAAACTAAAAAAATTGAAATTGATATAATATAGATTATATTTTGACTATATAATTATTATGTAAATATAAATTTAAACAAAATTTACAACAAAGGATATATGTTTGTATTATAAAATAATTTTAATTTTCTAGTAAATATACATTTGTGTGTGTTTTTGGTTATATATAAAAGTACATGTATATTTTTATAATTTTATTATTCATTTAATATTATTAAAATAATTAATACCTTAAATTAAATTTTGATTAACTTCAATCTAGATCACACTATAATATACTTCATCCATCTCCCAAATAACTTTCAAAGAGAGAAGGGCACGAGTTTTAAAACAAAATTATTAAATGTATTGGAAGCAGTGAAAAATGTTATACTAGTATAGTAAATGTTGAAAATGTGCTATAATTAATATTGAGAGTGATGGCCGATGAGGCCTTGCTCTAGTAGCAAAGCTGAGGCACCCAAAGACTCTCCTAAGTGAGAGGTCTTGGGTTCAATCCCACCTGTGTGCGGGTAGTTTTCCCACACAAGTATTCTCACCTTAATTTGTGTGAGTCGTGTTCCGCTTGCGTGCGGCTGTTTTTCCATCTTTGTGTGGTGTAGAGGAGAGTGATAAAAAAGTGAAAAGTAAAAGTAAATGAGGCATTATTAGTGCTAGGGTAGTGTCCTAAAATGGAAAGAAAAGTTATTTAAGAGAACACAAAAATAAAAGTTATGAAGTTATTTAAAGTGACGGAGGGAGTATATACTTTTATTATTATGTAATTCCATCATATCATATATAGTTAAAGAAAATGTGTTTCTTTTATTATTCGACGAAAAAACAAAGGTTTTCATCAAATAGAAGAAATTTAAAATGATACTATAAAAAAAAAAATTAAACCATGACTCAAATATATTATATGCATAATGAGAATTTTTATAGTACGTAATTTTTTTAAAAGCTAAGAGATTTGAAGTGACATAAATATTGAACATATAAATATAATACCTAAATAGTAATTTTTTTACAAGTGTTAAATAAAATTTTACTGTATTAATTTGAATATTATATATAAAATATTTAAATTATTTAATAATTATAGTTATCATTACACTTTATACAAAATAGAAAACTTATGTGTTTTTAGATTCAAGTTCTTTATTGAGTAATTGGTGTGAATTATTTTATTTATTTTAAAATAATTAAAATTCAAGTATATATGAATTTTCAAAAATTATAATTAAAATATAAAATTAATACATATAAAGATAAATATAAAAAAATCTGAAATAAATATAAATTCTAGTACTTATTTTGGATATATAATAAAAATAACATTACTAAAATAAATAAATAAATAAATAAATAAAGTACAAAAATTTAGGATGCCTTGAGTGGCTCCTTGTCACTTTGCTGAACCTATTTGATGTTTCGCATCTGTATTGATTAATTTGTTTATTAAGCTTTAAATAATAAAATATATAGATTTGTTAAGTGTTGTAAAAAATTTGCGGAAGATTAATTATATAAATATAAAAAAAGAATCTTCTATTATTATAAGAATATCATAAAATCAAATTTCAAAATTTGATGATATTAGCTAATTGTGTAATATGCTAGTTGCATTAAAACTTAGTAATAATCGAATTTTTTTATTGTATTATAAATTGACAAATTTACCCCAATTATGTATATACATATTATTAGGGCTGGGAATTTCGGGATCGGGTAATCGGGTACCCGATACCCGACCCGAAAAAATCGGGTATCGGGTACCCTATACACGATTAATTCGGGATCGGATATTTAGGGGCCGAAATAATCGGGTATCGGGTATACCCGAATTACCCGATATTTTAATTAATAAATTTTAAACTATTTAATTAAATTAAATATGAAAACTAAATGACTAAAGTTAAACCCTATTTAATTAAATTAAATCTGTTCTGTTTCTGCGATTCTCATTCCCAGTCCCCAATTCCCAAATCATCCGATTCTCATTCATCCCAATTCCCAAACTCAGCCCCGCCCGCCGCCCGGCCGCCCCACTCGCCACTCCAGTCTCCAGCGGCCCAGCCCGGCGTGGGAGGCGGCGCCCCTCGCCAGTCGTCCCAACCTCCCGAGTCCCAAACTCCGACGAGGCCGCAACTCCCACCGGCCACCGCGACCCTCGCCCGTGGCCCCAGTCAGCGGTCGCCCCGCCGTTCGCCGCCGCAGCACCCGTGCAGGTGCAGCCCCCGAGCTCCGACGACAGCGTCGACAGGAGCGCTTCTTCTTCTTCTTCTTCTTCTCCTTCTTTTTCATACAGATTTCGAATTAATTTTCCAGATTTCCTTGTCATTGATGTCAATATGGTTATAGAGACTTGTTAGAATTCATTGTCATTTCCAGAATACCCGAATTTTGACCGGGTAATTCATCCGAGTAATTCATCCCAATTCATTGATGTCAATTCGGGTAATTCTGGAAATTCATCCCAATTCATTGATGTCAATTTTGACCGGGTAATTAGGGTACCCGAATACCCGACTCGGGTACCCGAGTCGGGTATTAGGGTACCCGATTTCTTTTTCGGGTTCGAGATCGGGTATAGGGTTTTGGTGATTTTCGGGTTCGGGTACCCGATTTTTTCGGGTAGGGTACCCGAACCCGACCCGATTCCCAGGCCTACATATTATGTAAATTTATCACTACTCATGTGGTACATTGAATCTCATTTCCATAAATCCAAGGTTCTAGAAACTCTTCCAACAAAATGTCTATATATTTCAAAAGATTTTTTGTGGTAACTAAACTAATATAGGATCAAATACAAGTTCGAAAAATCTATATCATAGATTTTGGAAATTTTCAAGTACATATATGGGTACTTGGCCCCATTTTGTACCAAACCAAACAAGGCACTAAGAATAATGAATTAATTTGTTTTATAGAAAGCTTTTAATACAATGACTAGAGAACTTTTTTGTGAGATGAACCCTCCATATCCGAATCCAAAGGGTATTGGATTCAAATTCAATTAAATATTAGTACGATAGAATAAATTAAAGATGAAAGGAACTCCTATATTTTAACAAATAAAATTATTTTATACAATAAAAGAATGGGAAATTTGCACCAAAATACACAAACTTTGCTGAAAATCCATATTTGACGCGAAGTTAGGAATTTACATTTTAATACACCAATTTAAGAAGTTGTTCAATTTTGACACATTTTTCAATTCCGGCGACCGGCATTCTGACGTGGACGCCGGAATGCCACATCATCACCACGTCACACACACACACACACACACACACACTCCACTCTCTCTCTCTCTCTCTATACACGTCACCTTCCCCCTTCTCTCTCATCACTCTCGCCGCCCTCCACCCTCTTTCTCCCTACCTCTCTTCCCTCTTCTCTCCTGCCGGCGCCGCCGCCTTCCATTCCCGGCGAAATCGCCACCAGCTGCCACCACCACCTTCTTCCCCTCATCAAACTCACTCAAATCCCGTTCTTTCATTCTCAAAACCGAACCAGATGAAGTAACTCATGAAACTCTCCCCCTTTTCTCTCAATTTCCCGTCGACAGACGGCCGGCGAGTGCCGCCGCCGCTCTCTCTGTCTTTCCTTCCTTCCTCCGACTCTCGCTCTCTTGCTCGTCCCCCTTATCTCCTCCCTCACAAAAATCCCCAAATCCACAAATCACTCTCTCTAAATCCCTAAACCCTCTTTCTCCTACGATTTCCGGCGAGGTTACCGCCGGACTCGCCCCCTCTGCTCCAGCCGACAGCAGCAGTTGCTCTCTCCGCCGAACAGCCCCGCTGTCCAGTTGCCTCCCCTCACTCTCTCTCTATCGACGGTGGTAGTGGGAAATCAGGTTGGTTTGGTTGGTGGAGGTGGCGGGTGCGCCGCTGTTCTGGGGAGGGGGAAGTGGCTGACGGCGAGAGGGAGGGTTTGTGGCTGTGGGGCTCGACGGCGGTGGTGCGACGCAGTTCTGGGGAGGGGGAAGTGGCTGATGGCGGGAGGCTGGGCTCGGCGGCGGTGGTGCGACGCGGTTCTGGGGAGGGGGAGGGTCCGACGGGGGGAGGGGGGGAGGTGACGTGTAGAGAGTGAGAGAGAGTGGGTGTGTGACGTGGCTGCGACATTGGCATTCCGGCGTCCACGTCAGAATGCCGGTCGCCGGAATTGAAAAATGTGTCAAAATTGAACAACTTCTTAAATTGGTGTATTAAAATGTAAATTCCTAACTTCGCGTCAAATATGGATTTTCAGCAAAGTTTGTGTATTTTGGTGCAAATTTCCCTAAAAGAATCATCTCTTGAAGGGTGAAGCCCATTTAACTAAGGTTCACTCCTAGATATTGATGCATCGATTATAGGTAACATTAAGGTTGGAGCTCGATTTTTCAATCATAACCTCACACCCTTGCTACTTCAAACAATTAATATACACCAAATAAAAATTGTAAACCAGCATTCGAGTACTACTGTACATTTTGATTAGGAGGTCTCCAACCATTATCTTGTTTTATTGATTCTTTTTGCATGTTGATAAACACAAAAAGCAATTAACAAAAAAATATTATTATACTAAAATATAATAAATCAATCCATTGCTAACAACACAGTCTATGCTTTGCTTATATGGCCTCTTTGGAATACCATATAAGCTAAGATGTCAAAATAAGTGCAGATGCATCAATAGTTGCAATGTAAGCTATTTTACATCATCCCATTAAATCTTTTTTATATCAAAATAACGTTGTCCAACGTATTTTACATAATCCTTTAAATCTTTTTATAGTAAAATATATCAATCATATATGATTTTCTATTTCTAATTGTGTTATATTTTTAATTTCTATATATAGTTTTAAATGCACGCACATCATCACATAATAAAATTTGCATAGTATTATTCAACTTAGTTTATTTACATCTCGACGCCCATGGAAGGAGCCATGAAAAATGTAAAAAAAAATTAAATAAATAAAAGATCAACAAAATATAAATAAATAACCAACCACACATCAATTTTATTTAGGAGAAAAAGTGTAATAACTATGTTAACGAGCACACCTAACTCATGTTTTAGACATAAAAGTAGTTAGACAACTAAAAGGTGTCACTTTTAGGTTTCCCATGTTAAATTTGTAAGGTTTTAGTCACTCAATAGATTATGTAGACAATTAAGCTTCCAATTAAGCACCACTTTTCCATCCACGTGCAATGTGTGTCAACACATGCATGCACATCTACATTACAATCATATTAGTGGGAATATAAATAATGTGTTCTAAAAAAATTAAGCGATATAAATTAATTAATGTGTTAAATTGATTGTTATAAATTGCTAACTCGTTTCCTTTGTACTTTGGGGCAACCTTCAGCCGTGAGCTTGGTGCGTAACATTGATAATACTGAAATTATACAAATGCTATTTATTTAAAGTAAAAATAATAGATTATTATAAATAAAAGTTTAAATTCTAATCATGTCGATACCGACACATTCATTGTGAATTAAGTAATCATTTATGTCCATGCATGTGTGTATAATTTCATTTTATCCTGTGCCTCTACTTTGAATTACATTTTGGGGAAACTACAAATGCCTTTATTCGATATTTTTGTTTTGCCCAAATTTGCAATGTCTCAAAACTTAGCTACAACATTCACATACAACATTTTAGTTTGGCGAAAATGTGTACGTGCAGGATATACGGTGCATTCGTTTCTATTATTAGGGTTCATTAATTTTTAATTAAAATCTATTAATTTCCGGTCATAATTTACCAATCATTAGTTAGAATTATTAATTGCTATATGTATATAATAATCATAATTAGAACTAGCATTTGCACCCCGAGCAATTTACGGGAAACATTATTATATTTTTATAAAATTGATACTAACTCAATTATCATATTTATAAATATAATAAAAAATTGATTTTAACTTAATATATTTGAGTTGAATATTGAAAAAATAAAGAATAAAGAAGAATTCACAATAATGAAAAATGATATTATGAAAAGGCAAAAAAAAAGTTGAAAAAATGAAAAATAAAAATAAATTGGAAAGTATATTTATTAAAAAAAAGGATATGCTGCTTAAATATTTCATAATTAATTTCACAATTTTAGAAAGAAAGAAATAAATAAATAAATAAAAAGAAAACAATACTCCAGTTTACAAATAAATATTTAATATTATTATAACTACAAAATTGCCCCTCAATTTTTAAATCAATTTGAAATTTATCTCAAATTGAAATCTTGATTTTTAAATATATTTAGTATAGATTTAATTATGGCATGCATATGCACAAAAATTGTACTATTAGAGTGCGCTTACTTTTATTGTAAAATTTTCATTAGAAATAGATGAAAAAAAATTCTCCTTTTTTCGTAAATATAAGAAAAAAAAAATATTTGAGCCCTTATCTCTATATATACTTATGTATCTATCAAACAGCATAAAATATAGTAGTAATAGGATAATGCAAACCACTTGTGCGAAGTGGTAACTAGTTGCTAACTAGTTGAACTTGACGGTATGTCGACAATCAGTCAACTCAACTTGCTAAAAATTTGCGGCTATTTCGGATAAGAAGTGAAATGACTTTTTGGATAATTAGCTCACAATTTCAGAATCTTAGATTATAATCTCACAATTTAAGAGGAAATAGTTGGTTTTTCAGTTCATCCTCGCCGACATTTTTTGTTTTTAGTTTTAATTTTGGTTTTATCAATTTAAAGTGTGAAAGATGCATTACCTTAAAAATTAAAATTAAATTAAAAAAATGCATTACTATCAAGTCCTGACTAGTGTATAACATGTCGAAATTCGACGGGACTTTAAATTTTGATTTAAATTATTTATATTATTTTTAATTAATTTAACTTGATGTAATAGAGTTTACGTTATATTAATTTCAACTATATTTGTCAATTAAATATTCATTTTTTGCTAGAATAATAAAAATACTTTTTTATATAAATTTTGTATAATTTTTTTATATTGACGGATAAAAATTAATTTAAGATCTCATATGTCATATAAGCATCATCCCATCTCAACTCTATAAGACCAGAGGATCATCAAGAACTCGAAAGGCAATATTTAACTTTTGAACGCCAAACTTTTGAGGATTATCTCATCTGGACCCTGACACAATATATCTGACTTTTATGCGTCAATCGTTTGAACATCACTATTTGATACTTTAAATATCATAACTTACTTCTAAACATTATTTTCATTAGGAGCTTAAAAGACCAGGACTGATTTGTGAGATTATACAATCTGAAGCTTATAAGATCATAACTAACTTTTAAATATCATCTTGTATGGAGCTTGAAAAATCATAACATGATTATGTGCATCATCTCATTTGGAGTTTAAAATACCATAACTAACTTCTAAACATCATCTTGTATGGAGCTTGAAAAACCATAACATAGTTATGTGCATCATCTCATTTGGAGCTTAAAATAGAATAACTGAATTTCAAGCATCATTTCGTTTAGAGTTTGAAAGAATAAAACTGGCAAGTAAGCATCATCTTGTTTGAAGTTTGAAAGACCATAACTAAGTTTTGAGAATCATCTCGTTTAAGGCTTAAAAAAATTGACACGAGATTCAAATTATATTATATCAATTTATTTAGTATTTCAATTAGTAAATTTTCATAAAAAAAATCAATGTGGAATGAGAAGATTTATATAAATAAGAATTAATAAATATGATTTTTTATTTTTTTATAGAAATAAGATAGATAAAAATGCAAAAATATGGTGATGCTACATAGGAGTATTCCATTTTCTAATTATATATGTGATGATATTAATATTATTATCGTCCCAAACCCATATATATACATATATATATATATATATGTGTGTGTGTGTGTGTGTATAATACCAATTAATTTCTTGAATTTATTTAAATTTATAAAATATGTATATAAATAAACAAAATATAAATCAATAATTGGTTAATAATCTCGACATAATTTACACGAATAATCATCTCGTTAGTTACTCCAAAATATCTATATCCTTAAAAACTTCTGGATTGAATGCAGTATGCAATATACTCCCTCCGTCCCATGAAGCAAGACCAAGTTCTTTTTGGCACGGGAATTAAGAAATTGGTATTTTGTGTGTTAAGTGTGGTAGGTGAAAAAGTGAAAAGGTGAATAAAGAGTATATTTTTTGCTACTTTTAGAAACTGGTCTTGCTTCGTGGGACATACCAAAAAGGAAACTTGATCTTGCTTCATGGGACGGAGGGAGTATATTGTAATTTTTTTCTTTTCATTATATCAATTTTTATTATTGTAATTTTTTTATTTTTTCAATATACATTTCAAACATATTAAGTTCTCTAGTAATGATAGACTACTATAAATTTGATGTGGTATTGGAGAAGATATGGATAAAAATGATTAAAAATAAGGAATAGAGAAAATCGTATAATCATACATGTTAATTTTTGTCCCCAAGGGGACACCAAGCGGTGCGACCTCCACTGTGTGAACAGTGAGATCCCGGGTTCAAACCCCACTGCTCCCCCTTCCCAGCTCTCCCAAATAAAAAAAGCAGTAATGCTTTACTATAATCAATACATGTTAATTTTTTCTAAGAGAAGTATATTGATTTTATCTTATACTATCAGTTTAAAAGTTTATGTTTCATAATTCTAATAATCTTTCAAATATTTTCTTCTAATTATTTGCTCAAATATTTTGCATACGGTGAAACACAATTCTATATTTCTTCAAGTCATTTACTTAGCTAATTAGTATTGACATCTTAATAATTGGTCAAAATATTTTTTTAGTAAAAATAAAACTATTTTTTTTGGAGAATAAAACTATTTATTTAGTCAACTAATGAATTGATCAAATTTATTTGGAGGTGCAAATACTTGAAATATGGGAAAATACACATTGTATCTAATCATTTTATATATGTTCTCTAGTAGGCATAGACTACTATAAATTTGATGTGGGATTGAATAAAAAATAATTAAAATGAGGACTTGAGATGAATAAAATTAAAAAATAGAGAAAATCATATAATCGTGGCAATTTTTTCTTAGGGGATACATCACTTTAAAAATTTATGTTTCAAAAATTATAAAAATCTAGCAAATATTTTCTAATTATTTGCTCAAATATTTAACATATGGAGAAATGCAATTCTACAATTCTTCAAATTACGTCAACTTACAATTTTGTGAACTTAAATATTTTCTAATTAAAAAAAATCAATTACTTAGCCAATTAGCATTGACGTTTTAATAATTGATAAAAACAATTTTTTTAATAAAAATAAAACATTTATTTGGCCAACTAATTAATCGACCAAATTTAATTGAAGGTGCAAAATAATTGAGGGATGGAGAAATACACATTATATCTAATCCTTTTATATGTGTTCTCTAGTAGTCATTGACTACTATAAATTCAATGTGGGATGAGAGAATGTATAGATTAGAATGATTAAATGAGGATTTAAGATAAATTAGAATAGAGAATAGAGGATGTGCCACATAGAATCTTGAATTAAGGGGGGTCCTTGAATACGTAATCTATTAAATAATAGATAGATTTGTGAGATATACAAGTATAGAGTTGAACCCGAACGATTAAAACTATCAAGATGAAACTAAAGTAAATATTAAAAGAGTCGTGTATTATAATTATTTGTTTTTAAAATTATATAAAAAAAATTAATCTCATTCTAGTTGTTGGGAAATCAAGATCGTGGATCGGCAACACGATGAACGAGTATAATGTACACAACAAGATAGCTCGAAACTAAATCAACAAGAAAATAAGTAACACGAAGCAATTTACGTAGTTCGATCGATTAAGATCTACGTTTACGAAAGAGTGAATCTATGATGTTATCCAAGAGTGAATTCAAGAGTGTTTACAATGATCATAGAAACAAGATGAAGACTCTCACTTCTATCTCTATCCCTTTACTTACAAATCACACATGTCACTCTCTCGCATACGCATATAATTTGTTACAGTGAAGACATCCAAGCTAATATATATAACTACTTTCCACTCCATCGTTACCGTTCATCATCAACGGTTTCAAGCTGACTTATAAACTCCAACTAACACTTGCAACTAACTCCACACAAAATAACTGTATTACAAATTAATAAACCATTGGCTCATGCATGAATTGTGTAGTTTTATAGCAAATCTCCACCTTAACAAATAATTCATCACACAAACAACACCATAACAAAAGAATTCATCTTCAACATTACCCCACTACCAGGCTTCCAATACTATTTCATTGAAGAGATAACAAGTTCACCAACAAAAGGCAATGAATAAGCTTTGAAGTTGGCAATATACTTTAGTTAATACATCTACTGTATTTTCCTCAATCGGCACTTTCCCCATCTTAATTATCCCTTGTTCACTTCATCCCTCACAAAATAATATTTTGCATCAATATGTTTGGACCTCTCATGAAATACTTGGTGCTTAGTTAAGTGAAGAGCACTCTGATTATCACAACTAATATCAACATAATCTTGAACTATCTCAAAATCTGCCACCATTCATTTCAACCAAATAACCTCTTTAACTGCCTTAGTTATTGCTATATATTCGGCCTCTGTTATTGATAATGCTACTGCAGGTTGGAGTGAAGACTTCTAACTAATAACCGATCCAAATAGATTGAAAATGTAATCAGATTGAGACCTCATGTTATCAACATTAGTTGCACAGTCATAATCAATATAACCTTTAAGTGCTTGTTTAACTCTTTCACCACTTCTCTGAAATAATATCCCCTTATTTACACTTCCCTTTAGATACCTTAGTATCCATTTTAAGGCTTCCCAATAATATTTACCTGCATCTACCATGTATTTTACTTGCCACACTTATGACATGAGAAACTGAGTCTTATACACACTAATATTGTGTAAATGATACTGCCAACAACATTCGAATAAGGAATTTTAGACATATATGACCTTTCCTTATCTATTTTTGGCTTATGACCATCTGACAACTTGAAGTGTGTTACCAATTGAACAACCACAAACTTGGTATTATACATATTAAACCTCTTTAGCACCTTATGCACATAATCATGTTGGCATAATCACAATTTTCCAGTAGTCATATCTCTTAATAAACTTATTCCTAGAATTCTATTGGCATCCCCAATATCCTTCAATTCAAAACTGCTCCTTAAAATTCATCTTGATTCTCTGGACCAAAGGTTTGTCTTTGCTTGTAATTAACATATCATCCACATATAATAAGAGATAAGCCACTATCTTTCCTTCATCCATAAGATATACACATCTATCATAGTTTAATTTTGAGAATCATATCGAAGTCATATGCTCATCAAACCTTTTATACCATTGTATAGAACTCTACCTCGATATAAAGATTTATGTAACAAACACACTTTGTCCTTGTGTCAGAAGGTATAAAGCCCTATGGCTGAGCCATATGAATATTCTCTTCAAGTTCACCATACAGAAAAGTTGTTTTAACATCCATTTGTTGTAATTCCATAACATATTGAGCTGTGGCACAAGCATAATCCTTATTGAACTATGTTTACCATTGGAGAGAAAACCTCATTGAAATCTCCACCTCTTCTTGTGTGAAACCTCTTGCTACTAATCTAGTTTCGTATCTAATTTGTTCATTTCCATCGATAAATTCCACATTTCTTTTGTAAATCCATTTACAGCT
The DNA here is from genome assembly GCF_028751815.1 of Salvia miltiorrhiza. NCBI lineage: Eukaryota > Viridiplantae > Streptophyta > Magnoliopsida > Lamiales > Lamiaceae > Salvia > Salvia miltiorrhiza. Next base: position 13,847,559 of record NC_080393.1, on the reverse strand, counting down.
GGTCATTTTTTTACAAACAGGTTTACTAATTACCAATTTCCAGGTGCCATTATTCTAAAGACTCAGTTTCTTTTTTCATGGCTAACAACCACTAATCTGTTTAATTATGGACTTCTCGTTGCTTCTGAGTATGTCCTATGTTCTTGTATCTCTAACTCTTCAGCTACACTGAGTGCATATATAGTGTATCATGTTTGCATGTCCACATCTGCTAGGTGGTGTATGTTTTCTCTCTTTCTATATTGCAAATAGACCATTGGCTCATGCATGAATTGTGTAGCTATATAGCACTAGTACGTAACTATTTAATTAAGTAAAGTAATTAAAATTAATATAACTAAAAAATCAAAATATATTAGTTTCGAGATCTTGTATTAATAGTTCCAATCATGCGTCCTTAGTCGATAATTTTAAGATTTCAGATATCGGGTTGATAAAAATCATGTTTTTTGGACCCTAAATCAACAAAAATTATTTTTTCATATGAATTTTATTTTCAGTAAGGTCACAAACCATACATGTGATTAACAATCAACACTATGAAACAGTTTACATAAGATCACATTCCAGTTTCTAATGGATTTTAAACTTGAAATTTGTTATTTCGTTAAGTAAGAGTTGGTGCTCTGTCAAACTAGAAAGGAAAAGTAAGAGAGTAAGAGTTGGTCTGAAATCCTATAAAGATTTTCACGATCAAATTGAAAATCATTTGAATATGATAAAATGAAAATAATTATAATACATTAAATTTGGCCGTGCTACTCTCCGAGCAGTGAGAATGTGTCGTGTTGAGCATAGTAAAAGAAAACGAGACTTTATTTTCACAAGGTATTATTATTGGTAGATAAGAAAATTGGGCCCTAAATTTAAACAAGAACCTAATTCTAAGTTAAATGGAGCTCAATAACATCAACAAGGGTGGACTTGGTGGGTGGTATACGTAACGCCTTCTTTATAATTATAAAAAGGTAAAAGTATATGAGGTTTTGGCATATAAATTATAAAATCATGAATTATTTTGAAATTGTAATTTAAGTGTGACTTTGAACTGTGACGAAGTAAATTATCCTTTTTAAAATTTTTACAATTATGCTAGCTCTTCTATTTTTTTTTTTCGGTCACCACAGTACTGTAAGAACATCCAGTTTCATGTTCTTTTGTTGTGTCCTTCTCATTGACAGTTTTAGCATGTCCTTCTTATGCCTATTTGCAGTAACTTTATTCGGCCTTCACTTTAAAATAATTGAAGAGACAAAATTGCAAAAATTAAAAAGGTGATGATTCACCACTTCGAAAGTGATGTTAAAATTACAAGTTCAAAATAATCCATGATTTTATTTGCCAAAACCCCTAAAAATATTAAATTGACCTGTTTTATATTATAGCCCCTTGTTTAAGAATTTATTATAGAAGCACACTCCTATGCACATCGACTCACTATGCGCGTGGATTCGATTCAACATTTAATTCGGATTCGACCCATTTATTTTTATATAATGAAATTGTCACTTTCATTGATGATCAACATTATCAATTTTATTAAAAAATAATTTATTTTTATAAGTTACTTTTTTTACTAGAATTATCACTTTTATTCCTGCCGTATTATTACTTTTATGTACGATAATTGCCACATTTATTTATAATAATAATCACTTTTACAATTATTATTTTTAATCATAAAATCTTTTACTTTTATTTATTATATATTATTACTTTTATTCGTATATATATAATTGTTACTTTTACATTATGGGTCATGGATGAAATTTTGGGTTGAGTTTGTTATGAACCCGAGCTGCGAGCATAGTGAATTTGCACATATAGAAGTGTTTGTGTTTTTTATATGTATTTTCAAGTTTGAAACAATGTCAATGTGTAGTAAATAACTTCACGTAAAAAAATGACGCAAGAACTACATGGAAGTTTTAAAGAAAAAGTCATTTGCAATTGTTTGGATTAAGGAGAGAAAGTATTACATTATTCCAAGTAAGTATAATTTTTTACTTAATAAAACAACAATTTATTTTTAAAAACATGAACGATTATAAATGATTCTTTATTCACTATTAAATCACCATTAATATATGTCGAGTGTGTAAAACAACCACCATTCAAAATGGTCATAGTAATAAAGTAAAAAAAAAAAAAAAGATAAGATAAAATTGTTGGTAACATAGACATCCAACTCGAAATCTCAAAACTTCAATACGGCAGGAAGACAAACTCAATTAGAGATATTTGAATTCAAACCAAATATCAAAACAATACAAGGAAGCTTTGGATGATGTATGCCATCCAAACAAATCTTTCCACAATCAATCCAAATAAGAAGCAAAAGATTACTAAGAAACGGCGACGTATCCAACATTGTTCGAAACATCTGGCTCGGTCTCGGCTCCGAACATTTTCGCGATCCTCTCGACGGGGATCATCGGAAAGTAATGCGACAGCGCGTAGCCCTTCTCCGCCGCATCCGCCACACTCTGATTATACTTCTCCGCCCAATGCGCGGCCGTTGGGACCATGATGTGAGCCACTTGCGCGAACAACGGGAGGTCGTTGAGCGCGCGCCAAACCGCCACAGCGTACTGCTCGGCTACCGGCTCGTAGTCGGCGTAGAGCGCCTTAGCCGTGGGCCCGTACTCCACGCATGCGTTCTTAGCCATGTTCGAAGCCGTATCGGCTAAGCCTTCTCGTTGCACCTCCGACGCCAGCCCCTGAGCCGCGGCCCAGGCTCGGCTCGTGAACTGCTTTAGAAGAACCGGCACGTGATGGTCCAACTCGGTCACAGACTCATCCACCTGCTCGTCACGTGACAGATCACATAATTAAATTCATTCCCTTGTACAATACTATAGTAAAATACATCACACTTCACAACACATGATACTAATACCAAAAAAGAAGAAGCAAATTACAACATAATGTAAAAGGAGAATTTGTTACTTATTAAGTCTTAATCTAATCCAAGTATTTAATTCGTAGTATTTTAGTAATTTTACCAAACATTACTAGTTATTGTACAATATCTTAATCTGGTCCAAGTTCCAAAACTTTACGTTAAAAACAAAATGAGCTTCGGCAACTTGGTATAAAAACATTTCTTTTTGTGTAACACTTTCGAGTTTTGTGCGTGTGTGAAAACTTAATTTTAAATACTGTAAAACATAGTAATACTTTACCATAAACAAACGCATATGCAGATTATTTTTTTTCACAAACACTCGATTCCAACATAAATCAAAATACAAAATGCAGTTATACTTATACTAAACAAATACAGACAGAGAGAGAGAGAGATCAAAATTATAATTCTGTAACATTTCCCCGAACATTAAATATTTTAAAATTTAGTAGGAGTATATTCTTTTGTCCAAAACTTTACTTTAAAAACGAGACGAGCTTCAGCGACTTTTATAAAAAATAAAATTAGTATTTTTGTATTATGTTTAACATCATATGAAGACTTAATTTAATTTTTGTAAGACAAGTATTTGATACATAATATACCATAAATAAAAGCATAGAGATTCAGATTTTTTTCGATTTCAACATAAATCAAAATACAACACTCAATTCTACTAAACAAACAGATAGAGATCAAAATCATAATTTTGTCAATATTGCTCGAACAATAGCTATGCTTAAAATTTAGTAAATGCTGGTCCAAAACTCACGTTAAAAACAAGATGAGATTGGATGGGTGAGCAAACCTTGCGATCGACGAATCTGAGGAGGTCGGAAGGAACGTTATGGAATTTCTCGTAAACCGGCCCGATGACAGTTCTGACGGTTCCTTCGACGGTCTGAACTCCGGGTCGCAATGGACCGGAATTCTCCTTTGCATATTCATAGAGCGTCGAGAAGCATACGACGACGTGCGCCGCCGCAACTAGAACGAAATCCAGATATTTCAGCTTCTTCTCCTCGTTTTCCAAAACCTTTAATTACAAAACATTCAAATCTTCGATCTATCAACACATTTCTCGAAAATGAAAAGATAATTTGCAAAGGAAAAAAAAAAAACAAAAACAAATCACGTATCATATATAATTACAGAGACACGTATATATCTATATATAGTTTTTCGACTGTATTTCATCAAGCGCTACGACATCAACGGGATCGTTTATTTACCGGTTGATCGGAGAGCACTGGAGTGGCTTCCGGTTCCGCCATCGAGTTGAGAGAAAAAAAATGAAAAATCAAATAAAAATAAGTGAGATTTAAAAGAGAGATTGGCGAGATGTGGGAGTGGAGTGAAGAAGTTAGAAGATGACGTTGTTTTCGCAAATTTATAAGGAGGGTTTTCTCCTCCATTTGTGTGGGCAATCAAAATATTAGTTGAGGGCAAAATGGTGAAATATGTTTTTTTGTTTTTGTTTTCTTAAACATTATTTTAAGGGAGATAGGGCACACATATCAAGGCCGTCTCATCTAGTGGTCCTATTATTCTGAAAAAGTTATGGGCTTTTCCCTTATTATTTTGAGGGCCCACTAGCATACCTCTTTCCACCAAAAAATGCTCCACTTACCTCCTTTTTTTTTCGTAATTAGAGGTGCCAAAATAGTTGGAACTTTAGATTATAGAATTTGGACTCTAACTTGTAATTAGAGGTGTCAAAATAGGTGGGTCGAATTTTATTTTATTTTTGAGCAAAAGGTCGTATTGGTAATTGACATAGTATGTTTCGGCGAGTCAACATGGAAAACGTGGGTCGACGCAGTTGACAATTTGGAAAGATAAGGCCGTCAGAATGGGGCCGTGAAACTATTTTTACAAGTTGGGTTGGGCGGGCCTAAGGACACGGCCCATTTAGTTATTTCACAATTTTGAACGGATTAATATTGACGTGCCCGTTGGTTTTCGTACTGAACTGATTTGATTTGATATATACATATATATGCTTATATAGGGAATCAACTAAAAGTCCTAAGACTGTGTCTATCACCAAATGTACGTAGCAAACTATATATACGTACTTTGTGTTTCGATTTCTAATGTCAAGGGTGTTGTTGGACTAAAGGATAAAATTGGATGATTAGTAGTATATGTTCTAGCCACTTTAGTTGAAGGGCTAATCTAGACTAAAAGTTGATTATTGATATTTTAGATTTTTAGGGTGTGTTTAGTGTTGATGAAATAAAAATTAAATTTTTATTACTTAGAAGGATTGAAACTTTGAAATATCCAAATGCATTTGATTATTTATACTCTCTCTGTCCCATTACAAATGTCTCATTCATTTTTGGCAATATATTCTCTCTATACATAATATTTAAATAATTTCCACCAACCCATTTTATCTACTTTTTACACATTTCTTCATCTACGTGCCCAAAAGTAATGAGACATCTGTAATGGAAATGAAGGAGTATTATTTAAGCTAATTTAGCTTAATTCATATCCTATCGAAAGGGTGAGATTGAAGAAAATTTAATTTGGAAGACAAAACTATTTGATCATACATTTTACTATCAATCATATAAAATAAACCATCTCTTAATGTTTATGTGGCCTTTGCAATCTGGATTTCGCCATTAGTTATCCTTCCATACTCGAGTTGGGCTCAATATTGAGGCCCATAATTTGACATTCAATCTCTTCACAACATTGTTAAAGTAAGCTAAAGCTTAATATTATCACTCCAAGATAGAAGGATAATCACTTATTGAAGTGAAAAGGGGAATGGGAAAGAATGAAATTAGCATAGCAAATGAGAAAAAGAAAAAATTTGAAGAAAGAATTATTTTTCTACCCCTCATTTTTTTTTCATGATAAATTTGCGATTAAATAAAAATGTACCATTATATTTTAGTCATCGGTTGTAACACCAATACCACTTCAGTTGAAATAAGTCATCGATCGTTAACGTATATTATCTAAGACCACTCACATCGGTGACACTCATGTGAGTGTCACCACAAAAGACAAACAACTGCATTTACAAAATTAAATGGAAATTGGAGCAATTAACGTGACTTTGGGCGGTTCACCGCCTTTGAGGCGTGAGAAAGTCATGCACATGTGGCACCCTTTCATTGGGTGCCACTTAATTAAATATATAATTTTAATTCTATTTTTTAATAGTTTATTGTAATATAAAAAAATTAAAAATTAGGAAAAAAATTCTATATATAGACTTCCAATTTTTTTCATCAACACCACTTCAATATCCTTATTTTCTCATCAATCTTTCAATATCCTTATTTTCTATCTTCATTTTTTCTTCAATTTGAAGCCATGGATCCAAACGACCCCAATTATTATTCAAATTTTGGATCTTTTTTTCACCCTCAAAATTTTTCAAATCCAGAAGATGTTCAAAATTCTCAGTACTACGAGAATTCTCAATTTTCTCCACACCTCAACCAAATTTCTACCCCTCACGAACATCCCATTTCACAAAATATCTCTCGGAATTTATTTCAAGATGTCGAACACCCAAAGAAAAATCAGAAAGCTGCAAAAAATGTAGCTTGGTGCGTGAAAGAAGATGTAGCGCTTATGTCTTCTTGGATCTGCGTTAGCGAAGATAAGCAAAAAGGAAAAAATCAAAGAGGGGCGACGATGTGGGAACGTGTGCAGAATATGTATCATGAAGCTCAAAAAGAAAATCCAGATGAGATCGGCCCAAGGAATATCGAATCAATGAAAGGTCATTTTAAACGACTTAATGAAAATGCAAACAAGTGGATCGCTGCTTGCAAAGAAGCAAATGCTAGAAAAAGAAGTGGAATGAGCCAGAAAGATATAGAGATGGAAGCTCACTCAATTTATGAAGCAGGTGGCAGTAAATTCCAAGACTTGGTTGTTTTCAATGATGTTATGAGTAAACATCCGAAGTGGAACTTAGCAATCAATGAAGTTGGTGATGATCAAGAAAGTGGCGGCAGCACAAAAAGGTCTAAGACTTCTGAAGATGGTGATTACTTTATCCCGTCCAATCCAGAAACTCCAACTACTGGCGGATCTACTATGTCTCGTCCTACAGGTAGAGATAAAGCTAAAAGGAAAGGAAAAGGTAAGGCAATGGCATCTGAATCAAATGAAATGTATGAAGAAATCCGTGCATTGAGACTTAGTAGAGATCATGAAAATGAGTTAATGACTGGTAAAATTGAATTGGAACGTGAAAAGCTTAAAATGAATTCTCTGAAGATGGAAAAGAAAATGTTGGGCGCATTGTTGGCGAAGGACCATTTGTCTGCAGAAGAGGAAGAGATGAAAAGCCACCTCATTGCTATTTTATTTCCGAAGTAGTTTTGCACTTATGTAATTTTAATTTATGTTTCAATGGTGTGATTTTAATTTATGTTATTTCAATTCTGCATTGCTCTATGTAATTTGTCTGAATTTTCAATCCAACTGTTGAACGTGCAAGTGTCTCTGACACTCTTCACGTGATCATAATTTTCTACTGCACATTTTATGACATTTCACATGCACTCTTTAATCTCTGCCATTCACATGTCTTCTTTAATGTCTATCATTCACATGCACACATAATAATTGTCCTGCCATTTCACATGTGAGTGTCTCAATAATGACAAATGAATGGTTCACATGCACACGTAATAATTCTATATAACATACCTCATATCCAGTACCTAACTCATTATAAAGCCAAAATGTCTTCTTCATCTTCATCTTCATCTTCAGATGAATGGGAAGAACGACGTTATCAACAAAATCGTCAAATTGATCGCATTATTGACGATATGCTCATAAACAATCCCAATCTTATTTTAGGAACTTCTTCTTCCACCACTAAAAAAAGGTATTGTGATAGGGAACGTGAAGTTGGTGAGCAACGTTTGATGAGTGATTATTTTGTCCCTAATCCAACGTATACTCCGGAGCTCTTCCGGCGTAGATTTCGCATGCAAAAATCATTGTTCCTTCGTATAGTAGATGATGTTACTGCTAACGACCAATATTTTCAACAGAGACCCGATTGCACTGGTAGGCAAGGCCTTTCACCACTACAAAAATGCACTGGAGCTATGAGGGTGTTGGCTTATGGAACCGCAACCGATGCCGTTGATGAATACTTACGAATGAGTTCAACAGTCACGAGGGATGCTGTCATTCATTTCGTAGAAGGTATCATTTCTTGCTTTGGTGACACATACCTTAGAAGGCCCAATCAACAAGATTTGCAAAGGCTACTCTATGTTGGAGAACAACGTGGTTTTCCCGGCATGATTGGAAGTATTGATTGCATGCATTGGGAATGGAAGAACTGTCCTACTGCCTGGGCTGGTCAATATGCAGGAAGAAGTGGAAAACCAACAATCATTTTGGAAGCCGTTGCATCATATGATTTATGGATATGGCATGCGTTCTTTGGAACTCCAGGTTCGTGCAATAATATCAATGTACTTCATCGATCTCCCGTTTTTAGTGATATTTTAGAAGGTAGAGCACCTAATATAAGTTATGTGGTCAATGGTCGTCAAAATGATAGAGCTTATTATCTCACTGATGGCATATATCCCTCTTGGGCTGCATTTGTTAAGACAATTTCAAGTCCAGTGCTCCGAAAGCACAAGTTGTTCGCTCAACACCAAGAGGCTGTAAGAAAAGATGTCGAGAGAGCCTTCGGAGTTCTACAAGCTCGATTTGCATTTATTCGACGTCCTTGTCTCATTTGGGATAGGATTTTGATGGGAAAAATTATGATGGCTTGTATCATCATGCACAATATGATAGTGGAAGATGAACGAGACACATACCAAAACTATTATGATCCCACAGAATTTTTGATGGATTTACCTGCAGATGAAGATGTATCTATTCACTACTCAACTGACAGAATTGCAAGTTTGTCTAATTACATGATCAACAGGGATCGACTTCGCAATCGCGAAGCTCACAAAGCTCTTCAGAAGGACTTAATTGAGCATATATGGGCAAAATTCGGCACGACTAATTGAATATGTAATTTGCGTTTATTGTACTTGTAATTTTAATTTCCTATATGTATTTGTAATTTATTTTATGTATTTTTAATTTTGTTTTACTCGTGTAATTTTTGTTGTATGATCAAGTAAATTTTTTTTTTATTTTTTTCACTATTATTTTAATTTTTAAAATATATTTAAAAATTATTGTGACTAATATAAAGAATAAAAATAAAACAAAATAAAAAAGATAAAGGTCATGTGAGTGTCACTAATGGGAGTAGATTTAAGATAAAGGTTGGGTTGTGTATGTGGAAGAGAGAGAAATGAATATTTTAATTGAAGGTTGGGTTGAGGGAAAGTCACTGATGGAGATAGTCTAACAAGTTTTATTCAAATGCAAGTAGCTACTAGCTAAAATAAGTTTACGAAAGCTTCTCCATGGAGTATGGACGTCACAAATCACAATCAGTAAATTAGTTAATATTAAGAAATAATTAGAAGGTTATTAGAGTTTACTAATCCACCATTCAAATTTAATTTAATCATAATTAAGGTTTGAATTAAATGTCCGATCATGCACATGTCGGTATAGGAGACTTCAAATAAGTTTTACCCCCAAGGCCCCAACCACCAGCTCAAAAAATAAATGAAAACGGACTTTTTAAGTCGAGTAAGCGTTTTTGTGGGAAATTAAATATTGAAGAAAATATATTAGGCCTTAAACAAGGATACCATACAATACAATGCAACTCACAAAAGTTTGAAGAAATGCAAAAAGATTACTAAAGACTATGTCTTACATGCTACACCAGATGAAATATATCGTGTATAATACCCACACTCCGTTTACGCACACCCTGTATTTTGACAAGGGATACCACACCTACGAAATCCACCCAGTATAACATCGCAAAATATTTTATTATTGTTCGGCAAATGAAATGAGACACTAACCCTCTATTACTCTCTTAGCTCCATCCAAAGTGTTCTTTAGCAACATGGCAACTGTCATCGGCCCGACGCCACCGGGAACCGGAGTTATGCATCCGGCCGTCTTACATGCTTCCTGAAAATCTACATCCCCAACAAGCCGATAACCAGATTTCTTACTAGGATCATCCACAGCATTGGTTCCCACATCGATTACTGCAGCACCGGGTTTGATCCAACTGCCCTTGATCTGAAAATCGAGTAGCTTGATCCGTTACTAAAAGTAATCTTTCATACATCAGCACATCACATGGAGCAAACACTACACAAAGTTAAGTTGTAACAAGGCCAAAGGAAATCGTGATATGATTCTTGTTACCATTGCTGCTTGTCCTGCAGCAGCGATGATAATGTCAGCATTTCGAACAATGCTCTCGGGTTCTTTGGTACGAGAATGGACTATAGTGACAGTAGCATCTTCCTTTAGGAGGAGCAGGGAAACCGGCAAACCAACTATGTTACTCCGGCCTACCACAACAGCATTCTTTCCCTTAATAGTAATGCCATGGCGGGTTAGAAGCTCGATGCAACCCTGTTTATGAAAAAAAAAAACACTGATATAAGTGAAGAATTTACTCCATAATAATCTAGTGCAGTAATATATTCTAGAAATGGAAAGCCAATTAGTAAGAAGCATTTAAATAGCATCTAAGGTAGTGCACTTGTATATTATTACCTTTGGGGTGCACGGGACAAACAGAGGATCTCTGTCTTTCATTGCTAACTTACCAATGTTCAGAGGATGAAATCCGTCGACATCCTTTCCCAGGGATATCTCAGTTAAAATTTTCTCTTCGTTTATATGTTTAGGCAACGGGAGCTGAACCAGTATACCTACAACAACCAAACATAAATTCTTTTGCTTTTCAATTTTCCAACTTCAAACTATTGAGTCAGAACAACAACGTATATTTTGAAAGGATCTTACAATCTACGAGGAAGATTAATGAAAACCTTTAAAATAACACAAAATCAAGGCATACGGATATATGTTAAATCAATCTTAGCTCGACACTGCTCCCCACGCGCAAAAGATTCAACTTTTAAATGGACAAACCATGAAATTTATTTCTACAAAGCTTATGAGTTTCAAAGGTTTAGGTACACTACGCAATATACATCTAAGCAGATACAACTACAAAATGATTGCACGACACGAACAAACAAGTAACAAACACAAATCCAGCAACTAATCTGAACCGCACAAACTCAGACGAATTTTGCACATTTAGCTAACTAACCATGAACATAAGGATTGACTTGTAACAATTATTGGCATGAACATAAGGATTGGCATTCAATTCATGAACTTCGCAAATCAACTCAGATTCGGATACTGCTCAGAACAAGCAAAAGACTCAAGTTTCAAACGGGTAAATCATCAAATTTATCTCTACAGAGTCATCGAGATTCAAAAAGACATTTCTTGGCACAGTACTCAATATGCATGATACATCCAAGCCGATACGACTACAACATGATCACACGAAAAAACAAGCAACATAAACATATCTAGCAAACAATCGAACCCAAGAAACTCGATGACTGCAGCAAATTTAGCTCACCAACCATGAACATCAGGATTTACATTCAGTTCATGAACTTTGCTAATCAATTCAGTTTCGGATACATTCTCTGGTAGGTCCAAATCAATCGACTTGATTCCAACTTCTGCACAAGCTTTCCTTTTCATATTCACATAGCTCTGTGAATCCTTCCTTTGCCCCACAATCACAACAGCTAGACCAGGAACCTGAAATCAACTCCAAAAACCTACAATTAATAGAGCATTTTGAAGTCATGACAAAATCAGAGCTACAAATTAAGCAAATCCGATGCGCGGCGCGAGAGAGAGAGAGAGAGAAACCTTGCCGTACGTTTCGGAGAGGCGGCGGACTTCGGCAGCGATCTCCGATCGGATTGTTTGGGCGACTGCTTTGCCGTCGATTATAGTGACCTTGTGATCCGACATGGTTGTGGGTTCACAGAGATTTGCTGCTAGATTCTGATCAACTGAACGGTGATTCGTGATTGTGTAGTGTAGATAAACATCAGCATCTGGCAGCGAGAATTGTTGTTTGGAAATTTATACTTCGCGCCTACGAACTTGTACATTGGCCTGGAAGCACGAATATGGATCTCTAGTTAGTCTTTTTGTTTGGCATCAGAAGGGCCCAAAATCTAGGCCCACTATAGATACATTTTCTCCAAAATCTAGGCCCACTATAGATACATTTTCTCCTTTCTTCTATTGGGCTCATCACCTACATGTGTTTGGAAACGCTACAAAATCAAATTCTTAATCTTAAGGGATTTTTATTTTGTTCTTTAATTAAATATAATCAGAATACTTGAATAATTATTAGATTTTGCTAATAATCCTAACTTTTTGTAGCAGCTTCAATCCTGCTATACCCTAAACCTTAATTCCTCTAATCAAACCATTATGTTGAAGGCTGCTCTTTTTTTTTTTTTTAAGGTTTAATACAGACTTTAAGCGGAGCATAAATTCAATACAAATCGAGCACTAAACCACTTATAATGATGTTTTAATCTATATCTATATATACTAGTATATAAAAGACCAGTTAAAGGGTAACTTTTCCTGCTAAAACACAATTTTTTTCCGCTAAAAATGAATATGATAGTTGTAACAACTGAAACGCTTACAAAAACTGTGGCAGTTGTCGAGAGTTCTTCAAAATTTTCTCAATTTTTCAGAAACCAAACCCATCATCCCTGCAAAAGAAAACCATTCAACCTTTCTCCAAAACTTTGAACGAACTTAAGTTTTCAAATCGGATTATACCAAGAAACCTCCTTTTAAACAAAATAAAAAAAGAAAAATTCAAAATTCACCAACCCATAAATAGGTACAATTTGAATAGCAGATAAATACAACAAAATTCAAAAATCGTGGATGGAGAAGAACGAGAAGAAAAAAGGGGGAATTCGAAGCCCTAATTGAGTTATTTGGCTGTAGTTGTGAAAGTCGGACGAAGGCACTCACAGAGCCGCGGAGGTCAGAGAGGCGGACTGATGCAATTGTAGAGGCAAACTTCTCAAGGCTTGCAACGCTACTGCTGATTTTCCCTTTTGCGGCTGCTAGCGGAGAAGACGGTGGCGGCGGGTGAGAGGCGAGGCGGATGAGGCGATGAAAAAAGGAGACGTACCGTACTACAGCTGTTGCCGGAGAAGGCGAGGTGGGAAGATCTGTGTGGCACGACGAATGAGTGTGAGAGAGATGCAAGACTACGAGATGCAAGACTAGGAGAAAAGAGTAATGCCCATCTTTCCATTTCTTTCTGTATTTTAATATATACTATAATTTAGTTAAATACGCTAAAACATTCAAACTCTAATTTTTATTTAGGGCTAATCTATATAATCTATATAATATATAAAAAAGATGAGTTTTCTCCATCCATTTTTTCCCTCCATTTTTTTATCTCTCTTCTTTTATCAATTTTTTAACTATTTTTTTTCTCTTTTCTTTTTTATAATTTTAATTCTTTTCTAAACATGGTCAAATTTAATTTATAAAAAAAAAATATTCAATGTGTATCTTAAGATTAAGTTCGTCAGAAGATCTTTAATATGATATAAAATTATCAAAAATGAATAGGTTACTAATATTTTAAAATATTTTATTTTCTTTTTATTTGTTAAAATTTTACAACTTTTTATTTATGTTTGTGAATGAAAATATTTATTTATTTATTATTATTATTATTATTATTATTATTATTATTATGTGAAATGCTCTATAATAATAATGTGTAATATTATTTTTCATTATCAAATAATTTAAAATAATTTAATAACTATAATTATCATTACACTTTATAATAATTGAAAATTACGTTTTTAAATTCGAAATTTTATTGAGTAATTAGTATTTTATTTTTATACCATATTTTGCATTTATTATATTTTATTTCTGTTTAATATTTATATATATATTTATTTAAACATATCATTTAATTTCGATTTCACCGTGCATCGCACGGATGGTCGTACTAGTTATAATAAAACCAAAAAATATCGACTCATCCAAGAAAAAGCTCGATAAAAACTTATGTCATATATTTACTTTTTAGAATTTTTTTGAAGCTATAGTGTGTAAAAAAGAATAATAACCCCCCCCCCCCCCCCACCACCACCCAAAAAAAAGAAAAAAGAAATTGAATCCAAATTATCTAATCATATTTACTGTTTAGAATTTTACTATTGGGCTTATTTAAGTATATCGGGCATATTTGGGGAAAAGCTTACGAAGCACGCAGGTACATCTGTTTAGTAGTGAAGTAGCCCAATCAGCACTCTCCGATTCAAAATTCTCGACACAAACGGTGCTGATTCGACGACACATCTCAATCTTCATACAGTGTGTGCACACTCGATTACTCCACCATACCAAACGATACATTTTTATAACTCTGCCAACGCGCGCAAATTTGAATTTATTTCGCCCCATTTTAATAATAATATTTCACCCCACTACCACAAATCTCATCGAAGAGAGAGAGAGAGAGAGAAGAGAGAGTTGATGAGGAGAAAAGCTCGGGGCGGAAAAGGGAGCAGCAATACGAAGAGCCGGAACAGCGTCATGGTGAAAGGCACGTTGTCGAATCATTTGATGGTGCAGCTGGATCAAGTCTCGCTGAAGCCCTCCCGGTTCCAGAAGCTTCTCGAATCTGAAGCTCATTCCGACACCATGCCCCTCGATTTCGATGCCGATGCCGCCGACGACAAAGATTTCATCCTCAGCCAGGATTTCTTCTGGTGAAAAATCGTTTTTTTCCTCTTCGAAAACTATGTGGGAGTTGTTTGTGTGTGTGTGTGTGGGGGGGGGGGGGGGGGGGGCGTTGTCCGTGGATTGATTTTTTTTTCTTGGTTACGTGTTGCAGTACCCCTGATTATATTACTCCGGAGATGCCAGCAATTGGAAGCAACTTAGATTGGAGCAAGGTATGATTTTGTGGTTTTGCTGTGAAATGTGGTTTGAAATTTTAAGGTGCTGATATCGTGGTGTGAAATTGTGTTGAAGGAAAATATTCAATGTCCCAAATCGCCAGAGAAATTTAAGACCGTTAGGAGCAAGCGGCAAAAACTCGGTGAGTGCTCATATGATTTTTTTCTTTTTCGGTGTAATTATCACCTACTCTAGTTTCGTGAATCTGTTCTGCAGAAATATAATGTTGGCACTGAAGAAATGTTGCATCTTTTACTATGTTTGAAGATTTTTTTTTATAAAGGCAAATAAAAGAAATGATATTTCCTGCCAATTACAGATAACTCCCAAATAGGGTGTTGGGAACAGGGACCACCTAATAATCTTAATCCAGAATATCACAAATGCTATTCAGTTTAAAGATTCTTTAGGACTATTTCTGCTGCAGTAGAGGTTTTAGGTAACAGCTCAAGCTAGAAAGTAAATGGTTGTGAATTCAAGTCTGATGGATGTTATCATGGGATATAGTGGCAATTTTAGGTTCTTTAACAGACTACATTATAACTGCCCTTGCTCATTGGAAATAGATGTTTCTGTTCCATTATATGATATTTTCTCTCTTGCCCCCTTCTTGAATGACTTGAGTGCTCAATGATCTGCTTCTATATCTTTCTGATGCTTGATGTGCACTGCTGAGTGCTGTCCCAGAGGTTGATCTAAAAACATCTTTCGGATCAAGTGATATTGGTCATCCACCATTTGAAGATTTGGGAATGGATACTTTGAGGACCGCTGGAGTGAAGATAGAAACACCAGTTGAATTACAAAATAGTCGTGGTGGTTATGTTTCACAATCTGCAGTGGCTTTACGATGCAGAGTTATGCCTCCTCCATGCCTGAAGAATCCATATGCCAAGAATGCTTCGGACTTTGATGCTGATCCGTTTAGCAATCAAAGATCAAAATGTGCAGGTGCAGGCATTGTTATTAAGTTGCTTTTCTTTAGTAAATTTAAGTGAAACATCTAGTGTTATGCAAGTATGTGAACCGAGGGAGTATTTATATTATTGTGATGCTACATTTTATCTTAAAAGGCCGAATGATTTTATTGGCAAGAATTTTTAGTAAATTTAAGTGAAACATCTAGCTGTTCCCTCCAGGTTATTACTCTGCTGGTATTGGTGGTGATGGCCTTTCACGCTATCGGACAGATTTCCATGAAATTGAGGTTTTCAGATCAACATAGCCTTGCTCTCCACTGATTCTGAAATTTAACCATTTCTAACTGAAATTATTATTATTTTCAGAAAATTGGTAGTGGAAACTTCAATCATGTTTTCAAAGTGCTGAAGAGGATTGAAGGTTGCATGTATGCGGTGAAAATTAGCATGAAACAGTTGCATCAGGAAACAGAAAGGTACGATATTAATAGTTCATCTACATGGGTTGAGGGTACTTTCTTGTGCAGTATGCTTAATATTAATAATTTTTTGCAGGCGGAAGGCTTTGATGGAAGTTCAAGCTTTGGCAGCTTTAGGTTAGCTGCACAAATGTTTTCTAAATACCTGCAAAAGCAGAGGTTCTTGCACTAAAATATGAATCATATTTCTTTCAGGGTACCATGAGAATGTAGTTGGCTACTACTCTTCTTGGTTCGAGAATGAGCATCTCTACATCCAGTTGGAGCTGTGTGATCACAGCCTTTCTGTCAATACATTACCCAAATTATTGACAGAGATAGAAGCTTTAGACGCCATGTATCAGGTCAATAATTTTAATCTTTTAGGTGTTTCCAAAGCTCTCTTCATTTGCTTCTTTTGTGCGACGGGCAAGTGATTTGAAGTTCTGTTGAATGGAGTGTCATGGACATCCATGTTAATTGCTGCTTGCTGTTATGACTTTTATTTGTGGAAATTTGTGATCATTAGATTTCCTTACATTTTGCAGATTGCAAAAGCATTGCATTTTATACACAGCAGAGGCATAGCTCACTTAGATGTAAAGCCAGATAATATTTATGTAAAAGAGGGAGTTTATAAACTTGGTGATTTTGGTTGTGCAACTACGATTGATAAAAGCTTGCCAGTTGAAGAGGGTGATGCACGCTATATGCCCCAAGAAATCCTCAACGAGAACTATGATAATCTAGACAAAGTTGATATATTCTCCTTAGGAGCTTCCATCTATGAACTCGTGAAGGGGTCGCCCTTACCTGAATCGGGTCCCCATTTTCTCCATCTTAGGGAAGGAAAGCTACCTCTTCTTCCAGGCCACTCAATGCAGTTCCAGAATTTAATCAAGGTATTCTTGATGATATTGAAGCTTTCTGCCTCAAATTGTTGGCACTACCACTCTTCTTGGTCTATCACATTATGATTAGCAGCCTGTATATAATGCTACTGTTCCTCAATCATGCAAGCAAATCATCACCTTATTTTATCATCGTTTTTATTTTTGTGTGGAATCTTTGAAGAACAACTTGCCAATAGATTGAATAACTGATGGTCTGGGTTTTTAGGAAACTAAATCATGCAGTGAATGGCAGAAAGCAAGCTAAGCATTGTAATGCAGTTAGGATCTATGCCTTGTCCTTTCTTTCGTTCTTTATTTTCTTTCTTTCTGAATTAGCTCGTTTGACTGGTGCTTTGCCTTGATTTTAAACTTGAATTTAAGCATTTGAGAAGCTCCTCTGCAGATTTAAAAGCTGTAATTGCTCCAACTATATACAAATTGTTTCATTGCACACATTTTTTGGCTTGATCTTCAGGCCATGATGGATGCTAATCCTGTTCGGAGACCATCTGCTAGAGACCTAGTTCAAAATCCAATTTTTGGGAGGCTCCAAAAGATGAGGAAAAACATCTAAATTGAATGCATGGAATCAGTTCTTTTGACAAGAGCACCTGTATATTTTTTGCCATGGTAGAAGGGAATATGGAAAAAGGAGTTGAGAGAAGGAAATGTTCCACATTATTGACTCCATTTCTGAGCACCAGATTTTCCAATGTGACGGTGCATGGCTTAAGGAGCCCAGTGGAGGAATATATATACGGAAGACTTCACTCTTCAGGTAAAGAAACTGTGCCAAAACCATTGTTCCCTCTACTTGTATGCACCAGATTTTTACCAATATGATGGTGCTAGTTTTTGTATAAAACTGGAGAAATGTAAAGAACTAGCTTCTTTTCGCAATCATGGTAATAGTGGAAGAAGCTCATTATGTTGTCTCTTTCTCTCTGTTGTGTGCTTTTTTTTACTCATTTGGTATAATGTGAATTGGCATTCACGTTTTGTGAGGACTTGTTATTCATTGAAAACATAATTCAACCTTATAGCCTTGTCTTTTCCTTTCTTTCCTTAGCATTATGGGAACACGTTAAGGGTTAAGGGAGGATGATACGGGTTTTAATAAAAGTTAGTTATGTATTTGATGAGCGGAGAATGAGTCCCACAGAAAAGTGAAGATTGTAAGAGTAATAGTAAGTACAATTATTTCTAAAAGCATATTAGGAAGATATTTTGAGGACGGACCAAAACAGAAAGAAAAAAATGTTTGAGGGACGGAGGGAGTATGTCATATTAGGAAGTTAGTTTATATTTTTTCATTTTCAATTATTTTTCTTAATAGTACTTGTGTAAATTTCAATAAACCTATATATATAGGATGTGGAGGGGGTATATAAAATGAAGAAAATGATCCACTAAATTTGAGTTGAGAAAAAAATAGTCAAAATTGATGTTTTAAATGATTAGTTTTTTTTTTTTTTTTTTTTTGTAAATATTAAATGTGGATGTGATTTAAAATATAAATGGTAATTTTCAAAAAGATAAATATATACTACAACTTTTGTGATGGAGATAAGTAGTAATAAGAATATAATTTTAATGGATATATGGAAAGAGTATTATATATGGAGGATTGTAATTGTTTGCATTTTACATTTTTATTAAAATTTAATACACGCATCGATTAGTCTAGTTTGCTAACATTAAATAATGACAAAATACAATTCAAAATTAATAGTACATAATTCAGATTTAAACATTGAAAGTGCAACCAGTTTATTGCTTCTCCTTTTCATTTTAATAGACTCACTTCTGAGCACGAAAATTAAGAAATTTATTTTTTATGAAGAAAGTAGTGTGGTCCACATCAATTAAATACATTTTAATAATTTTTTTGGGCATTCTATATATTTAAGGTATTTTTTTTATTAAAATACGAGCATAATACTAATAATAACGAACAATATTTTTATAGATTATATAGTTTCAATATATCACAAAACTTTTTTTGGACATTCCGTATATTTAAGACATTTTTTATTAAAAGGCAAGCATAATAATAATAACAAACAACATGTTCATAGATTATATATTTTCTATATATATTACAAATTAGTTTCAATATATTATAATTTTTTTTAGCATTTCAAACATATTAGGCATTTTTTTATTAAAAGACAAGTATAATAGTAATAATAACAAACAATATTTCATAGATTATATAGTTTTAAACAATAAAATTATCCTTAAATTAAGTATATATGAGAGAATATAATAACCAAATACTCTTTTATAAAACAAAATTATTTTATAATAGGTATAAACATATATCTATATATATTTTAAATTAAAAAAAAAAACTCAAAATTTGGGAGGGGGCTCTAGCCCCCTGGCTCCGTCCCTATATATATATATATATATATATATATATATATATATATATATATATAATGCGTTCATACATAACGATTTTAAAAAAAACCACTACAAAAAAAAATTCTACTAATGACATGAGGCTTTATATGCGTGTCATAAAAATTTGTGACATTTGATGATGTAGCTAATGACTGATAGTTACACTTTCAAACGCCACTAATTTGTACTCTCTCCGTCCACCAAAAATGGGGCACATTCCTTGAGCACAAGTTTTAATAAAATTGGTGGTTAATGGAGAAAGGGTTCCATCATTATTTGAAATGAGTGGTTGAAATTAAATTAAAGTTGGTTTTTTTTGTAAATAAGGGGTATTTTTTTTTTTTTTTGATAAGGATAAAATATAAGGAAAAGTGGTGGACCCATGTCTTAAAAGGAAAAGTGCCCCATTTTTTATGGACACCAAATATATTAATTGTGCCCCATTTTTTTGTGGACGAAGGGGATATCACACGAATATTAGTTAGCTATCAAGCCTCATGTCACTAATAGAATTTTTTTTTTTGTAGTGAACCCAATGCTACGTATATATGCAGGGACGGAGCCAGGAATATATTTAAGGTATTTTTTTTTATTAAAATACAAGCATAATACTAATAATAACGAACAATATTTTCATAGATTATATAATTTCAATATATCACAAAACATTTTTTGGACATTCCGTATATTTAAGACATTTTTTGTTGAAAGGCAAGCATAATAATAATAATAATAACAAACAACACGTTCATAGATTATATATTTTCTATATATTACAAATTAGTTTCAATACATTATAATTTTTTTTAGCATTTCACACATATTAGGCATTTTTTATTAAAAGACAAGTATAATAGTAATAATAACAAACAATATTTCATAGATTATATAGTTTTAAATAACATAATTATCCTTAAATTAAGTATATATATGAGAAAATATAATAACCAAATACTCTTTTATAAAACAAAATTATTTTATAATAGGTATAAACATATATCTCTATATATTTAAAAAAAAAAAAAACTCAAAATTTGGGAGGGGGCTCTAGCCCCCCCTAGCCCCCCTGGCTCCGTCCCTGTATATATGAAGTGTTATGTGTGTAAACTTTCTTAGTAGCGGTGTTTGCTTGCTTAATTTCTGTATTGATTAATTTGATTTTTTTTAGGTGGAACGTTTGCTCTATATTCTCTAATATGTCGATACGCAAAAGTGAGCTTAATTCCGAGTCAAGAAATAGAAGATCGAGATGTGTCGACTTTCAAACTCGAATTGCCTAATGCAAGTTTGGAAAGAGCTTCAAAACTTCAAGCAAAGTTAGAGAATAGCAATTTCGCTAAGTATGCTTTATTATTTGCCACCATGCTTGGCAGGGGCGGATCCAGGATTCAATGTTAGGGGGGGCTGAATCTATTGGACTACGGTGCTTGAAAATATTTATACGCCCCGAAGCAAATTTTTTTGAGCATTCCGTACACTTCATTTTCATGCATTTTTTCAACAATCACTTAATATAATAAGATAATTGTTCGCAATTCAATTAATTCAACATCAAGTAGATTGAAAGCATATAAAGACGTACTTTTATTCATTTTTCTTAAAAAAAAAATTGTTTCATCTTCTAAACAAATAAACTAGTTTTCATTGTTAGTAATTAGTAATTTTACTTTTACCTTTAGAATTGACTCAAATTTAACATTAAAAATTAACTAAGAAAGAAAAAATGATAAAAATAATATGGATAGTTGGATACTATAAATAATGTATTACTATATTTTTTCTTGTATTTTTCTATTTATATACACATATATAGATATAAAACAAAATAATAAGAATATATATATATATATATATATATATATATTAAAAAAAAAAAAACTTAAAAATTGGGAGGGGGCTGAAGCCCCCCCTAGCCCCCCCCCCCCCGGATCCGCCACTGATGCTTGGTACTTCCATGGTTATTGGTGATGGAATTCTCACTCCATGCATCTCAGGTAAACATTTTTACACTTACTTATTGGCTTTGCTTGTTAGTATAAAATTATAGTAATAAAGCCGTTATTTTTATTAATTTATTTTTATGTTTTTTTTTATAGTATTATCTGCAGTGGGTGGAATCAAAGAGGCTACATCTCATATGACAGAAGGTTATTTTTTTCTCTCTCACACTCATATGATCGAAAAGAATATGATACAACAAAATTATTGTGGAAATTTCTATTTTTATATAGAAATTAACGAGATGAAGACTTTCTTATCTGTTTCATTTATTATTTCGTTCAATTATATATTTTGTTATAATAGCAAATTAAGTAGTCCAAATTTTACCTAACGTTCTTGTCACAGCTGATGGATATAAGAAAAAAGAAACAGCTAGAAAATATCGGGCCGACCCAATTTTGACCGAATTTTACATGACTTTTTACACGTGGATGGCCCATTGAACTATAACGTTGATGGTAGTTTTTTTAAAAAATAAAATTGCGTTAGATAGTTTGAATATTTGAGTGAGAGTTTGAAAGTGATATACACTCGATTTTTCTAAGTGAAAAATAGTATTTTTTAACAAGGTTAAAAATAAAAAAAATTGTAATTATACAAGGATAAAATTAATGAAAAGTTTGGCAAGATTTGAGTTAGTGAAATGAGGCACTAATTTAATTCCCCGTCCCCGAACAGATGGTATAGTTTGGACATCAGTTGTGATCCTCGTAGCACTGTTCATGGTCCAAAGATTCGGAACCGACAAAGTTGGCTACACTTTCGCTCCCATAATCTTGACATTCATCGCTGGAGTTGGCGTCTTCAACTTCATCAAATACGACACTTGTGTCATCAAAGCTCTAAACCCTATATACATCGTTTATTACTTCAAGAGGAACAAGGATGCGGCCTGGATCTCTCTCGGCGGCGTCGTTCTTGCTATTACAGGAACTGAAGCCTTATTTGCTGATGTTGGCCATTTCTCCGTCAGATCCATACAGATTATCACTTACCCTGCTTTGATTGTAGCCTACACGGGCCAGGCCTCCTTTCTTCGCAAAAACAACCACTTGGTTGCTGACACTTTCTACCAATCCATCCCAGGTCCAATTTCACACATTTTTCATACTTTGATTTAAACATGTCAAATGATTTGAGCGTCGATGATGCAGGTAGAATGTACTGGCCGATGTTTGTGGTGGCGGTGGCGGCATCGATCATCGCTAGTCAAGCTATGATCTCAGCCACTTTCTCCATCATCTAACAGTCTCTCTCTCTGGGATGCTTCCCACGTGTGAAAATCGTCCACACCTCCAAATATCCCGGCCAAGTCTACATTCCCGAACTCAATGTTCGCTTGCATCTGCGTCACCCTCGGATTTCGGACAACCGCCAAGATCGGCTTCGCCGTCGTGCTGGTGATGACGCTCACCTCCGCATTCCTGGTTTTGGTGATGGTCATGATCTGGAAGACCAACATGCTCTTAATAATCTTGTACATTCTGCTGATCGGATCGGTGGAGCTACTTTACCTGAGCTCCGTGCTTTACAAGTTCAATCAAGGGGGCTACCTCCCCCTGGCCTTCGCCATCATTTTCATGGTCGTCATGCTCACCTGGAACTACGTCTACACCAACAAGTATTACTTGGAACTCCATCACAAGATTTCGGCGGAAGCCATGAGGGAGATCGTGGCGGAGACGACCTCCCCGCGGCTGCCGGGGCTGGCCGTCTTCTACTCGGAGCTGGTCCATGGCATCCCTCCCATATTCAAGCACTACGTGGCCAACGTGCCGGCCATGCATGCACTCCGTTCTGGTGTTCGTGTCGTTCAAATCGTTGGCGATGAGCAGAGTGCCGGAGGGGGAGAGGTTCCTGTTCCGGAGGGTGCAAGCTAGGGTGTTCCGGTGTGTTGTACGGTATGGTTACAAGGATGTGAGGAAGGAGGAGGTTCCGTTTGAGCGGTTGCTGGTGGAGAGGGTGAGGGAGTATGTGGAGAGGAATGGGGGAGGGGAGGAGGAGATGGGGGATTTGGATAGGGCGTGGCGGAGCGGGGTGGTGCACATGGTGGGGGAGCATGAGGTGGCGGCGGCCAAGGGAGCGCCCATTTGGAAGAGGCTGCTCATAGACTATGGATACAACTTCTTGAAGAAGAACTTGAGGCAGAGTAATAGGGTGTTTGATATTCCTCACGAGAGAATGCTTGAAGTTGGGATGACGTACCAACTTTAGACATCTTAAATGCTTATGCTTTGGTGGAGAAATAAGTTTTAATGATCAAGTGGAAAATATATTTACTTAAGTTTCAATTATTTTAGTGTTAGAGTTGGTGTACAATAGTGTTCAGCGCCCCATATTGGAAACATAACAAAATTTCAAGTTATTTATAGGGTTAATTGCCGGAAAAATAATATACTTTTTCGATTTTTGGTTATTTCCCATGACAAAAAAAGTCTGAACAGAAATCCATGAATTGAAAACTTAATTGTAATTTTCCCCCGCGTCCGTTTTCCGGCGATCTCCGATGGAGCTCCGATCCAACGTGGCATAATTCATTCCATCTGTCAAAATAAATTGATGACTAGGCAGCCACATCACCTGATGACTAGGCAGCCACATCGCCGCCGCCTGAAACCCAAATTTCTGAAAGAGGCGAAGGCGGCGGGCAGAGGTTGGAGGCGAGGTTGGAGGCAAACTGCGGCGGGCAGAGGTTGGAGGCAAATTGGAAGAGGAAAGGGGAGGGCGAAGGCGGCGAGGCGAGAGGGCAGAGGTTGGAGGCGAGACGAGGGCGGCGAAAGTGGGAGCCGGGATCTGAATCAGTTACCCAAATTTCTGAAAGAGGCGCCGCAGATCTGGTTCTGTCTCCCTCCCCCTGCTTTGTCAAGCAATGATCCCTAATTAATGAGAATAGAGGCGAGCGAACTGGAAGAGGAAAGGGGAGGGCGGAGGCGGTGTGTGGAAGCGGCGAGGCGAGAGGGCGGAGGTTGGAGGCGAGATAAGGGCGGCGGAGGTGGGAGCTGGGATCTAAATCAGTTCTCTCAAAACTAATTGTCGTGCCAACTGCCAATCGCCGCCGGCGTCGAGGACTCAGGGTGGAGTCACGAGGCTCGGGCAAGGCGACCGTTGACTGGTTTGCTGGCGCCGGAGGTCGAGGTGACTGGACTCAAAAAAGCTTCACTATCGCCGCAAAACTCCAATTCCCGGCGATGACACGCTGGAAATCCGATTGCCACCTCGGATTCAATTTGGGGAAAAAATGGACGCGGGGGAAAATTACAATTAAGTTTTCAATTCATTGATTTCTGTTCAGACTTTTTTTGTCATGGGAAATAACCAAAAATCGAAAAAGTATATGATTTTTCTGGCAATTAACCTTTATATAAATATGTTCATCCTAAGGTAATAATCTACCACTATGATGCACCCTAATGGATTCTTAATTAAGGCTGCAACTTTACAACCGACTCAAATGCCTACGATCACAATTCAAGTCCAATCACGTGCATATTACAATGGGCGCTTTGAAACACACTTTGCACGTGAGCATCGTTACGAGCAATGGCCAATGAGAAGCCAAAACTTTTGGTAACACCAAACTCGGTTCTTCTTTTTCCCCTATCCTTTTATCCATTTTCAACACCCCATTTCTAACACAAACTAAATCAAGAATCTCAATTATGTTTTCACTATCAAAATACTCTAATTAACTGACATAGAAGAGTAAAACAAAATCATAAGTCAAAAATCAATATGCACATAAAACAGTGGTTAAGTTAAAACGGAATATATAACATGAGAATGTAAAATATGAATTAAGCCGAAGAAATACAACCTTCTATGCTAAACATTTCAATCAGAACACAATCTTCGATAAATACAGTTTTTTCATGTAAAAACACATTTAAATGGTGAAGCTCATTTATTTGACATTGTATGACAATTTAATCTGCTATGTACATGTATTACCGCAACAACAAATTATTGAACAGATTTTGAGCTTGCAAGCGGGGATCATACAAATTTGTGTTGCTGATGGTAGCTGTTGCTGCGTCTCCATCTCCGGGGAACTCCCACTTCACCACTTCACCATCCCACGACGAGCTAACTAGCATCGGGTAGGTGGGGTGCCAACTACAATCCCTCACCGTAGATCTATGGTGTTTTAGCTTCGCAACTTGATCACCACTTACCTGTCCACAGTCAAAAAATGTTTAGGGATGCACATCGATGAGTTTAACCATGGAAAGGGGCCGGGACTACAATCTTGTAAGTACATGTGAGCAAATAATTTAAAACTCAATTGAACTCAACCAATCTTTCTTATCTTGAATTCAATGATCCTATCGAAACATATTGAATGTTTTCCGGACAGAGTCTCGGACTAACTTTTTTTCATCAAACTGGTTACAATGTTAAAAAGTATTGCAACACTTTTTCAATAATGTCAGAAACAGATAGGCAAGTTTCCAGCATTGGAATGTTTGTGTGATCGTCTGAATGTGATGTGGAACATCTACCCTCGCCGCATCCTCATGAGAATGTGGTGAGGGCATATGTTCCACATTCCACGTAAACATTCCGATGCTGAAAAATTGACCTCGGTCATTATTGAAAAAAATAAAGAAACCGTGTATTCCAATTTGATAGAAAATAAAAGGCATAACATTATGGGAAAAAGGTTCAAACATTATGACATTTTCTGGTGTTTTTCCATAATGGTGCGTTCTCTTTGGTTGTAAATTTATCATGAGAAAATGAGGGATAACCAAAATTTCACCCTTTAAATCCTTCCTTTCTTTTCCCTCATTTCCTACTTGACCCTTACTCATTCCTCATTTTCACTACAAATGAGGGATAATATCGTCCCTCCAAAAATGGCGTGATAATATTATTCCTCCTTTGTAGTGAAAATGAGGAATGAGTAAGGGTCAAGTAGGAAATGAGGGAAAAGAAAAATAATTTAAAAGGTGAAATTTTGTTTATCTCTTCTTTTCACATGATAAATTTACAACCAAAGAGAACGCACCCTAAAAGTAAAATAAATCTCATGTCTTTCTTTTTAATTTGTTCTTATAACATATTAACAATTTGAAGTTTTGGTGGGGGAAAAAAAATCATTATCCGAAATGGCCGAACCAATTTGGCTCAAAGATAACTCCGTTAAACAAAACATTTGATTATTTCCCTTGATCAGTTATGAAAATTTTAAATTGGGGTTTATGCAGTTGAACCATATATAATAGTAGCATAGTACTTACCAAATCATAAATGTAGATGCAGGAATCGTGTGATCCTGTGTAAATGTACTTCTGCCCTGTGCTGCCAATGAAATGGGAAGGATACACCAAGACCGTTAGCTTAGTAGCTGATTGTATGAAGTGAAAATGAACCAAGAAATGGCGTGCAGCGTGTGGAAGGAAGCGAAGCATATGGATTAGGAGTGTCGGGAGTTCACCTGTATTGTGGCGAGAAGTAACAACGGATGAGTGTGCGTAGGACTGAATGGCCTTTATACGTAGCTACGGATTGATCATGTGGATGCTTGAAATCTCTTGCTTGTTGAGGGTAGTTCATCCATCTGTAATCCCATTCGTAGTTCCTGTATCCTTGATAGCTGAAAAACGAACATACAATACAATGATCTACGAAGAATAGAAAGATGGTAGCAAATCAAACCACCAAAACATATATATCAAGGTAGTGGTTCAGAGAGGGATCCTAGATGGATCGTACCAAATAGAGTTAGACGACATTTTGCGGAGATCCCATAGTTTGATAGCTTGATCTTTACTGTTGGATATCAAATAACGGCCATCTCTGCGGCTATCAATGAAGGCAATCCCCTCAAGGTGACCCATAAGCACCCCGGCTGGCTTGCCGCTGCCTGCAAAGCAGCGTCTGTCCCAAACCTAAAACAAAACCAAACCCTCCTTTATTCAAAACAAACAAGTAAGCAATTGAAGCTTCATTACTTAGTTTGTCTGATAAAACCCTCCATACTAAGGCTTCAAGAAGCTTATATCAGAAGACTAAGGTTGGCTAGCTCGTGAGAAGTTACCTTGCAGAAGCTATCGTCGCTGCCGGAACAAATGAGATGGTCACTCTCGTCAACGAAACATACACTGTTGACATCAGACTGCACATATTTAGAAGCATCATCATCAGCTATTACAAGGAGAACAATGTAGGTACAACAGCAAAGTTTGTAGTCTTGGAACACAGAAAAAGAAGAAAGCAAATTTGTTAATCTCGTGGGAAAAAGAAACTCCAATAGCCATTAGGAGCACATAATTCAAAGGAAAAGTACCGTGTGGGCTGATATATGAAGAGAGACTTTTTTCGTGTTGAGGTCACAAACATGTATATCCCCATCGCTGCTTCCAGCCACAACTTCTTGCCCATCAGTTGAGAATTGCAGAGAAAAAATCCCAAATGAGTATCCTCCATCATCATGAGACGAGAGATCCAAACCGTCATGAACTTCCTGCACGATACAGAAGCCACATGCGAGCTATATATCACTAAAAAACTACCTGATAAGCAGATCACATGAAACCACATCCACCACAAAGCAAAGAAGAGTTGTTTCCAAATCCATCAGGGAGAAAAGAAATGGATAGGTGCAAACTAATGATATATTGTCCCTTAGCAAAGATAAAAGTCTTGTTCGATAACTAAGAACTTCACATGCGAGAAAATAATACTACAAGATAATGTTTATTACAGTGATGTTCGCAAGAGATTCACACGTGTGAGATCCAGCATCAACAATCTGAATGACGGGTGACATGCTTGCGTAGACCTGCAAAAAACATTCAATCCCAAACACAATGAGATTAAGGCCAACAATATCAGAAGGCGTCATTAATATAACATTAACCTACTCGGATGAAATTAAAAACACAAAACCAGTCATCTTTGTAACATGATAGCACGTTATTGAGTGTGACACTAACAAGTACACCTAAAATCAATTCCATGTGTTTTTTCAACAAAATAGAAGGCGAGAACTCACAAGCCATCGTTGATCAGGAGAAAGGGAAGTATCAGTGATCGTCCACCTTAGACTTCTGGCCAGAATGTTCTTCCGAACTTTCCACCCCTTTTCAACATCATATATTCTAATCTGACTACCCTGTTCAACAAAAATCAACACAAAGATCTTGGATCAAGAAAGAACACAAGCATCATACATAACATATATAATACATAACATAATACATATAATCTAGTCAATCGAAGGCAGTTCTGTTCATATATCACAAGTTCAAAAGCACCTCCCAAAACAGTTTCGAATTAATAAGATCTTGGATCAAGAAAGCACGCAAGCATCACATATAACATAGCACATATAATCCAGTCATTGGAAACCAGTTGTTTTCATACATCACAAGTTCAAAACACCTCTGAAATACACTACAATATCCACAACAAATTCGCCTCATGCATTTCAAAAGTGGTGATACCTGAAATGCAGCAATAAGAAGGGAACCGTCAGCAGAAAACTGGGATACATAAGCCCTTGTAGACATCTGGTCTACAATATAAGGACCATAAACCGGCAAGTATCTACTCAAAACATGACGACAATCTGCTAATGAGAACCTTCCTCTTCCCGAGAGATTAGCTTCTCGACCTGCCAACATCTTCAAAGTAGAGATAGGGAAGTCGTGTTTCCTAGGTGAAACGCTGCTGAAATGCTCATTTGGCCTCGACTGAAGCTTCGTTAGCTGAGCTATATCTTGATCTAATGAATCTGGCTTTTGACTAGGCCAAGAACTGCCACCACCATCATCACTTGAGCCATCAGAGAGCTCAGATTCAATCTCCATTTTACTAAATCTATAGCCTATCATGCTATCAGTGTCTGCATCTTCAGGTACAGGCAACATTGTGACGACCGGCGTTACCTACCTACCAAAATTGATTCGTCTTAATTCTACTGAATGGTATATAGAATTCAAATTCATATGCAGTGATGTTAAACGGGTCATGATTGCCTACATGTTCATAAAAAAAGAAATCTTGCATAATGGATAACATCTCTGCATATGATAATGTAATCATTCATCATATTTAGCAAAATTTGAAACAATATACCACTTGCAATCGCTGAATATATACATACACTGATACACATATATAATCAGGGAAACTTGCGTGTTTGATTTCTTACAGCTGCCTCAAAAAGAACTGCCTAGAATTAAAACATCCCAGAAAATCAAGAATCCTCATTTCACGATATATAAGAAAAATGGTGTACTATCTCAAACAGAAAATATAAAGATGAAGAGGAAGAGGAACAAGAAATATTTGACTTTTTTAAACTTTGTCTCACTAACCACTTACTTAGATACTCTTGGCTGGTGACGGCAGAAGAATTCATTTTTCTATAATAGATTTCTAAATTTTGGGGGAATGAGAAAAATAATTCAATGAATACCTCAAACCTTATCCTTTTTCGTTTTTCTCAATTTGTTTTTTCTTTAAACGAAAAATATTTCGTTTTTCTCAATTTGTTTTTGCTTTGCACGAAAAATAATTCAAAGGAATATCTCAACGATTTTTATTTTTTTTCGTTTTTCTCAATTCGGTATTTCATAGTTTGCAATTACTCCCAAGAAAAGATATACTAGCAGTTATTAATTATCAAACAAATAATTTAATTCTAGCTCGCCTTTCAATATTTAAACTTATCACTAATCTATATATAATACGATCATGAAAGATGATTTTTTTTTTACCGTTTTCTCTATCCTCTCAGTTTTTCCTATTAATATTTAATTTCTCTCTTTTTTCTAGTTTAATATATTTCAAAAAATCGTTAATTTCGATCATGACAAAAATATTCAATATGCATGTTAAGTTAAAGATTACGAGAAGATTTTTCATCTATATATATATATATATATATAGGATACGGTTATAGTGAGAACCACAATTATCGTGAGAACATAAGAACCAATAAAATTACTACATTTCCTATACAAATTAATGCATCCGCTATTAAATTTAATGCATCCGAAAAAAATAATTTTTTTTGCTCCCTTCAGGATTCGAACCCAGCACCTGCATCCATCCACCAAGATGATGCATCCACCGTAGATCTTGATGATCGAATGGCTTAAAATGGTTCTCCGTTCTTATTTTATTAGTGGTTCTTATTTGAACCTCTCCCTATATATATATATATATATAATAGCAAAATAAATCCTATCCTACGTGACATCATACACTCCATTCTAATTTTCATCAATTCTCATTCATTATTTTTTTTTCTAAATTTTTAATCAATTTTCATATCTAAAAACCATTAAATATCTAAAAATCATTATATTAATATTCCATA
This sequence comes from Salvia miltiorrhiza, assembly GCF_028751815.1. Taxonomy (NCBI): domain Eukaryota; kingdom Viridiplantae; phylum Streptophyta; class Magnoliopsida; order Lamiales; family Lamiaceae; genus Salvia; species Salvia miltiorrhiza. The sequence continues at coordinate 13,816,669 of NC_080393.1, read as the reverse complement.
AAATCTTGCACCAAAATAAATCCTATCCTACGTGGCGTCATATAACACTCCATTTTTTTTTCAATTCTCATTCATTCTTATTTTTTATTTTTTTTAATTATTATATTAATATTCCATAAATCTTGCACGAATAAATATTGGGAACCTATTCTAAATTTTAATGGCTTTGACTTTTTAGTCAATTTATTTATCTTAAATCATGTCCTACGTGGCGTTGTATAATCACTCAATTCTAATTTTCCTCAATACTCATTCATTTTTATTTTTTACTAAATTTTTAATCAATTTTCATATTTAAAAATCATTAAATATTTAAAAATTATTATATTAATATTCCATAGATCTTGCACAAGTAAATATTGGAAACCTTTTCTAAATTCTAATGGCTTTAACTTTTTAATCAATTTATTTATCTTAAATCCCACATCGAAATTTTAACAAACTTAACCAATTGTGGGGTTATTAATGAGTAAAATTTTGAAGTAGCCAAAATGAAGCATAAAACACAATTTATGGTCACACATTGAAAAAACACAAATTTTGGCCATTTTTATAGCTTTGGGACGTTTTTGCCCTTAATTGGGCGGACTGAGTAGGGTCAGGAGCGCGGGTCGCGTGCCGGGTAGGATCAGGCACGCGGGTCGGGTTAGGCACTTATGGCACTTATAGTGCCATAAGTGCCAACGAATTTTTTTTTTTTACTACCCCTGCCCTGTCTACCCCCCAGACCCCCGACCCCACCCACCCCCAAGCCAAAAACTTTTACTTTATTATTTTATTTTATGGCACTTATGGCACTAATAGTGCCATAAGTGCCAACGAATTTTTTTTTTACTCCCCCTGCCCTGTCTACCCCCCAGACCCCCGACCCCACCCACCCCACCCACCCCCAAGCCAAAAATTTTTACTTTATTATTTTATTTTATGGCACTAATAGTGCCGTAAGTGCCAAGGAAAATCCAAAATAAAATAAAGTAAAATGGTCTTTTTAGCACTTATGGAACTAATAGTGTCATAAGTGCCAAACATGCAGAACAAATATAGAAACAACAGCATCATCTAAACCCTAAATGAAACATTTAAACCTTAAATGGATAATCTAAACCCTAAATGGAACATCTAAACCCTAAATGGATAATTTAAACCCTAAATGGAATATCTAAACCCTAGGGGGTGGGTGGGGTCGGGGGTCTGGGGGTAGACAAGGCAGGGGAAGTAAAAAAAAAAAAAAAAATTGGCTTGGGGGTGGGTGGTGGGGGGATGGGTGGGTGGGTGGGGGGTGGGTGGAGTCGGGGGTCTGGGGGTAGACAAGCAGGGAAAGTAAAATTTTTTTTTTTTTTTGGCTTGGGGTGGGTGGTAGGGGGGGTGGGTGGGGTCGGGGGTCTGGGGGGTAGACAAGGAGGGAAAGTAAATTTTTTTTTTTTTGGCTTGGGGTGGGTGGTAGGGGGGGTGGGTGGGTGGGGTCGGGGGTCTGGGGGTAGACAAGGCAGGGGAAGTAAAAAAAGAAAATTTTTTTTTTGGCTTGGGGGTGGGTGGGGGGGTGGGTGGGGTCGGGGGTCTGGGGTCTGGGGGGTAGACAAGGCAGGGGAAGTAAAAAAAAAAATAAAAAATTTGGCTTGGGGGTGGGTGGGTGGGGTCGGGGGTCTGGGGGTAGACAAGCAGGGAAAGTAATTTTTTTTTTTTTTTTTTTGGCTTGGGGGGGGTGGGTGGGGTGGGTGGGTGGGGTCGGGGGTTTGGGGGGTAGACAAGGCATGGGTTAATCCCTAAATTTGGATCCGGGTCAAAGAAAGTTGTTGGATCTATTGGGTTAAAGGGTAAATTAGGTAGAGCATATAAAAGATGGCCAAATATTGATATTTTAAATTTTGTGGACAAAATTTAAGTTTCAATCACCAATAGGGCCATCCGGCCCTATTGTTTCGTTATTAATTGTAGAGAAAGGTACGGATCACTATTATTATTTATAATAGATGTATTTAATATTTACTTTGTAATGTTTTGATTTTCAATAAGACATGTAATCAATTATTGTAACAACTTTTATTTGACTTTTTGGATATTTATAGACTTAAATGAGTTTGAGAAAAATTAGCGAATATTACTATACGTGTTTTGACGAAAACTGATAGTAAAAACACTTTTGAATTGGGTTTGCGACATGACTTTTTAATATAAATTCTAAAGAGATTTCGTATTATGTATAATTTCTACATTTATTATTAATTAATCTTTAATCTTTTATAATTTATTCTATTTATTACTCCCTCCGTCCCGCTCCAAGTGTATTCTATTTGGTGCGATTTTGCCACGTTGAGGTAGTAAACAGCTCTTACCCTGACTATAGGGTCCTGTACGCGATAGGGACGACATCGATAGAGGGGAATTTGGTACTTAACCCTTTATAAAATTTAAATGTGATCGGATAATTAACGGATAATATTATATATGTTTAGAAATAGGGTTGCTCTCTTTCATATGTTTGTCAATTTGGACGGGCAAATAATTAAAATTACTTTTAAATCGGGTTTGGCATGTTTTAAACGAATGCATAAATTATATAGTTTTTATTATTCATACTACTATTTATTGTTAACACACACATATAGATATTTAGGATCCACATTTATTTTTTGCGGAAGACTTCACTAATTGTAGAATCTATAAAAGATTATCTACATACGTGAAATTTTCTCTATTTATTAAAATTTTATTTTTTATTGTTAATGTTTATTTTGAAATGTTATGAGTTTTTATTGAGATAGATAACTAATTATCGTAACAATTTATATTTGATTATTTAGATATTTAATAAATTTAAGCATATTCGGGTAATTAGCGGATATTACTATTATGAATTTAGAATGAGAATGAATAATAAAATTATTTTTAATTGAGTTTAAAATGAATACGAGTATATAAACAAAGTTCATAATCTACAGATTGTATAATTATTAAATTTATACTTAAAATTATTAACAATATATATATATATAATAATTAATTCTCGTCGAATTTCGACGGGCAACAAACTAGTTCGATGTAAAAATTATAAAAAATAAATTTGAAATGAATAAGTTATGATCGTTTAAAGTGTCAAATTTATTTGTTTGTTGTCTGTCATTTATCTTTAATGTTGAACATCATACTCTTTTTTCATTTTGCTTCTGTTGGTGAAAAAAATAAGTATATGTCATTTTTTCCTTTTAAAAAAGTTTACATGATTTGTTTAATAATTATTTTAAATTGAAATATTTTTAAATTATACTAAATTTGTTATTAAAAAAATAATACTAAATTTGTTATTAAAAAATTAGTTTTATATCTAAAAATTAGAATTAAAAATATTATATAGGTTTATTTAATGATGTATACGAATTATTTATTTATTTATATAAACATATTTGTTATTATTTCTTTTTATATTGTTCGTATTTTTTCTAATATTTTACTCCATTAACAAAAGAAAAAGATTTTGGGCCAAAATAAAAAAATGTTTTGGGCTAAATCCATTAACAGTTTTTCCTGAGTTCCTCAGCAGCCCGAAAACAATTTTTTTCTTTCTTGCTGTTGTCTCTGTCTCTCTCTCGTGATGTCGATTTCCCCTAAACCCCATCAAAAACCCTTACCTCGTCAGTGGGAAGGCGGATAAAAATGCGTTAAGTTCATTCCTTTATCAGCTAATCTACAATGAAACGAGCATACAAGCTTGCCGAATTGCGGACATGTTTGGCTACACCCCGTATCTCCCACTACCACCATGAGAGAATCGCTAAACCTTCTGCCCCGATTCGTTTTATTTGTCAAGATACAACTCAAACGCCTTCCAGCGATGGGGAGAAAAGGAAGTTTGGGGATTTAGCATCTTTATTCCAAGATAAATTAATTTGTAAGCGAGCGGAGGTGAATGGGGGAAAATATTTAAAAGAGACGGTTGCCGAATTGAAGCATGAGATTTTGGCTCAGGAAGAAGATGTCGAGAAAATCGACAATATTCTAGAAGAAAAGGGCGTCGCCCTCTTTCGGAGGTACTATGATGGATCGGCGATCATTGAGCTCTTGAAACAGCTGCAGAGTTTTCCCTCTGTGGCTATGGAGGTGCTTTTTTATCTTTATCTTTTTCGGGCAAGATTTCCTTATGCTTCATATTTTGCACATGAATTTGAACGGTTCTGTTGTGGTTGAAACGGAATGCGGGGTTCATGATATGGTAGATGAATGGGTATAATGCAGATTGGTTTTGGATTGTTGTCGTTGCATGAATATAGATACGATGCTGTTCAATTTGCACATGAATGCACAATCTGTTTGCTTGATCCTCGAAAATGTTGGAATGTTTTGGAATGGGTGTTTTAATGAAACACAATGTGTTTTAATGATTCTAGTTCGATTCATTTATTCACTTTCTATTGGATTTCTGAGTTGAAGATGTGTTCAATTGAGAGGCAGGTAGCAAAGAGATTTTTAATTTTATTTTCCTTCTTCCTTGGTTAATAGTACTAACCTGAAGAAGGGATTATAGATGGAGCACACAGTTTCAGAGTTCTCGTGGAAGCAAGGGAAAGCCAGTTTTGTATTATACAGCATCAATCTCCAAAATTTTATACCCTGAAAAATGTTTTCTTTTCTCTATATTGTGGGTGAATTTTGTGAATTAGTGATTAAACGCAATTTCCGTGTTATTTTATTTACCATTGATATTTTTTATAAAACTTTTGTGTTGCTCTGTCAACTGTTGTTGAGGCCCCATCGATGTGAATTGATAACACTTTCTCATTTCGAGCTTGGCTATATGGCATCTCTTCAATACATTTGAACTAATTTATGGGTCAGAATGTGTTGCATACATAGCTGGATGAATCAGTTGGTACATAACTGGATTAAACAGTTGAATCTACTCAGGTTCTCGGATGGAGGAGGAAACAACTTGATTATGCTTCTCCAATGACAACGGCGGAGTACTCAATAGGTATTGCTATAGCTGGTAGAATGAACAAACTTGATGTTGCAGTTGAACTTTTCAAAGAGGCATGCAATAAACAACTAAAGGGAACATCTTTATATAATGCTCTTATGAGTACCTACATGAAATCTGGTCAGAGTGTAAAGTGCCAGTCGGTGTTTCGTGACTTGAAGAAGGATTCCGCGTGTACTCCGTCGATCATAACTTACAACATACTCATTTCATCATTTGGCCACCTGATGCTTGTAGATCACATGGAAGCAACTTTTAGAGAGTTAAATGATTTAAACATCAAGCCAACTATCCATACGTACAGGGGGTTGCTTTTTGGTTATATTACCGCGTGGATGTGGGACGAGATGGAAAAGACTTACTTGGCGATGAAAAATGGGCCAGTCAAACCTGACCTAGATATTCATCTGCTAATGCTTCGAGGGTATGCACTCGCTGGTAAGCTGGAAAAGATGGAGGAAATATATAAGATGGTGGGGGATTATGTTGATGCTAAAGATATTCACTTGATTAGAATCATGATACATGCTTACTGTATGAGCTCCAAGGCTGATAGAGTTCAGAGGGTTGAGACACTTTTCAGCAAAATTCCGAAAAGTGACTATCGACCCTGGGTGAATGTGCTATTGATTTGTTTATACGCAAAGGAGGACTTATTGGAACAGATGGAAAATTCAATAAACGAGGCGTTTGAGCGTAAAATCTATGTTATAGCAACTAATGTGGTGAGATGTATCAGTTCGAGTTACTTCAGACAACGTGCAGTGGACAAACTGGATGACTTTGTACAGCGTGCTGAACTTGCAGGCTGGAAACTCTGTAGATCACTTTACCACTGCAAAATGGTAATGTACGCTTCAGAGATGCGCCTTTCTGAAATGGAGAGAGTTCTTTATGAAATGAGTAAAATAAATATGCACTGGTCAAAGAAAACTTTTTGGATACTGTATTGTGCATATGAAAGGTGGGGTGAAAGAAGTAAGCTTGAGCAGGTTATTGGAATGATGTGTAAAAATGGATACGAAATACGTAGTGGTCCACTAGATTCAATGAAATATCTCGAATTTTAGAAGTACATTTATAATTCCTGAGCAAGATGAATGATCTGATAGTAATCCAGACGCCAAAGTTTGCTATCAAAGATGAAGTGAAAATTTCATCGCATTCCAAGGTATGATCGTTTTCTATCATTTGAGTGTAACTGATTATTGACATGTTAGTGATCTGGTTGTTAAATGCTAAAAACACACATGTTGTCTGTGGATTACTATATGAATTTTTCTTTCCATTTTACCTGTTTTATTTGGCCAATATGTAGCAATGGTGGTTTCCATGTTACTGGACAGTAAGGTCTAAATAAAAGTTATTGGCTTCATTCTAGAAGTGGTAGCTTTTTGACATATCTCGCTGTCTTCCTAGAATTTTACAATACTTCAGGTTGCATTCTGATTTGATTTAGCGAGGAGAGTTTGGAAAAAGACTTCAAATGGTTGTCATTATCATTCTAATGAGTTTCAGTTGTAGTGACCCATACAATTCTCAAAGTATCTGTTTCTATGGATCTTCAATCTGATGCCAACTGCATTTAAATCACGGAACCTGGATAATGTTGCTATGTTTTTTGTTTTCCCATATTTGATCTCTGGAAAACATTTTATTTTTGTGATCGGATCTTTCATTTAAGCAGTCTTACTAAGGATTAGATGGTTTTGATGTTTTTTTAGTTGGTCCGGTGATGTGCATATGATAATGGAGGAAAAGTGTTGGTATATTTGTGTAGTCTAGAGGCGTCATTAGTCCCAATAGTTGAATACAAGGTGGAATTGAAATGGTCCTATCTGTAACATAAATTATGCTATTTCTTATGTTTTTATTTAATAGTTAGTACAAGATAGGATAATTATATCTCTAGAAATATTTGAAAAATCATAAAATATATAATCCTCGGCAAAGTCTACTTTCGGTGGCTTATCTCTTTCAAGTGTCAATGATACATAGTTTCAAGATACTAGCTTATCTTCTATTGTTTTACATTTACTCAGCAGATTGAAGGGAAAAGGAGGAGTTGTTGTGTATGGATTATGTTTTGGGAGCATTGTTTTAACCTTCTTTCTCTGAAGTTTCGCATTTCCACATTTATGCAGAATGCTTAGTGAAAATTGTTTGTACATTTTTATTTGTCGTTGCAGATTGCACATCCCCAGATTAGCACACTGGAATTTTTTATTCCTAGAGATGCAAGATGGTTTATGCGATCATTTTTAACATGCGTAATTTTTGCCTTACCTCGTGTGAGGACTTCGACTCCCGATTGCTGCTGCTATTTTTCTTTGGTGTTGTATAATCTTGATCTTCTTCTAGAGTGATGGACAATACATGTTCCTGAAAAGTAGTGAGGTTTTTTTGGATCTGTGAAGCATTCATTTCTTGCAGCAAGTAAGCGTCTAATTCTGCTTACATTTCCTCTCTTTTGCTAGAGCATGCATGAACATGACATGATACACCCTTTCTTCATTTTGGCCTTAACTTTTTTGTTTTTCTGTAATATTTGAATATTAATAAATCTTCATTAGGGACTTCAACTTATTATCTTTATGAGTTTGTTCTGCATGGAAATATTTATAAGTATAATAATTGAATTAGTATTAATTTTATATAAATATAAAATTAAATGCACAGGATGCAAATGCTAGTTAAGTATATAAAGGGGCTAACTATTAATTCCAATAAGCAAACCTATGTTTCCCTCAAAAAAAATAAGCAAACCTATGTAGGCTGTAGCTTTTCAATTCCTATGTTTTGCATTATTAGTGTCGAGTTTTACTAGTCTCTAATATCGAGCATCTAACATATGGACTCCATTTACTTGCGTGTCACACAATAACTAAGTATAAATACAAATAAACATAACTTGTGTTATCATTGTGAATCGGTTCTCTTTAATTTTCTCTAAGTATGATAAAAATAAGTATTCTCCAGTCTCCACTACCAAACAACTGCCTAATAGTGGGAATGTGAGATGCTGCCAAACAAAACTGCCAATCAGTGAAAGTGATGTAATATTAATATATTGTATGGTACCACCACCAAATAAATTAAATTTCAAACACCAAAAAATTCCAAAACCCCACAAAAAAGAAAAAAAACGTATAAAATAAGTGAGAAAGAAGTAAAGTTAATAATGGAAGAAAACGACCAATTAGTACCATAGTACCACATTTTACACAAACACAAAATGACATTTTTCTTGGCAAGAAAAGTCAAAAATGTGAAACAGCTGGCCTTTTTAGCATTACTCACCACTCCACTCCAGAATCCAGATCCCTTATTAGTTATTTCACTTTAAACTCCTTTGATAATCAAATCCTGTTTTTTATTTCTAGCAATAGTACTCCCTTATTTTATTTTTTTATTTAAACGTGTCTCATTTTAATAAGTTACTTTCTAAATTTAAAAATTACTAATATCGTTACATAATTTATTATGAATTAATACTAGTATTTTATGTCCTGAACTTTCAGCATTTTCCACAAAATGTCCCAAACTTTCATTCTCCTAAAAAACCCCGAACTTTTAGTTTTTTCCATAAAATATTCCGCTATACAAATTTCGATGACAAAAAGATGAATTATCTCGCCGAAATAAATATTGTGGGGACCGTCATTGTTGGAAAATCATATTAGGAACCACCATTGTTGGAAAACGTTAAAAGTTTGTGGTTTTTTTATCATCTTTCCGTTATCGAATTTTGTATAGTGGCACATTTTGCGGAAAAAACTAAAAGTTCAAGGTTTTTAATGAGAAACTTAAAGTTCGGAATATTTTATGGAAAACGCTGAAAGTTCGGGACATAAAACACTATTAACTCATTTATTATTTACATTATGTCATTATGGTCTACACATCATTATTTTTTTTCATTTAAAAAAAATATCTTCATTTTTCTCTCTTACTTTTTGGACAAATATATTCTTAAGAAAAATTAATTTATTTCTCATATTTTATTGTAATTTCTTTCTTAACATCCGTGTCTAACCCTTAAGCACTATTTAAATTGGGATGGAGGGGGTACTATTTTATACTGTACTTGCATTATACTACTTATTACACAGATGGTGATTATCCATGAAATAGAATAGGGAAAAAAAAAAACTGGAAATGAATTAGAACATTCGGACGGTACGTTGTAGGTTTCTCTATTTTCTAAAACATTTCACATTTAATTGCATATAATAGTACTGTTTTTTATTCATTTTTAAGTTTATAAATACTATTTTTAAATTTTGACACAAAAAACATACTTTTAACTATTCATGTCATTTGCAACATCGATTCAAATTAGGTACTAATCGAAGCTGACATGGTTGCCCCCAAAAAAATACGTGAACTCATTAGTCGGCCAGCTTAAATAATGTTGATGCAACTTTTTTACATATTTTTTCTGACAGCTATATTTTTTGATCCCATGATTTAACACACGTTAACTTAATAGATACTCGATTCGAGTAGACGAGTTTGCATTAATAATAAGATGAAATGAGGAAAAAATTTATCCCTTCGACTCATGAAGCTTAAGCACGAGTAATTTTTTTTGAGTTGTTTCATGAAATTTGAGCAAATTTTTATCAGTTTCGATCATCTGTCCCCAAAATCGTGTACCACTCCGTGTCTCAACACAAAACTATACCGTTTTGTAGTTTATATTTTCGCCCTCACTGTAGATAATCAGCTCGGCTCAAGCCGCGAATCATCTCCACCTCCGGATAATCCTTCAATTCCTGAGATGAACTCAAACCATATGGCTTCGAATCAAGGCTGTTCAGCTTCACATTCTTTCGTCCACCGTTATCCCCGCAACCAGCAGCCCTTCTTGAGCGCAAAATGGTCATTTGTCTCTCAGCTCCTGCGAAGAATTGAAACTGTAGGGATTGGATCAGTGACAGTGAGCGGAGTCCAGGGACGAAAATGTAAAATTGTAAACATCTTGGGGGCATTCTTGGGAAGGCGACGCCGGAGTAGCTCCTTGTCAGTCCACTACTCCGCCGGCCGTATGTCCTAACTATCATAATTTTTCTTTTTGTCTCCAAACAGAACTCAATCCTTTCCACATACGAGATTTGAAAATTGGTTTTGGTCGGAAATAATTTCTAATGGGAGGAGCAAAACAGAAAACGCCCCTCTGCACTCCTCCACCTCGACGCTGCTACTCAACAACGGACGATACGATCCCAACACAAGACTACACCGTTTTGGAAATCCATAGCCAAATCGCGTGTAGAAGATGAAATTCTCTCGTTTTTGTGGAGAGAGATTTTATTAAATCAGAAAAAATTTGACATCAATCTGCTATAGGAAAGAGAAAAATGATTCGCGGCTTGAGCCGAGCTGATTATCTGCAAAAAGGATGAAAATATAAACTACAAAAAGGTGTAGTTTCATGTTGGGACACGGAGTGGTACGCGATTTTGATGACAGAGGATTCGAATTACTTTTTTATATGATAATTATTTTATTTTATTTTTATCTACCACACCAATATATAAAATATTAATTTTTTAAAGTTCGTGTCAAAAAGGTTTTACTACAGTTTGCGGGACTGAGGGAGTAATGGGTGCAATGAATCCGAGTTGTGAAAGAATTAATGAAACGAGGGTGAAGATGAAAGTGATATTTTGTCCAATCATTTTTTGGCTGGATTAGGATCAGGGACGGATCTAGAAATTTAATAATGACCGGGCGAGATTTCACCGGATGATTCTAATAAAGTTTTAATAAAGAAAACGAGTTGAATCTTGAATAATTATTTGAAATGACACAATTATGACCGGGCGAGATTAACATATACAGATAAAAAAAAATTTAATCATACATTTATAGGTAACAAAAAAAATTTTGACCGGGCGACGGCCTGGGGTGGCTGGCCTTTAGATCCGTCCCTGATTAGGATTAGGATTTACTTTTTGGTTTCCGCTCCATCCCTCTTCATCAAATAATTCATATTTTTAAATATTTATATAAATGGTGAAGGTCGTACAATTCGTGTGCCCACTTGATATAACAATTATTAGCCACATTCATGTACCACAACTACAAGACAGAATTTTAAATAAGAAAATTACAGCTTAATATCAGAATTATGAACTATGTATTATTACAATTAATGATATTTTAATGGAAATGTCTCGAACTATACAATAATTACAGTTATAAACTCGCATTGTCGGATACTTCCTTCCTCCCGCCAATTTAATTTCTTTTCATTTTTCACATAATTTAAAAAAAATACATTTCATTTTCTTTAATAAATATTAATTTTTTGTTTTTATTTTTTATATTCTTATTTATTATTTTCGCATATTATTTTCTCATTTAAGTGAAACATTAAATAAGGTTAGTTTAGTAAAATAATACTTTTATATAATATTAATTAAAAAAGTGGACTATCTTTTTGAGACATCCCAAAATAAAATAAAGAACTAATTTCATGGGACGAAGGGAGTATTATTATTCTTATTTTTAAATTTAGGTAGTAGAACAACATTGTTTTTATGCCACCTCATTTTTAATATATTTGTGTTATAATGTAAATAAATAGAGCTGCTTGCAAGTATTCGAGTCTCGTTCTCGTCTCTAAAAAGTTCATTCGCTTGGTTCGTTTAGTTCGCGAATATGTTCAGATTCGTTTGTTTGCAAACATGTTTGAGAGCCTTCAATCAAATTAGTGCATAAGCCTTAAACGAATCGAGCTTGAGCTGCAAGGTTAGTAACATACTTAATTAAGATCAATAATATATTTTAAACATTTTTCAAGTTTTTCATGAGTTTTTGACGAGTTCGAGCTCGAGTATCATTTATACGAACATTTGACGAGTCGAGCTCGAATTCGACATTATCGAGTATCACACGAGCCGAGCTCAAAATCAAGTTCGATAAGTTAATGACGAGCCAAGCTCGATCAACATAATAGAAGCTCGAACATCTAAATATTTAAACGAAACGAGGTCGAATCTATTAGTATTCGGCTCGTGAGCCGTGACGGCCTATTTTTGTACAAAGGTCAATAGTTCGTATATAGTATAATTGTACTTATGCATAATTCGAAATAAAAGGTAAGAATGTATAACTTTACTTCTCAAGAAGGACATAAAGTTCATGCAGCGTTAGATAGTCCTTGATCAGTTCTAACATTTTCGAAATCGAATTCGAATAATTTTACTAAAAGCAACTTTGGAAGGGAGAAGGAGAAAGGAAAATGTTTGTCGTTCAGAGCTCTCTTTTTTGGATGTACAAGGATTGCATTGTCTGAATAGCCTAAAACGTACAGTCCTAAAATAGAAGTCATTATTCAGCAAATCTGGGAGTCTAAGATTGGAGGCAAAAAAATATGCAGCATAATTTTTTTAAAATTTTCATGAAATCAGTCTCTCATCGTGAGAGAAACCATCATGAAATTAGTATATAAGCGAAAAGTTTAGACTGTTACATATAAACACAAAATTTCTATATATTTCTAGAGCACAAGTGGAAAATACAGATGATAGCAGCATGGATTACCCCCAATCCATGTACTGAATTAGCTTTTAAACTAGCCGTAGCGAACAAACGGCCGGCATCTCCGGCCAGTAACCCTACCTCCTCCTCTGTCTGTCTGTCAGCCGCCGTTACAAGCAATACGCAGAAACCTCGAGCTGAAGTCGTTCTGCTAAGGCTGCGAACAAGTGACCTTCCGATGTGGAACGCCCTCTTCAACCAAGCGAGGAGATAAACCAACACCAACGAGGTGCAGATCATCATCATATCACCACCACAAAATCACAAGTTATCAGCAACTGGAAAAGAGGTAGTTTCTACACAATCATACTACTACACACCATAACTGCTAAACGAGGTCGGGATAAAACATGAAACCGTGAGTAAGAAACGGAAAAGAGTCAAGCTTCTGTCATGTATGGCTGCCTGTGATGGGGAGTTACGTATAAACAGTTAGGATTGGATGAAGCTCTTCATCTCATCCATTAAGGATTCGAAATGCTCGTTGTTTGGCAAGAAGTAGAACCCGATTGTGGCCTTTTCGAGGTAGAGGAGCTTCACCTCATGACCATTTTTCTTCAGCCCTTCAACATAACCTATTTGCCAATCTTGAAGAAGATCCAATCCAGCCACAACGACCAGACTCTTCGGAAAGTTTAGCCCTTCAAGGGTTCGACTCCTAGGGCCGAACACATTACAGGCCGGATGGTTCCTATCTTCTCCTTCTGGTAGATATGCTCTCCAATACCAATCCCTTTCTTGAATCCACACAAAGTATTTGCCATCCAACCGTTTCTCAGACTCGGTCCTCTCCTCCCCTCCGAATAAGGGATGGAGAAGAATGTTTCCTAATACCTCCACGCCCTCCTCTGCAGCTTTCACAGCGACATGATGAGCAATATTGCCACCAGAACTATCTCCGGCTAGATATATATGAACTTTGAGATCCTTGTCCTTCCCACTACGAAGCCATGCTCTCGAGTTAACCCATTTAAGAGCCGTCCATCCATCATCATAAGCACAGGGGTACCGGTGCTCGGGTGATCTCCGGTAGTTCACAGATACCACTGCAGCCTTGCAGGTTTTCACAAGGCGGCGGCAGAATGTGTCGTAGATAGCACTGTTGGCTGAGGAATGGACGAAGCTCCCACCATGGAAGAATACGATTACAGGTACAACTTCAGAGGCGCTCAAGGGCTTCTCCACTTCTGCAATCCCCAATTGAGGCTCGTTCTCACAGGTGGGGAGATAAACACGGTTGAGCAGGCCCGTAGGGCGATCCACAGTGTCGAATGAGTAAACCATGTCCACAGGAACAGCATTTGCAGTCACTTTCCGGTCAAGAAACTCGTTCAAATCGCGGTTGAATGTGCCATCGGGCCGACGGAGCACTTTATATTTAAGCTTGAAGTTGGATATAAGGATCCATGTATTCAGGGGAACCACTCTCTGCAAAAATAGCACCAAATTTTTTATTTTCAGTTCACTTGTCGTCTCCTTTATCCATTATGAAGCTCAAGTCAAGCTGATGCTTGGGATTGATAATTGAACAAAAATACACAAACATTCCCAAATCATTATCAGCAACCGATTCAACCAATCAACTATAAAGGAAAATGCTGAAAAGAAACGGAAAATTCATGCATATCCATAAAAAGAAATGAAATGAAAAGTCGAGAAACAACCTAAAATAACCCAAACAGCACAATCATGATATCGGCCTAGCTAAGTCAGTAGTCAAAGCAAGAAAAACAACAAAGGCGAGAATCAAGGGTAAAGAGAAGGGGGATATCGTCGATGAAAAAATCAAGATTCAATTTTCCAATCCTCAAATCTCACTTTTTCTCCGCAAAATGAACTCTTCCTCGAAAAACAATACGAAACCCCAATTTCAATCACGAAAATTCACAGAAACACGAATAACATCCAAAAGCCCACAATCGCAGAATACCCTAATTTCGAACCAGAAAACCGACAATGGAAAACACAGAATTATTAATAAAACAAGCAAACATGTCTGGTTACCATCGATTCACTGACATTTACTTCATTACTGCCCGCCATAATTCAAGGCCAGAGGCTCAATATTCGGCAGTTCCACACACAATGATCCCTCGAGAAAAAAGAAACTGAGTTTCTCCACTGTTGTTTTCACCACCAAAATTTTCCTCTCCGTTTTAGCGATGGCTGAAAAAAACCCTTTTTCGGATTTTATTTCGTTTCTGATTTAGAGCCAGTGAGAGAACATAATCGCGAAATATTACAGAGGTAGGGGGAGTTCAGTTATCTAGTTCAACAGTTACAGAAGTAGAAAAGATCAAGAAAGAGAGAGGAGAGAGAGAGGGGGGGGGGGAATAAATTAAAATCATCTCAGTGTATATAAATGCAAAATGGAAGATAAAGAAGGGAGAGAGAGTGAAGGTGGCGCGTGGATTACCATAAAAGATAAGAGAGAGAAAAAAAAAGAGTATTGTAGAGAGAGAGTCAAAGGGAAAAGAACGGCAGAGGAGAGGCGGAGACGACAAATTGAGAATAGGGTTGGGGAAGGTGGCGAAAAATTAAACTGTTAAGGTAGGGCCCGCCAAAAGTTGTGGTCATTTTTCATTTTTTAGTTTCCATAATTGAGATATTTTAATATACGTGTTAAAATTTGTTAGAGCATGTGCAAAGCCGCGGCTCCAATCGCGCTCCAGCGACTCGCCTGTCGCACCCCAGCCCTTCAACCTCACCGGTGCCACCCTCATAAACTTTTATACGTCAAGCCCAGTATTTAGATAAATCATTGTGGTTGATTTTTTTGGAATGATTGTGATTGAATTGAGATAATGAGTTAATGTCTCAAGAAAAGTGCTTCACTCTTTATGGATGTCCAATCAGATAATTGTATTTGTGCTACATTTTCAGTGAACGAAAGTAATATATGGCAAGTGTTGTGCGTCTATTAAAAAAAACTAATTTTTAATGTTTCAATGATAATTTTGCTCTTTTTCATTTTATTTTTTATTTTTAAAAAATTAACCATTGCAACAATGGTTCTTTTCCTTAATTTTTTTATTTTTTATTATTTGCATGTACCCTAATTTTTACATTAAAATTCATACATTTCTTTTTCTTCTTCATTATTTTACAACTTTTTCATCTTATTTTCTCTTGAAAAAATGGATCGTGATTTTATAAATTAGTGGAGCGACCGATCAAATTCATCAGAAATTCCAACTTCTTTTTTTGGGCTTTTTGGCGTGCTCTCAATGATCAACGCCTTCAATGCGATAGGTCTTTAAGGGTATCAATTTGAATGACACTTAATTCGTTCAAAATGATGAAGTAGGGCAGATTCAAAATGACCGAGCTTATTTGCTCACTCTTGGTCGGGGCGAGCCACAGCGCCATCAAGGGTGCCGTTTAAAAAGGCACTCGGCTATCAGGAAGAAATTACCCATAAATTCAACGAAGGTAGGTCTTTCGGCACTCCGACTCGTGACAACAAACAAATCAAGTTACACTTCCAACGTGTCCAAAAAAACGTCAAGATTTGGAAGGCCACATACAAGAAATGTCAAGTCAATCGAGTGAGCGACATGAGTGAAGACCAACTCACCCAACAAGCTCTAGAAAAATATCAAGCCAACAACTGGGTTCCATTCAAATACTTCGGGACGTAGTTTGCAATAAAATTACTAAATATTGAAAATTATGGTGCAATTACAGGATACAATCTATTTCTAATTTGGGGAAATTTTTAATTGAAATTGTACGAAACGACGTCGGTTAGGCCTCGCAAAAACGACGTTGTCTTTGCTAATCCACATGAGCTCCAATGCAAAAAAAAAAAAAAAAAATTGGGGGATGAAATTGCAAAAATTGAAAAAAATAGTAATTTAATTCACCACACTCAAAAGTCATGTTAAAATTGCAAATTCGAAATAGTTCGTAATTTTATTTGCCAAAATCCCATAAAACTTTGTAAGACAAAGTAACTTTCAATATCAAATTTAAAAAATTTATCTCTAATCCAATCCAAAGGTGATATACATAAATAAATTAGTGTTAATAGGTAAAAATGCCCACATCCTTAAGTTGTATAGTAAAAATGCCATAAGTTATAAATTTAAGCATTTTATGCTCTAATTATGTGAAGTACCTATTTTACTCTTTGACGTTGATGGGTTTGTTTGATTTTTTGTGAAAGTCTTACACATTTGATCGATTTGACAGTCATCAATCATAAAAGTTAACGATTTGATAACTATCAGTCAAGAGTACATATGACCGATGGGTGGCTAGATCATGTGTCCGACCAGGCGGACACATAATTTTACCGGCCGGACACATGATCTGGGTGACTAGATCATGTGTCCGCCCAGTAAAATCATGTGTCCGTCCGGTGAAATTATGTGTCCTCTTGGGCGGACACATGATCTAGCCACCCACCGATCATATGTATTCTTGATTGATAGTTGTCAAATCGTTGACTTTTATGATTGATAGTTGTCAAATCGATTAAATGTGTAAGTCTTTCACAGAAAACCATGTTTATAAAAGAGAACATTTTTCACATATAACTTAAGGAATATGACATTTTAAATTTTCACTCAATAAATTATGTGTTCACTTCTTTAAAACGTCGCAATTCTAAAACTGACATATCGATTACAGTATAAAATAACACAACATTATAATGATGAAGATAAAAGCACATATATATATATATAGGGTGTGGTTATAATGAGAACCACACTTATCGTGAGAACATAAGAACCACTAAAATCAATGCATCTGCTATATAAATTAATGCATTCGCTATTAAATTTAATGCATCCGAAAATAATAAAAATTTTGCTCCCTTCAGGATTCTAACCCTGGATCTGCATTCATCCACCAAGATGATGCATCCACCGTAGATCTTGATGATCGAATGGCTTAAAATGGTTCTCCGTTCTAATTTTATTTAGTGGTTCTTATTTGAACCTCTCCCTATATATATATATATATATATATATATATATATATATTTAATATAAAATCACAAAAATATTCCTACTATTTTTGAAAATCCCGGGCAGGCCAGTGACCCCTGGCCCACCCCTAGCTCCGCCCCTGAGTAGCAATATTTTTATATTTAACTATTAATATGTTTTATAATCATAATTATAATTTAGTGCGTTAACCATAGTCTGTTAAATATTTTATTGCCTTAGTTTGAACTTCTCCATAACAGAAACTCAGTTGTTGGTGCTATTTTTTTCAACCAAAACTTAATGTATTTAATCAAAATAGAAAAATAAAAACAACAACCAACTTGCTCACATACTGAAATATTATCAAAAAAGTACTTGTTTCATTTTTAGATCCAGATCGGGAGCTGATGTAATTACTCAATATTAATACGAACACACACATCTATAATCTATAGTATTAAAAAAAGTAACTTTTAATTTGAATTCAATTTTAAATTAATTTTAAAATTGAATGGTAATTTTGTAGGTATAATAAAATTAAAGGTTTATTTATAACTATTTGTTTTTTTTTCATTTCATTTTTCTTTATCTTCTTATTTTTTAAAAAAAATTATGAAATTCGACTAATTATAAAATATTTAACGTGCATATAAAATTAAAGATCATGATAAGAGCTTTAATTTGATATATTTTGTGTAAATAATTATTTAAAGATTAAAATTTAAAAAACAAAATCTCTTTCCTCTATCATCTTTTTTTTTAATAAATCTAGTTTTCAATTATTTTTTATTTTTACTTTTTAATATTTATTTTTTTTAGTTTTCATAATATCAATTTTTATTATTCTTCTTCATTTTTTTTATTTTTTCAATATTTAGCTCAAATATATTTAGTTAATTTTTTTTATATTTATAAATATAATAATTGAACTTTATATAAATATATGAATATAAAAATGTTTCTCGTGCATTGAGTGCAAATGCTACTTACATTTAAATTGAGGAATAATTAACCAATTTGTAAAGAAAGGTAGGAGAAAATGCCCAAAAAAAAAAAAAAACTGATGATTTAACTTTGATATAGTTACAAAGAATACTTACATTCATTATATTATTGAGTCATTCATCTACATTTGCTATACCTCATATATAACAGCTACTACAATATATTTTGTCATGAAATGATAATAATTTATGTAAAGTAACTTGACCCAACTATCTCACAATTTAAAAGTTGGCACACATGCAAAAAAATCATTAAGATTCGGATTCATGAACATATTAAAAATATAATAGTACACTTCAAAAATATTATATTTGAAACCATGTCAATACATCTATAAACTTTATTAGATGTAAGGACTTCATAAGTAAATGAATAAAAGAATAAGGAGTAGGATCTTCACCGGCGCAAGAGTCAATAAGCGCCTTATGTTTAGAAGATATTCACCTGTCATGTTGATTATTGTACATATTGGAGAACTAACAGTGCAGGTAAAATAAAAAACCAAAGGTGTGAAAACGAGTCCATCTTAAAGACAACACAATCCTAGGAACTCAACCTTCGTAGCTAAGGACAGCGCAGTCCGGGGAACTCAACCTTCACATCTAAAGACAGTATAGTCCGGGGAACTCAACCTTTACAGCCACTCAGAGGTGTATCTACACAACTATATAAGGAAGACTTCACTGACCACTGAGGAGACACCTGTGCAGCTATATTGAGGACGCCTGCGCAAGCCCTCACAACTACCTTCTGATAAAAGTGAAAGGCTGCAAGTCCGTTAAAGCAAGGACAATCAACTGCGATAGTGACACTGGGATTGTGCCGTGCATGATCGAGTACGTGTGAAGGAGAAAAAGACAATTGTGCCCTTTATTTTCACCACTTATAAATACTGAGTCTGTAATAGTAGAAGGGGGCTCTCTCTCGAATCTATTCTATCATCATATACTTGTATTGAAATATCTATTGTATTGGAGGAAAGATTGTTCATCAACAAATTTCCGAGTTAGAGCACGATTTCACTTTAGGTTATTTCTTTCTCACTAATTTGTTAACTCTTTTTTACATGGATGATTCTGTGCTTCACCACAATTATTACTCAAATATCAATTTGTTTGATGGAAGAGGAAGTTGAGCCACATTTCGTCTCCAATTTAATCTTCAACAAATAATATAAAAAAATAGAGATGGGAGCTTTGTTTTGTATAATCTGTTGGAAGAATTTTATATTTTGATTAATGTCAAAATTCAATTATGAAAATTTATTGATTGATGACCAAAATAAAGCTTGAGAATATCAAATATTCTAAGTTGATGCGGTTTATTAAAGAAATTAAAGGCTGCTAAATCGAGTTGAAGATCAAGCTAAGATAATATCCCAACAAAAGATCCAACTGAATGAGTTTCAGGTTGATGGAAAAATTCCAACTTGAAAGATCACTAAAAGGACTTGCCATGGTTCATGTCATGCCACCAGCACAACCCAAATCAACGAAAATGGCATCAATTATTACGGAACTTCGCCAATTTCGCGAAGAGGTAATCTTAAGGACTATGCTGCTCACAACACTTAGCTGATGGAAGTATCAATTTTATCTAAAAGCTGACTAACTGAAGGACATCAAGCTGACTTGTGCTCAAACTTACTCATGCCACATCAGCCATGAATCTCGCTTTTTCTGAAGAAAGTACAAGGAATACTATCGAACGTCAATATCATAGTACGGATGTGCAGATACAATATCTCATTCATTTCTTGTTAGAATGGGAAGTTCCTAAAAGAACAATGGATTGAAATTTGAAGAAGGTTCACTCCAACGACTATATTCATTTTTTGATCTATATATACATCGAAAGATCACGATACGCAATGAGTGGAGGCTCCCCGACATTGTTGTGAATTGTAATGGGTAAAATCCTTAGAAACCAGCAACTGTCAGAATAGAAACTAGTTCTTCATTGTAAATTCTAAGTTCATCCTTGTGAATACATTTGTAGTTTTTAGACTAGGTGTTCTTTATTGTAAACATCCAAAGGCAAAAACTGAACACGCTGGTTCTTTTTAACTGTTTTTCATTATAACAATGTGTTTACATAGTTGGAGACTCATATTTTCTTAATAGGGGAGCGCTCCAATGATATCCCCTATATGTGGTGAGATCTTAGATTGATTTGTACGTGTTGATTTAATGTATCCTATGGATAATATTTATCTGGAGGAGGGTGGGGGGATTTACTTGGGTTCGAATCCTGGAGAGAGCCACAATTTTACTATTTTTTTAATATCGTTATTCAACACTATATACTGTCTTATCCAAGACTATATTTCGCCTATATATATATATATATATATATATATATATATAGAAAGAGGTTCTAATAAAAACCTCTGTTAAAATGAGAACTAGGAACCTAATCTTGACCTTTTAAATATTAGATCTACTGGTTAGGATTTAGTCAACAAAAGAAATTGTGCATCTATTATATTTTACTGTGCAATTAAAAAATATGTAATTTATACAATTGAAACCAACAATGCAAAATACTCAAGCAAATCGAAATTGTGCATCTATGCAATTGAAACTGTGCATCTATGCAATCGAAATTGTGCATCTGTAGTTTAATCTCAGCCCTCTATTTTATTTAAATCAATGGTTTTAAATTGGTTCCTAGTTTTCATCTTAAGATGGGTTTTTATATTAACCATACCCTATATATATACATATATATATATATATATATATATAGGAAGAGGTTCTAATAAAAACCTCTGTTAAAATGAGAACTAGGAACCTAATCTTGACCTTTTAAATATTAGATCTACTGGTTAGGATTTAGTCAACAAAAGAAATTGTGCATCTATTATATTTTACTGTGCAATTAAAAAATATGTAATTTATACAATTGAAACCAACAATGCAAAATACTCAAGCAAATCGAAATTGTGCATCTATGCAATTGAAACTGTGCATCTATGCAATCGAAATTGTGCATCTGTAGTTTAATCTCAGCCCTCTATTTTATTTAAATCAATGGTTTTAAATTGGTTCCTAGTTTTCATCTTAAGAGGGGTTTTTATATTAACCCTACCCTATATATATATATATATATATATATATATATATATAGGAGAAGGTTCAATGGAGAAGTAAATGTTTGCAAAGAAAGGAGAGTCAATCTCAGCCGTTGATCTTATCTAATCTAACAGTCAACTTTCGTTCGTTTAACGTTCAATGAGAATTGTGTTGAACTTATACAGGTTTTGAACCCCCAAACATTTAACAAAATTATTCGTATGTTTAACCGCTTCTACTGACATGTTCAATGTTTCTCCATTCTCTACTTATATATTTCTTTCTCCATAGAATGCAACCCTATATATATATATATATATATATATATATATGGAAGAGATAAAAAGAGAATGCTAAATGGGGGACACCGGTGTGACTCACCACTTGTTAAGAATCTTTTTCAAAGTTCAAAAGAGAATGTTAAATGAGAGATCAAAGTTATCTTTTTCAACAGTATCAGTATGACCATCCATAGCAAATTCTGGAACACCGGTGTGACTCACCACTTATTAAGAATCTTTTGAAAATGAGGGATGCTCTGTTGGCAAAACATAATAATGAGGAACAACAGACCATATCCCGCTTAGAATCATGGACAACCAACAACCTTATGGCTGAAGCTTATGAGTTCTTTTGCCCCAAAGGAGAAAAACTTTTCTGGCACAAAGCAATCTGGAAGAGTTTCATTCCACCATGTTGTTCAATAACTATGGGGTTCGGCCTACAAGGAAGACTTAAAACAGTTGACCATATCAAGGGAGTGTCTAAACTCTGTTCCATTTGTAATATGCATAATGAAACACATGACCATTTATTTTTTAAATGTGTTAGGAACCAAAAAAGTATGGGATCTTATCTATGAAAGGCTAAAGCTTAGGCAACAAATTAGCACGATCCTTAGTGCTATCAAACACCTCACGGCTAAAAAACAAGGATCCACAATAATTCAAAAAGCTAAGTCGGTGGCAATAGCTATCACAGTCAATCACCTTTGGTTTGCCCGCAGCCAAGTCATCTTTAAGAACCAACCTTTCGATATCAAGAGGATTATCAAGAACATTAGAGTGATACTTATAGGTGGCTCAACGAAATATTCCCTCTAGAGAAGTGCAAGCTCACATGGAACTTAACACCCTCGTGGCAAATACAATGGACATAACCCAATGACATTATCAGCTCCTGCCCTCCGAGACTGGCACTCGGCCTTCGACCAGAGCCTGCCGAGCAATGCCCCAAGATCCATGCACCCGAGATCGGCTCTCGACTTGAAAAATAGGGGATAAATATAAACTAGACTCATGCCTTGTTTACACCTAGCATATTTGAACACAAACACATGCACATCACCACTGTTATTATTAACTTGTAATACAAAGACTCTTTTTATTTTTTTAAAGACTCGTGACTTTGAGTCCCTCCCACCCTTTGCCCCCAATCCATTGGATTGTAGCGGTTGTCTCTTCCCTTGAGTGTGTTCAAGAAGATAGTTTGTAATTTGTTTGTTTGATTTTATTTTTTAAAATAAACGTATTTTTCATCAAAAGAAAATCAATAGATCACATATTCATAGCGTAGATTTAAGAATTTAGAATTATCCCATAGCTGCATAGCATGACTTAAGCGAAAAGATGATCTCAAATGTAAGAAGCTATAAATTATAAATTAAAAGCACAATATATTATCTATTGAGTAATAAATTGATGTTGAAAGCACCACAAAGAATCAAATTATCACAAACAATGATAGACACAAAAATTGACACATAAAGCTTAAGCAATATGCCCGAAGATTGTAAAATGGGTTAGAGGTAGCATATATTAATTTAGGGGCTTTAACCCATCTTACCATTTATAAACAAACTATATTTATTTTTAAAGTATTGAATAAATTCGATTTAAATATAATAAGGGAATGCTTTTTTTCTTCTCCATTTAGGGGCTTTAACCCATCTTTTGCAACTTAAAGAATCGGAACAGGAAGGTCCTGTTCTTGTTTGGTTTGATAAGGAATGCTTTTTTCTTCTCTAAAATAATTTTGTACAGACAAAACAAAATATCTCAATAGAGCCCAAAGGGGCCATACCAAAATATAGCAATCCTATGATCTTTTAGAGTATTTTTGGAGAAATCTCATCTTATTCTTATCTATTATCTATTATCTATCCTGTAATAAAAGTATATGTTTTTATAAATTTTGATATACTAATAATATTCAAACTTATGTGTGCGTGTGTTGACCACGCGGTAAGGGGTTAATGCCTAAGGCCAATGGTCTTGGCGCGATCATTTAATTTCTTTATTTAATATTATAAATTTATCAAAAAAAAAATA
The DNA here is from genome assembly GCF_028751815.1 of Salvia miltiorrhiza. Lineage (NCBI taxonomy): Eukaryota > Viridiplantae > Streptophyta > Magnoliopsida > Lamiales > Lamiaceae > Salvia > Salvia miltiorrhiza. The sequence continues at coordinate 13,792,800 of NC_080393.1, read as the reverse complement.
TTCAAACTTATTTTAATTTCTATACATGCACATACTATTTAAGTTCACAATTTGTGCATTTCTATAAGTAGCGCTGGGTTGGGTATTCTAAACCAAACTTGATTTAAAATGAAATAATTGCATATAATCCGAATTCGATTAAAAATTACAAAACAATATTATTATGCATTTCTGATAACACTCATGTTTCCATGGTTTTTAGTGTTCATATGATGTCATTTTTATAGGAAATTGAGTGTTGGATGATTGTTTTGTGCTTAATTTGCTTTATCTTGTGAAATATGATTCTTACTCGAACTTTATTTTTCAGCTCCCAACTTTATTTTTCAGTTCCCAGACTTAATTTTTCAGTTTCATAGCTTTAGAATTTATTGCTTTCCAGTTTTTACTGCTTGGATTGGATTTCCACAAGATTGAAGATTCAAGCTGCTACAATCGTTCTTATTCAGTTTTATATAATTCAGTTTTTCCAATTGCGTTCTTATTAATTATGTTTATGTTTTATTTCATTATGTCTGGCTAGTTTCGTTTAGCTGATTCTAGGGTTTGTAAATGGTTGATTGAATTATGTGATTTATTTGTTAATATCTTTGTGCCTTCCAGTTTATGATTCATAATTCCTGGTGCTTGTTTTCTTGTGAATTATCTGATCAATAGTTTGCATGTTTAGCTATTCGGTTTGAGATCTAGCGGAGATAACTGTTTAGCGGATTCAGAAATGTATGATATGATCTTAACATAGGGAGCTAGTCTTAGGAGCTATTGGGAGTTAGTAGATTTTCTTGAGACCTAACGAAGATAGAGAATTTACTAATCTACGATCGTTGCTGCTCTAGCGAGAGTGATTGATTAATTAAGTGATCTCTCATCATAACTGAATTAAACTGGTACATAGGATTAATAGATTTATTGCGTAGATTTAGTTAATGAATTTACTACCCTAGGATCAGTTGTCTTTAATATTTATTTCTTCTACGTGCTTTTATTTGTTGCTATTTGAGTTTAGTGTGAACCAAACCTTCTTTATTTTCGTTTGTCTGTCTACTGTTATAGTTTGTTTAGGGGATAGCTAAAGTCGTTTCGTTGTGTCAGTCCCTGTGGATACGATACTCGATTGTTGTTTATACTACGATTACACCGTGTTAGTTGCGGTATTTTTATTGCTAATAAAATAGTGATCAATTTCCAACCCGTTACCAATGTATAATTCGAAGTTATGAACATATATATATATATATATATATATATATATATATATATATATATATATATGGGTGGGCTACCATGAGAGCACATCTTAAAATAAGAAATAAGAGCAATTTTTAATATATGAATTATATGTAGAACACGTATGAATTCGCTGTATAAAGGTATGAATTGTGAAAAATAATTTTTTGCTACCTTTGGGATTCGAACACAGGACCATAAATCCATCCAACAGGATTACGAATCAACCGTAGATTTTGATGATCTAAGGGCTGAAAATGATTCTTATTTTATATTTTAAGAAATGCTCTTATTTTAGCCCTTCCCTATATATATATATATATATATATATATATATATATATATATATATATATATAAGTAACTGATCTAATAGCTTGCCATAAACTTTTTTATATTTTTTGACAAAAATAGCTTGCCATAAACTTATTCATCATATTAGTACATAGTTGAGAAACTTTAGAAACTCGACCTAGTCATATAATTGTTGTAAATATAAATATATCTAATTTGTATTAAAAATAAAATATATAGTATGTGTGATCACAAATGCCTACAATGTATTTACATAAATATATGTGTCTGAATAGCATGTAGTCATAAACGGGCCTCTTCCCATTCCCCACCAATACTCAAAGTTTAATTTAGTCGATTCTCTTGAGAACTGTCATCTTTTTGATAATGTTTAAGTAAATAAGAATTTTGAAAATTAACAAACAATAAATTAATATCTCCAAGTCTATAAGTTCATCATATGTGGTGTGCCAGTTGGAATTTTCCTACATGCTCTGAGATTCCGGACTACACAGTTCCAAAATAACATGGCAAAACACACACACACACACAATTTTAAAAAATAGTTAGAAATTTGGCAAAGATTTAAAAAAAATCAACATAAGTTCTGGCTGATTTCGATTTTGTTTGTGCATTTGGTTAGGGATTTTCAACGATGTAATATGTATGGATGATATGCTTAATTATATACTACTATAAATTATTAAACTTTTAAATAATTCCAATTTTTGTATATTGATTTTAAAATTTATATTAAAATTATTCTTCTTTTATATATCGTCTATTTTTCGGTTAAATTTAGTGCTAAAGTGACCGTCTAAAATCATGTGTGTCAAAATCCTACTCAATGTTGTTGTCTTGTAGATGCAATTTTAGAAGCAATTGTTGTTATTGCAGTTTCGAAAGCAATAGACATTTCGACAAGAAGAATTAGAGGGATTAAAGGAATCCAATGTTTTGTTGCTGCAGTTTCAATTATTTAATCATGGAGAAGGAGGAGACAAAATATGAAGAAACGAAATTTAGAGCATTTAATTGTATGTCGTAAAAATAACGTCATTTTCATCCAATTCAATAATATGACGTTGTTTCTATTTTTTCTCATAATTATACTTATGTCATGAGAGCATATTTATATGTCATGTCACTAGAAATTTTAAAGTTAACATTGTTGGAAAAAAATCTATGTTTTGATTAATGCTAAAACCCAACGAAGTCTAATGATGACCAAAACCAGCTGAAGGATTAGGAAATTTTCAATTAAAATGTAGTATGCTGAGACCTAAGTCAAAGAAGAAATGACTTAGAGAAAATCTATGAAGAAGTTTGAGGCTGCTAAAATCTCACTTGATGATTAAACTTCAAAGAAAAAATCAACAAACTATCCAGTTAAAAGAGAATCAGACAGATGAAGAAATTCCAGTCTGAAGAATCAGCAGACGACCTAGCTTATCAGATTCGTGCCGAATCACCAGCTTGAATACTTTGCCGAATTAAAACGCAAATTGATCGAAGCTTCAGTCTACTCAAGTTGAATGACTGAAGGATACGAGCTGGCACGTGCTCAGACTCAACTATGCCACTTCAACTTTGAAATCAACAAGTTTAAAGGCAAGTCAACCTTTAAAGCGTATCAAGTCATTCTGAACATTTAATGCTATAAATTCACATTAAATGTGAATCACACTTTTCAGAGAAAGGTACAAGGATGCCTGCCGAATATCAACATCAACATACGGAAGTGCAAATCCATCTATCACAACCATTCCTTGATACAACATGAAGATTTCAATGAACAACATATCGGATTTTGAAGAAAGCTCTCTCCAACGGCTCTATTCAAAATCCATGTCTATATATACGACGAAAGCTCAAGATACGCGAAGTGGTGGATCTTCGGGATTGCTCACACTTCATATTCAAACCTTCATGGTTAGACATTCGAGAACAATAATTGCCCTGAAAGGAACTTTTTATTAACTGTAAACTTCCAAGTTTAAACTTGAGAATACATTAGAAGTTCCCAGACTAGGAGTTTTCTTCATTGTAAACATCCCAAGTCTAAATCTGAATACATTGATCCTTTCAAATGTTCTTAATTGTAACAGTGTGTTCACATGGTTGGAGAAACCTCTCTAATTTACGTCTCACTCATTGTAACACATAAGTGTAGAAGTAAGAAGAAATCGGCAAGTAGGCTTCAAGTGAGAAGTCTGAAAGTTGGCGAAGCAACGGGTGCTACCGAAAAATAGCATACGGTGACAATCCCTGTAAATTGTCAATGCGATATTGCAACCACGTAAATTGCTCAACAGTTACGGCCGCGTTGTGATGCCCCGCTCTTTTAAATACATATTAGATTAAATATGTGCATTAGTTATAAAATTCTTTTAATTATTTATGGTGATTATTTTGTTCAGATAATATTATTTCAGCAAAAGTCTGTATAAGAGATACAGAGCTGCGATTTAATATTCAGTCATGAATGAAACCAATAATTAAATTTATTGGTTTAACTATACGTTTGAGACTTTGTTTTACCAGTTTATTGATTTAATCAATATTATTAGAAAATTTAGATTTATAACCGATTTTATAAATCGTGTTATTTAAATCAAATTGCTAGAATTATAACTTGAGATCATATGCATAATAATTTTATTATTTCGCGTTATATGTGTTAAGGTATTAAGTCGCGGATTAATTCCGACTTTCACGTATTAAATCTCAAGATTGAGGATTTAATTTATATAAATACGACGAGTATTTATTAAACGAGAATTGGAGAATTATTACAGGAACTAGGAAAAAACTAGATCACGGCACTACACGTATGTCTCGATTTTTCATCCAACACATCAATTCCTACACTATTTCCTACACTATTCCCTACACTATTCCACCTTCCCCTCCAACACCTCATTACTGCAACAATTTTTTTTAAAAGTTGCATTATCTTCATGCATGTGTAATTGCTCCATTTTACTACATTTTCTTCCATCTTAAACTCTTCTGCAAAAAAGTTCAGTTTATCACCAACTCTCTCCTACAACTATTCATCTTCAATTTTCAAAAGGTTCAGCACGCCGAGAAAGAAATTTCACGGCAAGATCACAATTGTCAAAGGATGCAAATTTCAACAATCAAATCTTCAAAAGTTGCAACTCCCGGTACCAAAATTTCCACCATTTTGATTCTGTTGTCTGCAGAAACTCCTCTATAAATTGAGGAGAGTTCTGCAGAAGGAAGAAGTGCAGCAAGAGGTGTGAGGCAAGAGAGAGTTTAGGAGAATTTTTAAAATTTCTTACTTGCAAGAGCTCAAGTGAGCTCCCTTCACCGGGCCATTTCTTCGTCGACCGGCCACTAGGCTCTGAACCGAGAACGTGTACTCGTTCCTCCATCTTTAGGATACCAAACCCAACAATCGAAAGGCCGAAACCTTCTCTATATTTTCCCGACCAAAGGCCACAATATCCTTCGGAGGCCAACGTCGAATTCCCGACTTAGCCACCGGCCAACTTACGGCCTTCGTTTCTCACTATCCTTACGACGAAAAAGGATCGAGAAACCACCGTTGTGTAGCCTGATCTATCTCGCACGAGGAAAACTAAGTCGTAGACCTTCGCGGCTAAACCCCATCGCGGAACGACGACCAGAAAAACCCCCGGCGAACAACTTCCATTAGTGCTCACTTGGACAAGGGTAAGTTGACGCCCTTATTTCGATGCATTCCCGTTTCTATTATATTATGGGAAATTTCTGGGGTATAGATGGGAGTATGGTAAATATTCGTACAAAGTTTCATATCATTTGAACTTCGTTTACTACCCTTTTAAAATTCGAGAAGTCTACTGCCCGTATCTGCTAAAACTGTCGTGAGGCAGATGATTAGGTTAATTATTTCAGTAACCATATGTTGATATTTAGCTCTCAAATTTTTATTCTATGAAGATATATGTGTTAGCTATCTACATATAAAATTTGAGCTAATTCAGGTAACGTTTTCTATTTTTCAAAAATCTGGACTTTCAGTTGGCAGAAACTGCCGAATCTGGTAGGCGATGGGAAAATCGCTATATCTCTTAAACTACTTGGAGTTTTTCAACATACTTTTTTTTTAATTAAACTAGACTCAAAGAGGTTTCGATTGATATAAAATTAGACTCCATACGAGTTCGGAGTAAAAGCAGTTTATTAGTTGAAGTTGAATATATACAGTTTTGTTGAGATGGAAATGATTCAAAATAATTCCTATTAAGGATTTTAAAGTTTTATTGTTGATAAAATATCACTTTTAGTTTATAAATGAGCTATTGAGATATATAAATATTTTGAGAAAGATTTCACGAGAACTTGTTGGTAAAATTATATTAGATGGAATAGTTGATAAATGAAATATTAAAGATTTATTAATTAAATGGTTAAAATATTAAAATTATTAGATCTTCTCGAAAATTTCTTTTATAGTTAACTCCTTTTATTATTTTAAAATATTTTTACAAATGTTCCTAAAATCTCACAATGAAATTTTCATCAGGAATTAATGTTTAGAATTTATTAATGACTTATTAGTTCTTTTAATAGTAGCAATATATATATATTGATTGGCATTATTAAATGGGGAAAAGGAAAATATTTTATGAATTATTCTTTATTTATAATGGATAAATAAATGAATAATAGAAAATGGGCTTTCCTACATCCTCAAAGGTACATGAAGTATTTCGATAAAAGAAGAACGATTGTATATGAGTTAGATACAGTCGTTTAAGGAAATATGGGTAGTTAGAGAAATGAGTGAATAGTGATTCACTGCATTTGTTGTTATCTTTTCTATTATTCACTCGAACACATGTTTCGTGTTATCAAAGGTTCAAATAAACAAAAGCGCCTGAGTAACCTATCGCGCTAAGGAAAGAGAATCATTGTCTTAAGTAGCAAAACACTGCAATCAGGTAGGCATTACTTTCATATATATCAAATGAGTTTAACTGTTACGTTCAAGCAAGTTATTTCATGACAAAATCTTTGAATTGAAGTTATTTCAAGTATTGTCTTGCCATAAAATGTTTTAATTTCAGTATGATATCTATCTGATATGGCTTTGCCAGTTATCATGTAATCGAATTCGGGTCTTGAGCAGTTGATAGCTATCCTGCCTTGGCTAGTGTACACCAGTGACCGTGAGTCATCTAGCGGGTTGGCCGGTCAAGTGACCGTGAGAGGTGGCCACCTCTCCGGCACACAGATTCAGATATGATAGATTACAAAAGAACTTAGTCTGATCAGACGAACTTTAGAATCACAAATGAATTTAGTATGCTTAGGGCCTTTTTAAGTAAAAACCCTTGGTTATACTATTGAAATGGCATGACAATTTACAATTATTATGTATGTATATGATTTTCGGCATATGTCTACTGAGTACTTTGTACTCAGCCCTGCATGTATTTCTAAATGTGCAGGTTGAGCAGTGATGAGTGATGATGGGGTGTCGTGCGGAGCTTTGTCATATTTACTAAATAAACTCTTGGCGATACATGTCTTCATACATGTATCACGTTCTCATTTCCGCTGCGAACACTCAGTTATGATGCAGTTTATCCTATTATGTTGGATTGTCAAATCAAGTTATTGTATAAACACTTAAATCGGATACTCATGACCGATTACTCGTTATTATCTATATATATGTGTGACTTATTCTCATATGATGTCTAAATCTTAATTTAATTCATATATAATTATTTATCACCCCTTTCTGTCCCCTCTCCTAATTTCCCTTCCCTAGTCACGGTTTCCCGGCTTACCTATCCTTAGTTAAGTCCGGTCGTGACACGCGTAACCCGTGTGATCAGTCTTAGGGAACTGAATGGTCAAGTTGACTTGCAATTATGAAACAAGGAATCCAAGGTCAAGGGATTCCCCTATTTATCAGGGTCGTAGATGTAGGTGAAATTGTTCCGAACTACGTTAAATTGCTTGTGTATTATACTTTATATTTTTACTTCAATTTTGTTGTTCTTGCTTAAACGGTTTTTCAAGCACATCAACAAACTGAACATCTTCAAACTAAGCAAGTTGATTGTGCTTTTACAATGTGTATTTTGGCCTAGTGTTGCTTTAACTATCAAACCTTTCAGCACGCTGACCACTTGCATTGCACATAGCATAAGCATGAAACTGGTCTTCATGTTTTATCAGTATGACTCGAGTAATCTATACTTAAAATGAACTCCGAATGAGCTTAAATGAAAAAACTAAAGATTTTCTTAGCGAGTTAAAAAAAATACCACCATATATTATTCCGCACACGCTTAGATCAGTTTCTATTCTGACTGACCCACTGACGAGTATAATCAGTAGAGTAGATAACTAATCATCTATTAGACAATAATTTTTCTGGACAACAGTCAACATACTTCAGCATAGTTGATTTGTATCGTGTAAGTTGACTCATCATCAGCCCATCCGCCTTAGAACACTAGAGTTCATGGAATAGAGCAAAAAGATTAAAAATTTGTTAATTGGTGTATTCCCTCATACCCGTATGCATGCCTGTACATACTTGCTCCTAGACCAATAAATATATATAAATGAATTTTAAAAAATAAATTCAATCATTTATATACAATTAATCTTAAATAGTAAGCATTTAGAAACAATCAATATCATTCGGAATTTATGTTAAAAATTCAAGGATGTTGATGTATTAATTAGTTTAAGTGTCATGGCAAATTTTCGAGGAGGTCATGATTTATTATTATTATTATTATTATTATTATTATTATTATTATTATTATTATTATTATTATTATTATTATTATTATTATTATTTCTCATCTTGGTGTCGCTTGGTTTATGGGATTTATGTACACACATAATAAAAGAAATCGATTGACACACCAATCTTTGATTGAGTGCATGAAATTGGAAATGTTGAAAAACAAAGAGCCCATAATCTGTCATTTAATATTCGAATTTGTAATCCATCTATTATATGAAAACACAACTTATGGCAATTTAGCAAATAAAACAATATGTAAAGGGCAAATATATTGAAGGTTGCGCATCACAACAAACTCCATAACAATAGAACGACATATTCAAACACAGTTCTCTCTCTTATTCAATTTTTCCACACCTCATATTTTCTCTATTTTGCATTCGATAACTACCATGTTCTTAAATGAACAATCCACGACGCCAGTTAGCAAATAAACTCCAGCGATCCACTACTGAAACGGTAACAGACTGCTATAGAAGAGCATTAGATTTACAATTTGTAAATACCAATCACGTTCATTAATTTGCCATTTCACAATTTTCTCTGCACTTCTTTTCTGAAAATTCGTGGATGGAGAAAAGAGAATGAGAATGAAAAATGATGTTTGAAGGCATAAATGAGTTACATGTTGGCTGCTGATTTTAAGGCCGCATAAATGAGTCGGAGAGACTGACTTCTGTATGCTTGAGCGGTGCCGCCGCTGTTGTTGTGGAAGGCAAGATGGTTTGTACGGCGATGAGTGATAGGCAAGAGAGATGTCGATGTGAGGCTACGAGAGAGATAGAGAGTGAAAGAAAGGAGGAGAGAAGAAGGAAAAAGGGAGACGTGCCGTGCTGCGGCTGCTGCCAAAGAAGGCAAGGCGGAGTTGGCCGTCCGGCGGCGAGATGGCTGCAATGGTTCTGAGAAATGGACTTGAAGAAAAGAAGATCAAAGCAAAACGACGAAATGAGCGTGAAGAGTGAAGATGAAGAAGAGCGGCGCCGCCTAAATTTTGGGCATGAATAGTTTAGATTAGGTCTGCTTTCTTTTTCTTTTATTATTGTTATACTTTTTAATTATTGGGCTTATCGCGGAGAGAAAAAAATGGGACAAAAAATGGTGAAAAGTTTAAATTAAAGTCGTCTTTTCACCGTGCAAAATGCATACGTATTAATTATTAAGCTTTAATCTCTGTTTTTTTGTTTTGTTAATAGTTTTTTAATAATTTCTTTCGTACTAGCATTTGCACTCATGCAACGCACGAAATATATTTTTATATTTTATTATATATAAAATTGATTTTAATTTAATTATTATATAAAAATTCTAATTATAATTAAAAATACTACTCCATAATTTAAGATAAATATATTTTAGCTTAATATAAAAATAATAAAGAATAATTCATATTAATAAAAATTGATATTTTAAAAAAAGAAAACAATATAAGTTAAAAGATAATTGAAAAAAATAGATTTATTCAGGAAAAAAAAGAGGAGAGAGGAGAGAGAATTTTCTTAAGTTTTAATCTTTAAATAAATAGAATTTTTATATTTTAAATCCAATATTTACATAACATATACCAAATTAAAGCTCTTGTCATGATCTTTAATTTGATATGCATATCAAATATTTTATAATTAGTCGAATTTCATAATTTTAAAAAATAAATAAGGGAAAAGGTGCAGATTGGCCCCCGAAGTAGTAGCCCCTATAGTGTATAACCCCTCTTACTCACTGTGTGTGCAACTAAACCCCTGAACTCCGAGAAAATTGTGCAAATTCCCTCCTCTGACCTAACGCCGTTAAGTGTCCGTTAACGTTCGGGTTTAATTGCACCCTCTACTTCAGGGGTGGATCTGCACCTTAATTTTATTTTATTTTATTTATAATTTCAGCAACCCACCTCCGGTATCAACTTAACCGCCCTCGTACTCATCGATTCTGACTTGCACCTTATCAGCTCGCACGCGCCCAATCTCTTGGTTGTTGACTGCCCACCGCTTACATGCAGCGACGCCACCAGCTTCTTCACCGCCCCGCACAACAGCATCTCCTCCAACACCTTAACCTAATTTTCAATTATGTATAAAGTGTAATGATAATTATAGTTATTAAATAATTTTAAATTATTTGATAATGAAAATTAATATACACATTATTATTATAGAGTATTCAACATAATAATAATAAATAAATATTTCATACACGGACTGACGGACATAAATGAAAAAGTTGTAAAATTTTAACAAAGAGAAAGAAAATAAAATATTTTAAAATTTTAATAACCTATTCGATTTAAATTCACTTTTGATGATTTTTATGCCGTTATTAAAGATCATGTTACGAACTTAAACTTAAGATGCATATTGAATACTTCTTCATAAATCAATTTGACGATATTTAGAGAAAAAAAATAGTGAAAAAAATGATGGGAGAAAAGAAAAAAATGGATGGAGAAAACTTTTCTTTTATATATTACTAGTACACCCACTCGTGCGATGCACGACAAACATCGAAATTAAACGATATTTTAAATAAATAAATATAAATATTAAACAAAATTAAAATACAAACAAATGCAAATATATTCTAAAAATGAAATAAAATAATCCACATCAATTACTGAATAAAAATTCAAAATTTAAAATTGTAAATTTTCAACTTTATATAAAATGTAATCATAATTATAGTATATTGAGCAATTGAAAATTATTCATTAAATGATAATTAATTCAAATATTTTGTTTCTTTATTGCATTAAAGAGTTCTAAAAGGAATCAATATAATTTCCTACACCTTAGTTGAATATAAAAACAATCAAAAACTCTATTTTCATTATTTCACACACACACACACACACACACACACACACATATATATATATATATATATAGGGAGAGGTTCAGGAAAGAACCATAAATAAAAGAAGACCGGAGAACCATTTTCAGCCATTCGATCATCAAGATCTACGGTGGATGCATCATCTTGTTGGATGAATGCAGATCCTGGGTTCGAATCCTGAAGGGAGCATTTTTTTTTATTTTTTTGAGTGCATTAATTTTAACAGCGGATGCATTAATTTTTACAGTGAATGCATTAGATTTGATGGTTCTCTCGTTCTCACAAATAATGTAGTTCTCTCTAGAACCACACCCTATATATATATATATATATATATATATATATATATAGAGGTGAGCTATAATAAAAACACATCTTTTTGTAAAAACTAAAAACGGCTGAATTCTATGTAGAACACGTATGAATTAGCTGTGTAACTGTATGAATTGCGAAAGGTCCTGAATTCTATGTAGAACACGTATGAATTGGCTGAATTCATACAGTTACACAGCTAATTCATACGTGTTCTACATAGAATTCAGCCGTTTTTAGTTTTTACAAAAAGATGTGTTTTTATTATAGCCCACCCCTATATATATATATATATATATATATATATATATATATATATGTTGGGAATCTTGTGGAATATCCTAACCCTTGTTTTGATGATACAAAAATTCATAGGACTTATTTGTAATAGACTAGAATCGTTTTGAACTCAAGTGTTAGAGTTCGTTTCTAGTTTAGTTGCGGTGTCGAAGACTGAAGACTGAAGACTGAAGAACGAAGACTGAAGACTGAAGACTGCAGATACCAACTGAAGTATCAGTTGAAGAATCAGTTGAAAACTGATTATTTAATGCGCGCAATGGACTGATACTAAAGTCAAGTATCAGTTGAACATTCCTCCTAGGACTGATCTTCCAACGTTCAGAGGAATCCACGTACGCACAAGTACAGCCGCATTAAATGCAGAGATCTCAATATCTTATCTCTGCAGAGGTCATTCCTATTTGGTGGTTACTTTTCAGAGATGTCACGTCTCCTGTCCATCAAAGAGAGTCATTTCCACACAGACAAGGAACCTCGAAGATTGAAGCCTCAGCCCAAATTCGAATTGCTCTCCAACGGAAGAAATCTTGAGGACGATTTACGCCAACGGATCTATTCAAGAGTTCTCCTACAAATAGCGCTCGAGGATCACTTCAACCTTCACCGATTCAACGACATAAGCTGAAGTTCTGCCGAAATTGCTACTCAGCCTAAAGCTTAACCGCCCAAAGCTTGAATCGAAGAAGAGAATTCTAAAGCCAAAATCAGTCACTGGCACATTGTTGATTACATACATTCTCTTAGACCCTAGGCATATATCTGTTTACCTAGAAGCCAAAGGTCAAACTTGCTTCAAAGAACTTGTTCTTTGTAAGTATAGTTGGCACTCGTTTAAACCTCTCCCCCATAAGAGTGTTTGAGTGATTCGGAGTTCAAGAAGGTACTCTGAACTCTGAGTGAAAAGTCTGAGCACGAGGTGTGCTTAGCAGGGAAATCCTACGCGAGGTGTGTGGGTGCTGAAGAGGGGTTATCTTCAGTTTACGGTTGTGTGCGCCAGGCAAGCACACGGGTACGGTTTGCAGTGCACCAGGCAAGCACTTGCGGAGTGGATTGTTGGTCTGATCAACCAGCCGTGGATGTAGGAAAGGGTTTTTCCGAACCACGTAAAAGTCTCTGTGTTATTTACAGCTTTCAGTTTTACATTCATACTTGTGCTATTTCAATTGATAAAACTGAACACTGACTAATAGCAAAGAGAAACCTTAATCCAACAACTCGCTCCACCGAGGCTATTGCGAAACTAAGTTTAATTTCCGCTGCGTATGATATCAATCTGACTGAACTATCCTCTGATAGTAAGGAAGAGCGATATCATCTCTATCTTTGCAAACACGACTGAAGTCCTTATTTGAATCAGTTAAGTTCCAGTAACTTAACTGATAACTCATTACTGAAGAGCTTTCAGTATCAGTCGTCAACTCTGTTGGTCAAAACTGATTTCAGTAAAACAGGAGTCTTTGTTTGCGTGTAAAGTTTCGTTTTAATCTCTGACTGAGATCCCTCTGATTGAGGTCAGTAGATAGTCATAAAAATAGCCTATAGGTGTATTCCCCCCCCCCCCCATACACCTATTCGAGACCCCCGGACCTAACAATATATATTATATATTATTGTTATCGAGGAGATTTCTTTTATGTTTACGATATTTCTGGGTGTCAATTGATTTCTTTTCTCCATTCTCTTTCTATGAATTTCAGAGATCATGGCAAACGTTTCTTTTTTTGTCCCCTTTTACAATGTTTTAGAAATTAACTTAGAAGAAGAAAAAAAAAAGCAAAAAACAAAAAAAACAAAACAAATCTCATTCTTAAAGGAAAAAAAATGTTGGAAGATCTGGTGGAGGATCGTGGGCTTGTTTGTTAGCCACAGATAATAGTGAGAGAATAATTAAAATTAGGAAGTGATGGAAAGAAAAGGATAAAATCTGTATTCTCCATGTGAGCGAAAAAATAGGATAATGAAGTTGAAAAAAGAAACAAAAAATTTAAATAAACTGTCAAACTTCCGTTAAATATTAGGAAGACTGTGTTAGAAAAATGACGGTAAATAGGATGCCGTTAAACTGCTTCTTTATATATTATATAGATATAGATTTGTACGATGGGTGCCCATAATACAAATATACTATGCACTTCATGTTTGGTCTATGACTTATTATGTAGTTTCTTTTGTTGAGGGTAGGGATGTCAATCTAGCCCGAAATCTGTGGGCTGACCCGATTAACCCGCCACCCGAGAGGGTTAGGGTTAAATATTTTCAACCCGATTAGCCCGGCACCCGATAGGGCCAGCCCGACTAACCCGATGGACTAGCTCGAAACCCGAATACTTAATATTAAATATTTAGATATAAAAATAAAAAATGACAAAATATTATAAAGTCTCATCATTTCACTTTTCTGTATTTTTGAGATGCTTTGCTTCTATGAATTCAAACTATTGTTGGATATTTTATTATTTTTTCGTTAACAAAGTTGAACATTTTATTGTTACCAACTTATTTTATATGTTATGCAATCTTGATGTTTTTTTTTCAATATCTTATATTTTTGCATTTCATGCTTGCTATATAATTTATATCTTTGATTTTTATGTATATTTTATACATTATACATTAGATCATTAAAAATAACAAAATACAAATGATTATTTTATTTTACGCATTTAAGCCGACTAGCCTGATGGGCTAGCCCGAAACCCGAACATTTAGGGTTAGGGTTGAAAATTTATAACCCGATAAAATTCCCAGCCCGATTAGCCCACACCCACCCGATTAACCCAAAATCCGATAGAATTGGCCCGAAATCCGATGGGCTGGCCCGATTGACATCTCTAATTGAGGGTGGTTGAAATTGATATTGAAAGCAATTTTGTGATGTAATTTGGAACTTTCAAAAACAAAATTGTACTATAATTTTAAAAATAAAAAATGTGTTGAACTGAAAGTGTAGGCCCTTTGTACTTTCAACTAGAAATTCCACACTTCCAATGTACCTTTTAAATACATTAACCTCTATAGTATTCCCTCATTGTTTTCACCTTGTGATCTTCTCATTTGACAAAATATCATTGATTATTATATTTGAATACCAAATCCCAGCGCATTGTTGAGCTTATTTATAGCAAAAACAGAGGTATGTTAGATGTACAATAATTTTATAGTAGTAATAAAAACCAAAATTTTATGCCATTATTTATTTGATGTTTGATGGCAGAGTAGAACTGACAATAAGACATTGTATCACTCTGGCTCGATTCTTGATGCCAATAGAAAAGACAACATAATTGATGAAATCTCAAGCATTGTTACATTCTTGAAAAAATCTATAATACTTTGTGCAGAACAGAATAAGTACTATTTTAAGACTTTATGCTACATTTTAATTTTAAATTGTCTTGAAGCACTTTGAAAATATAAATCCGTTATCATTGATTAATTAAGTTATAATAGCATTTGTATTCCGGGCGATGCACGAAAAAAATATTTTTATATTTTATATTAATATAAAATTGATATCAACTCAATTATCATATGTATAAATATAATTAAAAATAATAATTTTAATTAAATATACTAAGTTGAATATTGAAAAAAAAATCACAATATTAAAAAGAGATATTATGCAAAGGTAGAAATAATAAGTTTAAAAAATAAATTTATTCCAAAAAAAAAGATGAGAAGAAGAGAGAGAATTTTTTTTAAAAAAATTAATCTTTAAACAAATAGAACTTTTACATTTTATATTAAATATGTATATAAAATATAACAAATTAAAGCTCTTATCATGATCTTTAATTTTATATGTATATTAAATATTTTAAAATTAGTCGAATTTTAAAATTTTAAAAGAAATAAAAAAAGATAAAGAAATAGAAAATAAAAAATTAGTTTACAAATAAATCTTCAATTTTATTACAACTACAAAATTACCACTCAATTTTGAAATTGATTTCAAATTAAGAATTGTCTTTTTAATTTAGTATAGATAGATTATAGATTAGTTAGACTTTAATTCAAATGAACATATATTATTAGAAACTGAATTAGCTTTAAAAAAAAAAAAAACCATAATCAACAATTATAAAATGACTTAAATCAAAATAAATTAAATTGAAGAAAAAGCCAAAAAAAAAAAAAGAGTTAGCGCATTCACATTCGTTAAGTCAATTGTTGACTCATCCATAAGTCGGGACCACTTATGAGTCAAGGCCTGCATTGGTTTGGTTCATCCTGCTGGCTCATATCCATTAATTTGATTTTTGCCGTTTTCATTTAATTTAAATGACACCTATTTAAATAACACAATTACTTAAATTTAAATTACATAAAATTTTAAAAAATAAAACATAACTTAAAATAAAAACTTAAATAAATATTCTGACCCTAGAGGTCCAAACGTGCCCAAACGTGCTCGATCAAATCTGCTTGAAGTTTTGCATGCATCTTCCTATCTATGACAATTGTATCTCTCTGCATGTACTCTTCGAAGTTAGGTGAGGCTGATTGAGAAGCATTAGACGAGTCACTGCTAGACGCCCTGTGTCCCGAGTCATCATCTCTCAAGTGCAGAGTTACTTCACCTTCATTCTCCACAATCATGCTGTGGAGAATGATACATGTCATCATGATGTCTCTAAGATGATTACCAAGATCGAATCGAACCTCTGATGATTTCCCATTGAGCTTGAAGCACTCCAAAAGCACGTTCGACATCATTTTGTGTCGCCTCTTGTATTTTCTTGAACCTTGCTTTTTTCGGGTTGCTCGCAATCGTTGGGCTATTGACAAACGTTGACCACTTAGGGTAGAAGTCATCACACAAGTAGTAGCTCATCTGATAATAGTGGCGATTGGCTTCAAACATCACCTATAATGACGTTCCTTCCAAGACGTCGGCGAACAGAGGTGATTGGTTGAGAACGTTGATGTCGTTGTTCGATCCGACAACAACGAAGAAATCATGTCAAATCGTGGGATGCAATAGCCTCGAGAATCAAGGTGGGCTTTCCTTGATCACCACATGTAAATGCGCCATGCCACGTCTTTGGGCAATTCTTCCAAGACCAATGCATACAATCAAGACTCCCGAGCATCCCAGAAAATCCATGCTGCACTTCGTGCATCTGAAGCAGCCATGTGACGTTTGCCGGTGTAGGACGCCGAAGATACTCGGCACTGTATGTCCGGATGACATCTTTGCAAAACTTCTTGAGGCATAGCCGCCCCGTCGTGTCCGTAATCTTGAGATACTTGTCAAAAGTATCCGCATAAACATCGGTAGCTAGTTGTCAGATAGCCATCATGTATTTCTGCAACGGGCGCGAGGGAGTCCCGGCCCGTGGCATCCATTCCCATGCAAAAGTAACTATCCACACCTTGCACACCATCGACGATGCGCTATAACAGCTCATTATGCATCCGAAAATGGAGTCCGAAAAATGTTGGGTCGTATGTCGGGTCGTTGTTGAAGTAATCTTGAACAAGCCGGGGTGAGTGGCCTCACGATCATGATAGACAAAGCCCCTGTTTGAGATAACTCGTTGGGGAGTGAAAAATTGAGCCACCATTTCTTGTGCATTGACGATGATTTCTGAGATTTTTTTCATCTCCCCGTCGAAAGAATAAGACGAAGTATCATTAAACCATGAAGATATTTTGTGATAAAGAAAAGAAATGGAAAAAAAAAAAAGAAAGTGAATTTGATGAAAGAAGTGAGAAGAAACGAAGAATGAAGGTGTATAAATAGAAGAAATGAAGAAGAAGAAGAAGAAAAAATTAACTAGCCGTTGAGCATTTTCAAATTCAAAAAATTGATTTTATTTAAATGACGCGTGTGCAATACGTGATGGCCAAAAAGGGTGGATGAGCCTGACCCATCCATATAAGCCACAACTCCAGTTGGGAGGTGTAGCATCGGTTGGCTCATCGCTAAAATTTGCTCAAGCCAGGCCGATTTCATTGCTCCGAGATAGGGCATTACAACAAGTGTTCTTCATTTATTTATCCCAATCCCTTTCCCTTTTTAATTTTCTCCCAATTTCATCTCTGATAACCATAAAATTGACGTGACATTAATATATATTTAATTTTATACGTGGAATTGATGTGAATTCAATATAATTAATTAACTAATATTCCTAAACCCTAAATCACAAATAATATATTGTTGGGAACCTTGTGGAATATCCTAACCCTTGTTTTGATGACACCAAAATTCATAGGACTTATATGTAATAGACTAGAATCGTTTTGAACTTAAGTGTTAGAGTTCGTTTCTAGTTTAGTTGCGGTGTCGAAGACTGAAGACTGAAGAACGAAGACTAAAGACTGAAGACTGCAGTTACCAACTGAAGTATCAGTTGAAGAATCAGTTGAAGACTGATTATTTAATGCGCGCAAAGGACTGATACTAAAGTCAAGTATCAGTAGAACATTCCTCCTAGGACTGATCTTCCAACGTTTAGAGGAAGCCACGTACGCTCAAGTACAGCCGCATTAAATGCAGAGATCTCAAAATATCTTATCTCTGCAGAGGTCATTCCTATCTGGTGGTTACTTTTCAGAGATGTCACATCTCCTGTCCATCAAAGAGAGCCGTTTCCACACAGACAAGGAACCTCGAAGATTGAAGCCTCAGCCCAAATTCGAATTGCTTTCCAACGGAAGAAATCTTGAGGATGATTTACGCCAACGGATCTATTCAAGAGTTCTCCTACAAATAGCGCTCGAGGATCACTTCAACCTTCACCGATTCAACGACATAAGCTGAAGTTCTGCCGAAATTGCTACTCAGCCTAAAGCTTAACCGCCCCAAAGCTTGAATCGAAGAAGAGAATTCCAAAGCCAAAATCAGTCACTGCTGATTATATACATTCTCTTAGACCCTAGGCATATATCTGTTTACCCAGAAGCCAAAGGTCAAACTTGCTTCAAAGAACTTGTTCTTTGTAAGTATAGTTGGCACTCGTTCAAACCTCCCCCCCATAAGAGTGTTTGAGTGGTTCGGAGTTCAGGAAGGTACTCTGAACTCTGAGTGAAAAGTCTGAGCACGAGGTGTGCTTAGCAGGGAAATCCTACGCGAGGTGTGTGGGTGCTGAAGAAGGGTTTTCTTCAGTTTACGGTTGTGTGCACCAGGCAAGCACACGGGTACGGTTTGCAGTGCACCAGTGAAGCACTTGCGGAGTGGATTGTTGGTCTGATCAACCAGCCGTGGATGTAGGAAAGGGTTTTTCCGAACCACGTAAAAGTCTCTGTGTTGTTTACAGCTTTCAGTTTTACATTCTTACTTGTGCTATTTCTATTGATAAAACTGAACACTGACTAACAGCAAAGAGAAACCTTAATCCAACTATCTGCTCCACCGAGGCTATTACAAAACGAAGTTTAATTTCCGCTGCGTATGATATCTATCTGACTGAACTATCCTCTGATAGTAAGGAAGAGTGATATCATCTCTATCTTAGCAAACACGACTGAAGCCCTTACTTGGATCAGTTAAGTTCCAGCAACTTAAATGATAACTCATTACTGAAGAGCTTTCAGTATCAGTCGTCAACCCTGTTGGTCAAAACTGATTTCAGTAAAACAGGAGTCCTTGTTTGCATGTAAAGTTTCGTTTTGATCTCTGACTGAGATCCCTCTGATTGAGGTCAGTAGATTGTTGTAAAAATAGCCTATATGTGTATTCCCTCCCCATACACCTATTCGAGACCCCCCGGACCTAACATATATTGATTCCTAAATCCCCAATATCTTTATCCCTTGAAATCGGTTCACCTTCCAACGGCCATGCTCACTGAAAGCTCCTCAGTAGCAGCTCCTACCCCTATTCCTCTTTTTCTTTACGCCGACTTCCTCTTGCATTCGCTTATCTTAGAAACGTCGGCATCCCGATCTCCGACGCCTACCTCCTCCGTCAAACCCCTCCTCATTGTTTACTCCATCGATGGGGACATCAGAGTGGTCACGCTAGCACTCTAATCTGGATTTTAACTTAAGGAGAATGAAGAAGAAGACACCTTGTGTTCTTTCTCGCTTGGACGGAAAAGTAAGAAGATGAAGATTTCTTTGGTTACGGAACACGATGAAGAGGAAGAAGAAAATGATAATTTAGGGTTCTGATTTCAATTTTATGGATTTAATCATAAATATGTACAAAACGACGTAATTTTATACAAGAACTAAACGTTAAATTTAAGTTATCGAACATCAAAATTTGTGGCATGTGTCGACAAGTTACATCACTGTTACGTCGAAATCAAATCGTCGGAATTGAAAAATAGTAGAAAAATTAAACAATATAATTTTTTTTGATAAAAAATAAATTTTTTAAAATTCGTGAATAAAACATATTTTGATCAAAGCATGTGAATTTACGTGCGTTTAACCCTAAAATCATCTATTTAATTATCCATACACATTCTCTCGGTTAATTGAAATTTAGGCGATGACTGAGACATACATCAGTTTCTAAGAAGTTGCAGCTCAGATATGCAGTTTGACAAAGTCATCATATAATTGAATTATTCCTACATCTACATGTCGTGTCTTATGTTTGTAAGCATTTTGTGTTAGATTGCATTGCTATTATTACTCCCTCCGTCCCGCGAAGCGTGACCCACTTTCCTTTTTGGGTTGTCCCACGAAGCTTGACCTGTTTCTAAAAATGGCAAAGAATTTACCCTTTATTCACTTTTTCACCTACCACACTTAACACACAAAATACCACTTTCTTAATTCTCGTGCCGAAAAGAAATGAGTCACGTTTGATGGGACGGAGGGAGTACTATATTTCTCACATTCTCCTCAAACTGGAAAACCTTTTTGTTTGGTGTTTACCCAAATCCAACCTGCAACCTAATTAATTAATTTTTTCTTACATTTTTTTTCTTCAATTTCATTTTTTAAATTTTAATTTAATTTGACAATTATTAATTAGAATTTATTATATCCAGTTAGACTTTATAATATTTTTTTACATTTATCTTTAATTTTTTAGTTAATGATTTTATTTTTAATTTTTTGATGAAAAGGTTAATAATTTTATTATGAGTTGGTCTTGGGTGAGGTCAACCTCATGGGGTGAGACGGGTCGGGTCGGGTCGGGGCGCGGGTCGGGTCGGGTTTGGACGCGGGTTTGGGATAAAGTACACATTATCATTAATAAAAGTAACAATTATTGTGAACAAATGTAATAATTTCAAAACATTACATTTCTGCATATCAATAATTACTTTTCATTATAATAACAATTACTTTGAATAACGGAGAAAATAAATAGAATATAGAAAAAAAATTAAATAATAATTCAAGTAATTATTGTCTTGAGGAAAAGTAACTATTGATATGATGAAATAATTCAAATAATCATTGTCTTGAGGAAAAGTAACTATTGATATGATGAAATGTAATGTTTCTAAAGTATTACATTTGTTCACAATAATTGTTACTTTTATTAATGAGAATGTGTACTTTATTTCTGGTATCCCAGACCCGCGCCCAAAACCCACCCGACCCGTCAAACCCGCGCCCCGACCCGTCAAACCCGCGCTCCGACCCGACCCGACCCGTCTCATAGGGTGAGGTCAACCTCACCCAAGAATTTGCGTTTTATTATTTGGATTGATCTTTTCATAATTAAGGTACATGCTTTTCTTAAGCTTCAATTTTAGTAATAAATGGTAATTAGAATTTTGTTATATTATTTTCATAATATATATTTTTCAAATAACAAACTTAAAAGCGAGATAAAAACGGGGCACATAAAATATAGGGAACTGAAATGCATCAACTTAATGAATCACAAACTTAGTATGTGATTTATATTTGATAAAATGAAATATGATATTGAAAATTGATGATTTGTTTGATCTGGTGGATTAGACACGATTAATTTAATGATATTTTCTTTGCGATTTAATGGGCACATTTCGATACACAATTTCGAGATAGTGTCATCTAAAATTAGTTTGGTTTTCCCCTATAATAAAATTAATTTTTAATAATTTTAGGCTAATTGCCAATGAAGACTTGTTCCAGTGACAAAGCGGAGGCACCCAAAGACTCTTCTTTGTGAGAGGTCTTGGGTTCAATCTCACGCAACTGCGATGATGTTTTCTCACTTTAAGTGGCTGCGGTGTTGTATTGTTTGGTTTGAGGTCCCACACGCATGGTGTTATACCTCTTGTAATTTCCAAAAAAAAAAAAAAAACTAATTTAATCTTAGATAATCTCGAGTATATCAATTTAAATGTACGATAAAATATAAGGGACACGACATAGATAATTACGTGAAGAAATTTCCCAACAACTTTATAAATCTTGGTTGCTTAACTTGCTGAATATAAAAGTATAAAAATGGGAAGAAGGAAAAAATGAGTTAGTCATTTGTTCGGCCTGGTCAAGAAAGTTGGGTTTTGTTGATCCTTTTCCCACTAATATAATTTTCAAAAAATTGTTGTTTTTTTATTGACTTGGGGCCCAAAAAAAGGCAATAAATTTTCAAACCACTTCTTATTTTCTTGTATATCTTGAATGTCTCTATTGCTGCGTCATCATCATGAAAAACAGGCCAATCACAGGCCACAAAAAATCTTGATGTAAGAATACAAACAACGCCAAATACATCACACCACCCAACAAAATATAAACAAACAACAGAAACGCCATTGTTCATTTTCAAGATTTCCCAATCAAAATCAACCCTAAAAAAACCAGTTAGGGAAAAAGATCAAGAAGGTGAAGGCCATGGACAGACTAATCAAACCAGAAGTTCAAGAACTCAACTTGGCATTCATCAAAGGTCAGAAATGCAGCCAAACATTCAACCTCAGAAACCTAATGCACACCATGCCAGTTGCAGTTTCCCTCACATCAACCGATCCATCGGTTTTCTCTCTCCACCCTTGTCTCTCTGTCATCCCACCTCTCTCCACTGCCTCCTTCTCCCTCTCCTTGACCAAGCCTTATGATCAGCCTCCTCTCTCCACCCCTCCCGCCGCCGTCGTCGTCCGTTCCTCAATGCTTCCCACGAGAAAAGCCAGCCATGATCATCTCCTCCATCTCTTCTCCAAGCCAGGCCCTCATATCTTCAAGGATGCCACCATTCCCATCTCCCTCGTCGGCCTCAACGTCGCGCAGTTTCTTCTCTCGCCTTGTTCCAATTCCCTCGAGCTCGATTTCCAGTTCTCCAAGGCCATCTCCGTCTGTGATGAGCAACAGCTCACCTCTCTGCTCAGAGCTGCCGTTGCAAATGGGAAATCTTACTTGATTTCCACTCTGATCGAGGCAGGTGCTGAAGTTAGCTGCAGAGAGAGGTCTGATGATGAGGAATCTCTGTTGTGTTTAGCAATTAGGTCTGAAAGGATTGAGTCTCTGCAACTCTTGATTGAATCTGGATGTGCGGTTGACCCTAGAGTTGACCTTTTGTTACACGCGGCCGTTGCTGTGAAGCGCGTGGACATGATGGAGATCGTGTGTCTGAGCTACGTGGATCTCGACTTGAACGCAGTGGATGTGCAGGGCAGGACTGCCCTGCACATCGCTGCGCTGAATGGCCACGTGGAGGCCATTCAGTTTCTTGTCTCGGTGGGCGCTGACGTGGACGTGACGGACCACGAGGGGTGGACCCCGCTGCATTTTGCAGCGGAGCACGGGCACCTGGACGCGGTGGAGCGTCTGCTGGGGCACGCGGTGTTTGCCAAGTACGCGGTGAACAGGGACGGCAAGACGGCGTTTGGGCTGGCGGTGGAGCGGGGGAACTCGCACCTCTACGACGCGCTGCAGCTGGGGGACGTGCTGCAGAGGGCGGCGCGTGTGGACGACGTGCACACGATGAAGAGCTGCCTGGCTCAGGGGGCGAAGGTGAATGGGGTGGATCAGAATGGGTGGAGTCCCCTGCATAGGGCTGCCTTCAAGGGGCATTTGGAGAGTGTGAGGATTCTTGTGAGCCACGGGGCTCGCCTCGATTCCGTTGATGGATCGGGCTACACGCCGCTGCTCAGGGCGGTCGAGGCGGGACATGTTGAGGTAGCCATGTATCTCTTGTCACATGGGGCTAAAGCTAGCCTTAAGAGTTTAGGTGGGCTGGCCAAGTTTGATTTGGAGGGTTTCAACAACCATCCTTCTCTTGTTAACCCTTTACATTAGGGGGAGGGAGAGAGGGGCTTCAACCTTGAGATAGGATCTTGAAATTCTTGGGGGTAGAGAGTGGATCCAACCACCTATCAAGATCTTCACAAGATTGATGTTTGTACATAGAAAATTTTGTGGATTTTGGTGCAGTATACATAGTGAAATGAATGTGATCAGATTTTTGTATCTGTTAGCTGTGCTCTTGTGGTTTTCTTGAGTGATGTTCTTGAATAGTGAACTCGTGTAAAGATTGTGATCTTATATGGAATTTAATTGAAATCTAGACAAATTAATTTACTTATGTTTTCTTGATTGAAAAATGTGGAGCAATAGATTTGAGATTTCATAATTCTCCCAGACTCTTTTGGTATTTGGTAATGAGAGAAATCTGCAGCGGTAGGGAAGTGTTCCTTTTTTGAATTATTTTAGTGTGAGATGCAAAAGACTTCTTAACAGTTAAAATGGGTGCAATGAAATCCTTGTTTTTAATAATCTCTGTTATCAAATTTCGGATCCAAATGCAATCTTATTTGTAAAACATCATCCTATATTGTTCAACTAGTGTATTACCCGTCGAAATTCGACGGGTACATATTTTTTGTAATTTATATATTTTATGTTATTCTTATGATAATTATATAAAATAATTTTTTATGTAAATTATTTAGATAATTAATTAAATTAAATTAAATTAGTAATACATTTTAAATTATATTAATCTCAACAACTTTTAGCAATTAAATTATTAATTTTGTTGAGATCATAAAAATACCCATTAGTTTTCATATGAAATTTTATAAAAAGTTAACGCGTAAGAAAAAAAAAAAGAGTAGAAATACATATAAATTTGACATAGGTATGATGGCGGTGGCGGATTGATTTGTTGCATTTGTTGTTACAAGATTTATTAATTTTGTTCAATTTTTATTTTTTTTTGCCTTTTGACCATAATTTTATATGGAGTTTGAAAAATAATTGAATTGTGAGTATCATATAATTCCGAACTTCTAAAAGCATAACTAATTATGAAAATAATCTCGCCTGATATTTAAAAGACCATAACTGATTTATCGAACATTGTATCATTTGGAGTTTTAAGACCAACCAAGTTGTGGGCATCATCTCGTCGCAAACTTGTCAGATCATCTCTAACTTCTGAGCATTATCTTGTCTGAAACTTGAAAGAGAATCATCTCGTCTAAAACTTGAAAGAGCATCATCTCATCTGGAGTTTTGAGCATCATCTCATCTAGAGTTTGAGAGAGCATCATCAAATATGAAATTATATTCAACCATGACTCCAATTGTCAACTATCTAACAAACATAACTCTAACAATTTAGATATTCTATTTATATATGTAATTTTATTAGTTCAAACTCTAGAGAGAAAGGAAAGAGAAGAGATCTTAAAGCAGTAAAAGAGAGAGTGTGTGCTTTATTTCATCATCGTAGGTATTTATAGGCATTACAGTCGGGGTAAAGTAGTAAATTCGTTTGGTCATCTATTCCGCATGCTCGCCATTAAACTAATTAAGGCTATTATTAGATTATAACTTGTCAAGTCGTTGTCTCCTAATTACAGAGCTGGATTCTGTCCTCATCATCCTCCTCTGTCTAGTAGCTTTGGATTTCCTTCCTTGGGGCAGACTTTTACTCTTTGGCTCCGCTATGCTAAATAGCTCCGCCTTCTGGCGAATTGTCTCTGGCGTGTGGCTCCGCGCTCTGGCTCCAATAGCTTAGCTCTGACTCTGGATCTGGCGATATGGCTTTGGCTCTGACTCTAACGACTTAGCTCTGACTCTGGATCTGACGACTTGGCTCTGGCTCTAACTGTAATGACTTAGCTCTGGCATCACTGCTTTGGCAACTTGGCTCTGGCCCTCTGGAAGCTCTGCTCTGGTTAGCTCTGGCTCTGGTAGCTTTGCTCTGGAAGCTCTGCTCTGGCAACTCTGCTCTGGCAGCTCTGCTCTGGAAGCTTTGCTTTGGCATCTCTGCTCTGGTTAGCTCTGGCTTTGTCATCTCTGCTCTGGCTAGCTCTGGCTCTGGCAGCTCAACTCAGCGGTGACTCGGCAGCGGACGAACCACAAGTTCAGCGGCGACTATTTCGTCGGAGTTTAGAAGAAGGAACGACAACATGTTATAGGAAAAAGAAATCTCAGGGCTCTTGTATTAATTGCTTCGAATGGAGAATTCTCATGGGTTTAAGAAGTGGAAACAAAATCGAACTAATTAAGGAATGGAAGAGGGAGTCAGAGATGAGGCGGAGCAACACCGTCCTTAGGACAACGGCGACGCCTGAATTTAGAGGGAGAGAGAGGCGGGCAGTTTAAGGGGGGAATTAGGGCTCAATTTGAGTGTGCAATCGACTTTAGAGAGAGAAAATGATTGAGAGAAGAGAGAGACAGTGAAGGGGGAGACGATGCCGACCTGATTCAGGGACGGCGGCGATGGGGTGAGGAAAATGGAGGCGTGAGGAAGAGGGAGGCCTGACTTTTGTTTTAAAAGTGAGAATGAGAATATATAAATTGGATTCTCAAATGCCACGTTGCAGATTGAGATTGAAAAGAAAGAATTTGAGGCCTGCCATGTAGGCTAAGGCCTAATCGTATTATAGAATAGATATTATTATTATTATTATTATTATTATTATTATTATTATTATTATTATTATTATTATTATTATTATTATTATTATTATTATTATTATTATTATTATTATTGTTGTTGTTGTTGTTGTTGTTGTTGTAGTAATGGACGAACAGAAGCAAATAAAGTTTGCAGAAATGAAAAATATATTTTTCTTCCCTATATAAATAAAATGTATGGATTTATTTTATAAAAAATAAAAATAAAATTTTAATTATTTTGATAGACATATAATAAGATTTTGTTTTAAAGTAATCAGTTTATAGAATTTGTGCCTTATTATGCAAACATGTAAATCAATGACCGGACCCGTTTATAATTTACATATACGTGCATGTCTCAATTCAAACTTAATTCAAAATTAATTTTATTGAAAATTAAGAATATAATATATATATATATATATATATATATATATAATATAATATATTGCAACATATACATATAATATGTACGCTATTGAGAAATATAAAATTAATAACAAATATACATCTAATCACTAACATTCAATTAAAATAATTTATCGTATATAGATTATAATTTTTTTCTTATCAGACATGTAAATCTAATTTTTATCTAGAAAAAATAAATAATAAAATTTATTAATTTAGATTATATGTAATGTTAATATTATATATATATATATTATTAATTATATTTATTATGATTAATGAATCTTTATATAGAATGTAATAGTTAATTAATTAATAAATGATGAAGATTATATATGGTAAATTTTGAAATGGTGAGATTTTAGATATGCCACATAGGTTAAGGCTTAATCCTATTATATAATAGATTATTATTGTTGTTGTTGTTGTTGTTGTAGTAATGGACGAACAGAAGCAAATAAAGTTTGCAGAAATGAAAAATATATTTTTCTTCCCTATATAAATAAAATGTATGGATTTATTTTATAAAAAATAAAAATAAAATTTTAATTATTTTGATAGACATATAATAAGATTTTGTTTTAAAGTAATCAGTTTATAGAATTTGTGCCTTATTATGCAAACATGTAAATCAATGACCGGACCCGTTTATAATTTACATATACGTGCATGTCTCAATTCAAACTTAATTCAAAATTAATTTTATTGAAAATTAAGAATATAATATATATATATATATATATATATATAATATAATATATTGCAACATATACATATAATATGTACGCTATTGAGAAATATAAAATTAATAACAAATATACATCTAATCACTAACATTCAATTAAAATAATTTATCGTATATAGATTATAATTTTTTTCTTATCAGACATGTAAATCTAATTTTTATCTAGAAAAAATAAATAATAAAATTTATTAATTTAGATTATATGTAATGTTAATATTATATATATATATATATTATTAATTATATTTATTATGATTAATGAATCTTTATATAGAATGTAATAGTTAATTAATTAATAAATGATGAAGATTATATATGGTAAATTTTGAAATTGTGAGATTTTAGATATGCCACATAGGTTAAGGCTTAATCCTATTATATAATAGATTATTACCCAGAAAGGGGAGAATTAATGAATACTATTGCAACCAAAATTCAACATGTCACAGATGTTTGTGGACCATATCTAACATAATAATGGACAATAACATCACAATAATCAACAATTCTTAAATCATAATTACATAAGGTAAATATAATTTATCCATAAATATGGCATGTTAACATATTTGTGGAGCAATTCAGAATATGAAAGTGAACTTTAATCATGCAATAGTTTTCGTGATAATTTCTATCACGTCGATTGTGAGCGTAAGAATTGATTGATTCGTCCCCAAAGGGACACCAAGTGGTGCGAACTTCTGCCTTTGAACAATGAGGTCTAGGGTTCAAATTTCACCGCCCCTCTCTAAAAAAAAGAAAGAAAGAATTGATTGATTCATACAAATTCGGGGACATATTTGTGGTGTAGATGGAAAGTAATATGATAATTAAGCATATTCCATAGAATATTTCACACTTGCAAAAGACTTATAATGACATACTCTATGTTATACATATTACATGATATAATACATAGTCCTGTGGTCTGCCAAACTACACAATTTAAAAGTAGTAAATTAATGTTCGCAAAATATCACTGCATAGTCCGATCACGACTCCTATAGTTCAGCATGAAAATCTTCAATTGAAAAATATAATATAATGTGTTGGCTTTTTTATTTTTGATACTTTAATATATGGGTTGGTCGGTTTTCCATGGACATCATCTAATACTAAATCCATGCTTATATAGTTATACCAACTAGTTTGGAAGACTGGTTTGAACTCTCATCAAAAGTCATTAGTTAATTAGCCAAGGAGTCTTCTAAAAACATAATGTAACATTGATTTATTTAAGCTCAATATTATGATTGTTGTTGGTGGCAGACAAACTTTTCTGCTTTTACTTTTTGCTTTTCCTTTGTTGACTTCTTTTCCGTAGTGAAAGTTGTAAGGAGAGAGAGAGAGAGCATTATTTCTGTAACTTCTTCATTTTCGATAGAAGAGAGCAGAGAGAGCTGTGAGAGAAAAACAGAGAGAATTGGGGTGTGATATACACGAGAGATCGTGAGGTATTTGAAGAGGGTTTTTCCAGCGTGGGTTTGAGAGTGTACGAGAGTGAGAGGTTGATCTCATCTTGGGTGTAATTCTCGATTCATTGTGTGACGAGTTCGCGGGTTGTGCGAATCGTCGGAGTTCTTCAATATTACGATTGGTGTTGCTCCCGTGGACGTAGGCATTTGCCGAACCACGTAAATCTCTTGTCTCATTTATCGTCTTGCATATTATCTTGATTACTTGTGGAGATATTCTTGTTTGCTAAGATTGGGGACGTTTCTCGGTTGTATGTGCGTTATAAATTGTTTCCGCTGCATTGGTATTATTGTATGGATTTGCATTTGATACCAACAATTGGTATCAGAGCATAGTATCAAATTCGGGTGGTTGAGCTCAGATTTGAGGGGTATTGAGCTGGTCCTTGCAGAGGCGCATACCAGGTGTTCGACGAAATTCCTGAGAGAAACGAAAATCTGAAACAAGCTGAAAAATGACGTCTACGAGTGGTGCGGTCAAGATAAGAAAGTATGAGATAGCAAGGTTCAATGGGAAGAATGATTTTTCCTATTGGAGGATGCAAATGAAGAATTTGCTAATTTCACAAAAGCTACACAAAGCTTTGGCGGGTAAAGAAAAGAAGCACGAAGACATGTCTAATGAGGATTGGGAAGAGTTAGATCTTGAAGCACGAGCGTCGATCATTCTCTGCCTAGAGAGGGATGTTGCTTTCTTGGTGGACAATGAGGTAACCGCCGCGGGAGTATGGTTGAAGTTAGAGGCGAACTTCATGACGAAGACTCTAACGAATCGGATCTACTTGAAATCCAAATTGTACACTTGCAAGATGGAGGAAGGTACACCTATCCAGGAACATTTAAACAAGTTTGATAGGTGCATATCGGACTTGAAGGATATTGATGTGAAGGTGGAAGATGAGGATCAAGCTCTCATGCTATTACTCTCATTGCCAAAATCGTATGAAAATCTTGTACAAACCTTGATGCTCATGGGCGACACTCTGACGATGGATGAAACTAGGACTTCACTCCTGGCGGATGATCTTCGAAAGATTGCAACTAGTGGCATGGCTACTAGTGGGAGCAAAGAGCAGGCACAAGGATTGTATACGAGGGGCAAGACAAGTGATCGAGAGAAAGGCAAGGGAGTAAAGGCTAGATCCAGTTCAAAACCTCTTGCAGAGAGACCATGTTTTAAGTGCGGGGAACTTGGGCATTTCAAAGCAAATTGCCCCAGCAAGAAGACAACTTGGAAGAAGAACAAGAACAAGTACAACAACAGCGGGAAGGTACAAGGGACACAAGAAGCTGGTTTTGCTTCGCAGGAAGGGGATATCGGTGAGTGTTTCAATGCCATGGGTAACGAGGAAAGCTCCGGTAAGTGGATACTTGATTCGGGATGCTCTTATCATATGTCTCCGAATAGGAAGTGGTTTACTACCTATGAGGAAATAGATGGTGGAACTGTTTTGATGGGAAACAACCATTCCTGCAAAACAGCGGGGGTCGGTTCGATCAGAATCAGGATGCATGATGGGGTTATCAGAACCTTAAAGGATGTGAGACATATCCCGGAACTATGTAAGAACCTTATTTCCGCTGGTGCTTTGGACTCCGGTGGATGCAAAATTATCACTTGGAATGGAGTCATGGAGGTTGTTCGGGGTTCTTTAGTTGTGATGAAGGGTATCCGTCAAAGAAATTTGTATACGCTTTTGGGCACAACAGTGACGGGAAGTGCGGCAGTTGGAGCAGATGGAACGAGTAGAAATCCAGGGGACTACACCCGGTTATGGCACAGGAGACTCGGACACATGTCAGAGAAGGGTCTGCATCTACTTTGTCAAGAAGGTTTGCTGAAGAACTTGAAGAAGCCTTGCATGGAATTTTGCGAGCATTGCGTGTACGGGAAAACACACCGAGTTCAGTTCAGGGCCATCAAACACAGGAGCAAAGGCATCTTAGATTATGTGCACACTGATGTCTGGGGGCCAGCTACAGTTACCACCAAGGGAGGCTCCAGGTACTATGTCACGTTTATTGATGATTATTCTAGATATGCTTGGATTTATTTCTTGAAGCATAAGAATGAGGTGTTTGACACATTCAAGAAGTGGAAAGCAATGGTTGAAAACAGGACAGGAAAGAAATTGAAGACATTGAGATCTGATAACGGTACAGAGTATACAGATGGTGACTTCAAGAAGTTCTGTGACCAGGAGGGAATTGCTAGGCACTGGACTGTCAGGAATACACCGCAGCAGAATGGGGTCGCGGAGAGACTGAATCGCACGCTGCGAGAGCGAGCAATGTCCATGCGGTCTCATGCAGGGTTAGGCAGAGAATGGTGGGCATAATCGATGTTTACAGCACTTCATGTCATAAATCGATCTCCACATTCGAGCTTAGGTGGAGATACTCCATACAGGCTATGGTCTGGGGAACATGCAGATTATGAGAGACTCAGAACTTTTGGATGCACAGCATACTATCACGTCAGCGAGGGAAAGCTTGAGGCGAGGGCCAAGAAGGCAATATTCTTGGGGTATGCAACTGGAGTGAAGGGTTATCGCTTGTGGTGTTTAGAAAATTCAAAGTTCATAATCAGCAGGGATGTTATCTTTGATGAGTATTCCATGGCAGCTAAGTTTAAAGCTACAATGCCCGGTGAAGATGAAAATGAGACGGTCAAGTCTCAGGTGATCGAGATAGAACCTAAGGATCAACCAGGTTCTAGTCGTGTTCAAGAAGTAGGTCATGGAGACACTCGAGAACAGAGTGATGAGGAGTCTGAGCTCGAGGCTCTTGATCAAGAGAATGTAGATGTTTTACACCAACAGCGGCTCGCGGATGATTTGGCTTCCACTAGGCCAAAGCGAGCATACAAGAGAGTTCAAAAGCTGGGGTCAGATCAGCCTTTGAAGCATTATGGGCAGGCAAACTTGGTCAGGTGCGCACTACCAGAGGATGATGCGGTACCAGCATCATACCAGGAAGCTATTCGGGATAAGAATAGCGTAAGCTGGTTGGCTGCGAATGAAGAAGAGATGGAGTCTTTTCGGAAGAATCAAGTTCTGGAGGGGGTTCTACCTTTGCCCAAAGGAAAGAAGGCTATTGGTTGTAAGTGGATCTACAAGAAGAAAGAGGATAATTCTGAGCTCGGTGGGATCAGGTACAAGGCGAGGTTAGTAGCAAAGGGATATGCACAGAAGGAGGGAGTGGACTACAATGAGATTTTCTCTCCAGTAGTGAAGCACACTTCTATTCGGGTGTTGTTGAGTGTTGTGGCTCACAGTGATCTTGAGCTGGAACAACTCGATGTCAAAACCGCTTTCCTGCACGGAGACTTGGAGGAGGAGATTTATATGCGTCAACCTGAGGGCTACAAGGTTGAGGGTAAAGAGGATCATGTTTATCGCTTGAGGAAATCCATGTATGGATTGAAGCAATCTCCTCGACAGTGGTACAAGCGGTTTGATTCTTTCATGCTGAAGCATGGTTATTCCAGAAGTGATTATGACTGTTGTGTCTATATTCGGAGACTTCCTGGAGGTGAGTATATCTATCTTTTGTTGTATGTGGATGACATGCTTATTGCCTCGAAGAGCAAGGTGGAGATAGATAGACTGAAATCTCAACTTGGTAAAGAGTTTGAGATGAAGGATTTGGGCACTGCTAAGAAAATACTGGGTATGGAGATTAGAAGAGAGAGGACAAACTGTGTTTTGTTCCTGAGCCAGAAAAGCTACATTGAGCGGGTTGTGCAGAGATTTGGGATGCAAGATGCAAAATCGGTGGCAACTCCGTTGGCTCCTCATTTC
The DNA here is from genome assembly GCF_028751815.1 of Salvia miltiorrhiza. NCBI lineage: Eukaryota > Viridiplantae > Streptophyta > Magnoliopsida > Lamiales > Lamiaceae > Salvia > Salvia miltiorrhiza. The sequence continues at coordinate 13,759,861 of NC_080393.1, read as the reverse complement.
AGGCTCTCTAGAAAGCTATCTCCCACTTCACCTGAAGAGAAAAAATTGATGGAGAAAGTGCCTTACACTAGTGCAGTTGGCAGTTTGATGTATGCTATGGTGTGTACACGTCCGGACATTTCACAAGCAGTTAGTGTTGTGAGCAGGTTTATGGCTAATCCTGGAAAGTCACACTGGGAAGCTGTGAAGTGGATCCTTAGGTACTTGAAGGGTACCAGCGACACAGGATTGTGTTTTAGTGGAAATACATGTCAGGTTAATGGGTTTGTGGACTCGGATTATGCGGGTGATCTAGACAGACGACGATCTACTACGGGATATGTGTTCTGTGTACACGGTGCCCCCGTTAGTTGGAGATCGATGTTGCAGGCTACAGTGGCTCTTTCCACTACCGAGGCTGAGTACATGGCTTTGGCAGAGGGGGTTAAAGAAGCTTTGTGGCTGTGGAGTCTTCTGGGTGATTTTGGGATTAAGCAGGATCGCGTGGACCTGTGGTGTGATAGCCAGAGTGCTATACATTTGGCAAAGAATCAGGTTCATCATGCTCGTACCAAGCATATTGATATCAGGTATCATTTTGTGCGGGATGTCATAGAGGAAGGTGATATTTCTCTTATGAAAGTGCACACAGATGAAAACCCAGCAGACATGTTAACCAAGGTGGTGACTGGTGGCAAGTTTCAACACTGTTTGGACTTGCTACATATCAACCCGTGTTGATAATCAAACGGGACAGCCTTTCGGGGCGGTGTTGGGGTGAGGTGGAGCTTATCCTTTTGTGTTCGAACTACAGGAGCTTGATCCCTGGATTGGGTATGTAGGCAACCATGGAAAAGTGGTGCAGCTTGTACGGGTGTCCATGTTCGTGGGCGGTGCTCGTATTCGTCCTACATTTGAGGTTTATCAAATGAAGTACGAGGTGGAGAATTGGTATCAGAGCTACACAATGGGAAGAATGATTTTTCCTATTGGAGGATGCAAATGAAGAATTTGCTAATTTCACAAAAGCTACACAATTGTTGGTATCAAATGCAAATCCATACAATAATACCAATGCAGCGGAAACAATTTATAACGCACATACAACCGAGAAACGTCCCCAATCTTAGCAAACAAGAATATCTCCACAAGTAATCAAGATAATATGCAAGACGATAAATGAGACAAGAGATTTACGTGGTTCGGCAAATGCCTACGTCCACGGGAGCAACACCAATCGTAATATTGAAGAACTCCGACGATTCGCACAACCCGCGAACTCGTCACACAATGAATCGAGAATTACACCCAAGATGAGATCAACCTCTCACTCTCGTACACTCTCAAACCCACGCTGGAAAAACCCTCTTCAAATACCTCACGATCTCTCGTGTATATCACACCCCAATTCTCTCTGTTTTTCTCTCACAGCTCTCTCTGCTCTCTTCTATCGAAAATGAAGAAGTTACAGAAATAATGCTCTCTCTCTCTCCTTACAACTTTCACTACGGAAAAGAAGTCAACAAAGGAAAAGCAAAAAGTAAAAGCAGAAAAGTTTGTCTGCCACCAACAATTGTTCAGTTCATAATTATTTAGAGTTTATTTCGGAATAATCTCAATTTACAGTTATTCAACCATTGATATAAATTAGGTTGAAAAATTATTGTTAAAATTGACGTTATAATTAATTTAGCCTAAAAATAACCCGCTATGTGAAAAACTTAATAAATGAAAAAGAAATGGCAAAAGAAAATATGAGATAATGTAACTTCAAAATAAATAAATAAAGAACAAATTGAGCTATGACTGTTATATTTTTAATGAATGAATTAAAAGAATGTGAATAGCAATTACTGATGTAATCTAACCTCAAAACAAATGAATGAAAAATAATAAATTGAGCATTTTTTTGGCAATTTTTAAAATTAATAATGTCAATAACAATTTGTAGGGTAACATAGTGATGCACATGAAATATGCTCATAAAAGGTGAACAACATATTGATATTGTGAGAATATGATAATATTGCACTGAACGTATAAAATCATTACGTTCGTCATATAATTTACTACCAACAAAAAAAACGTCTTATGAAATTCGAACTTAAGTAAAACATTCAATGTATATCGCAAAATTAAAAATAAAGTTGTGATTTTAGCATACCTGGATGGACAAAGCCTCACTCAATCAAACGAATCAACTTCGTTAGTAGCAATAGTTTTCATGCCATTGTCGCCTTGGTCACGAACAAAAGTAGCATTTTTTATATTTCAGTTTTTAAAATTTGATTGTTTTATATGTTATTCTGTTAGAATGAGAAGTAATGCTTATTTTATTTGCAGTTATTTTAAAAATTAGGTAAGTTGTAGTAATACTTTCATTATTTATATAAACTTGATATAAATAAGTACCGGTGACGCAAGATTAAATTTGTAATATGTGAAATATTTCTTGAATTAGTTTGAATGTCATTTCATGCCGTCACAATCAAAAAGCTAAAACAAAAGTACCCTTTTTTGCTTACGTATTTGACTGATATTTTAATCTTTAAAAATAAATAGTTGAATAATTTTATTTGACCACTTGATAAATTAATTACTACTAATGTTTTTATGAGTTTAATTATTGAGCATTTTATGTTTTTAGAAATTCATTAGAGCATCCACACACAGGGATGATCATTTGGATTTTCAATTGAATTTTTGTCTAATTAGATTTAGAACCGATTCGAAAATTCGAATTTTGAAGAAAATGAAATCCAGAAGTTCAAATAAGAACCACTAAATAAAATTAGAACAGAGAACCATTTTAAACCATTCGATCATCAAGATCTACGGTGGATGCACCATCTTGGTGGATGAATGCAGATCCTGGGTTCGAATCCTGAAGGGAGCAAAAAATTTATTATTTTCGAATGCATTAAATTTAATAGCGAATGCATTAATTTATATAGTAGATGCATTGATTTTAATGGTTCTTATGTTCTCACGATAAGTGTGGTTCTCACTATAACCGCACCCTATATATATATATATATATATATATATATATATATATAGGGTTGGGTTCCGGTGGATCCCTATGCTTATAATAGATCCGTAGATCCAAATCTAGACCACACATTTATGACATGTGGCGCATCAAGATGGTGACATGTGGCAAGGCATTTCAAGGCAAAATCTGGAGAGGGGTAAAATTGGAATGTAATTTTCGAAATTCAAAAAAAAAAAAATTATATTTTATCAAAATAGGTATATTTTAGATGCATAAAGTTTCATACGAGAATGCATGAACTTTCATATAAAAATGCATAAAGTTTCAAATAAATATGCATAAGATTTCACCCCACCCCAACCCCACCCCCCACACCCCAGAACCCCACCCCCACCCACCCCCTACCCCCCCACCCCCCCAAATTTTTTTTTTTTTTTTTTTTCTAAAACCTGATTTTCTGACCACTGACCCACCCCTACCCCCACCCCCCCACCCACCCCCCACCCCCCCACCAATTTTTTTTTTCTCAAAAACTGATTTTCTGACCACTGACCCCCCCACCCACCCCCCACCCCCCCCCAAAATTTTTTTTTTTTTAAAATCAGTTTTTTAAAAAAAAAAAAAAAAAAAATTTTTTGGGGGGGGGGGGGGGTGGGGGTGGGCCAGCAATTAGAAAATCAGTTTTTGAAAAAAAAAAAAAAATTTGGGGGGGGGGGTGGGTGGGGTGGGGGGGCAGGGGGTAGGGGCAGGGGTGGGGTGGCGAAACTACCAGATTTATTAAAATGAAATGCATTTTTTATATAATTTAATGCATTTTTATGTGAAAACTTTATGCATTTTTGTTTGATTTTATATGCATGTGAAACATGCATATTTTTGGGGGGTGGTAATGGGGAGGGTTGGGGGGTGGTGTGGGCTGGATTGGGGGGTGGTATGGGGTGGGGTGGTGAAAATACCAAAACTGGAAAAATTAAATGCATTTTTCTGTTCAAAGTTATGCATTTCATGTGAAAATTTTATGCATTTTTGTGTGAAACTATATGCATCTAAAATATATCTATTTTGAGAAAATCTAAAAAAAAATATATATTTTTTTTAATTATTAAATCCGAAAATTACATTCCAATTTTACCCCTCCAGATTTTGCCTTGGAATCCTTGCCACGTGTCACCATCTTGATGCGCCACATGTCATAAATGTGTGGTCAAGATTTGAATCTAGGGATCTATTATAAGCATTGGGATCTATATGATCCCATTCCTATATATATATATATATATATATATATATATAAAAGCTCAACCATTAACATAAATAGTAAGTTATATTTTTCCGCCAAAATCACTTTACTATTTTTAGAATTATTTTTTTTATTGTAATTTTTAGAAACTATATAGAAAATTTTCTATATTATATATATATATATATATATATATTTTTTTTTTTCCAGCCAAAAATCACCATACTATTTATGGATATAATTTTTTGTTTCTAATTTTTTTTTATGCATTTCGTCTACTCTAGATTATACAGATATTTGTTTGTTATAATTTTTTCTATTGATATAATTTATCACATTTTCATAGTTTTTTCAAAATAAAATGTATGCAATTTCAGTAAATTTAAATGATGTGCTAATACAAAATTAAACTCTTCAATCTACTTTATTTTTTATTTTTAAAGAAAAATCGATAATTGTTCTCCAATTAATTATTTTCCATTAAGTCATTTTCATAGTTTCTAGGTTGTATTATTATTTTATCTAAATACAAATTTTAAAATTAAACTATATATTCACTAAAAATAAAAAAGTGCATTAAATATAATATATTACCACTCACATACACATGCGCGCGCACACAAACACACACACACACACACACATATATATATATATATATATATATATTAGTACTGTATATATTTCAGTATAAATTTTGTATATGTTATTTTTAATATAATGTGTATATATTATATCTTCTTTAATTTTGCCATGTATGGTTTTGATTTGGACGAAATTAAAATTCAGTGTATTTATATAACAACTTTATATAGTTGAAAAAATACCAAAATTCACTAATAATTTGTGGATTTATAGTCAATTAACGCCTCAAAAAAATATGTTGTGAAATCCAAATCACTAAAAAGTAATTAAATGTTCCAAAACCCCTTTCAAGACAAATAGAAAATTTGAAAGAAAAATATCTATATATTTTGGTGGAAATTTTAAATAGATAATAATAATCATTAGATAGAAAGGTTTTGTCAAGATCTTAGTCAATTATTTGATAAGCCTCAAACTATAAAATAGTTTCATCTTCATTTTAATGCTGCTATCCTTATTAGAGCTATTTTATATAAAAATATAAGTAATTTATAGAATTTTATTTTCTAAATATAACATTCTAAAAATATAATTTTTTTTACTATTTTAATTAAATAGGTATCACCGTGCATCGCACGGGAATAATACTAGTTTTCCGTAAAACAGAATCCAAAAATTTTCGAATCAAATTTGATCCGAACAAGAAAATCCAAAATTTGAAAAACAAATAGAAAAAAAAATTAAAAATCGAAATATATTCCAAACTAACCAATTGAACAATTATGATCAAATTAAAATACTAAGTAATAAATGATTCATCATAATCAACCACAAAAATAGTAATTATAAATTACGTATGTATAATATTATATATAAATTATAAATATAATTCAAATTTTAAATATATCAATTCGGTCTGATGCAATAATACGATGAAATAAAGATTTTCAAATAATTTTCTCAATCAAATTACGGTATCCAGTTATCCACATTCACATCTACCACATCATATATAGTTTTACTTATATAAAAATAAATATTAAAATAAAAAATAACTAAATATAATTATGTTTTTATTTTTTTAATTCCAATTACTTTTTTTTCTCTTTCAAGTATCCAACTAGGGTTATTTTTACCAATAGACTACTTAACATGGTATAGTCCTCATATGACCCTATTTACAGCCCAAAACAAACTGAATTTGGGTTTAAATTAATTATTTGGGAAAGTTGATTGGCCTTAACGATACTTTAAAATTTCAAGCCATAATAAGATACAAGGGTAGGGATATACAAAGGCCTTTGTCATATTCCAATAATAGAATTCAAATCCACGAAGGCACCAACAACAATTAAATTATTGAAATATAGTACTCTTGATAGATTTTATAATTGGAATTTATCCATCAACAAATAAATACAAGGTATAACATTTTTGCGATTTGGTATTCCCTATAAAAAAATGCGATTTGGTCGCACACTGATTCGAAACAAAAAAACCAAGATTTTTAATAATCACTAAGAATTTCTACAAGCACATTTCATTCACCACAATCCAAATTCATAAAGATGAAATTGATTAGGCCATTAGGGGATGCTTTTAAATTGAAACATGAAAAAATTAATTAATTATATTGAATCAAAATCAATTAATTTGAATATGAAGACAATTAAATCCATCATCGAATTGTATTTTGCCACGTGTAAATTCTTGAATTAAATATTTAATTATATTTTACTTCCTTCATCCTACTATAAGTGGCTTAAAATTTTTCGGCACAAAAATTAAGAAGAATGTGTAAATTGATTAAAAGTGGTGGGACCTATACTTTTTAAAGGATTAAATTTTTCCATTTATAAAAACATGTCACTAATAGTGGAACGATCCAAAATGAAATACATATCACTTTTAGTGGGACAGATGGAGTATATTTTTGGAAATTAAATTAAATATAATTTCAAAAATAAATAGATATATAATTAGTATTTAATATATTAATTTTATTGGCCAATGGGAGAAAAGATGGGCAATTGCACCTTGGAAAGGAAGAGTCACTCAAATGGTACCACCTGCCAAAATCCTAAAGCCCATGATATGGAGTTGCTGAGCCATAAACCCACCTTCATACATCTATAAATAGAGGTGTAGGGGTGAGGAGAATATCCTAATTTTAGAGGAGGCCTAACTTGGAGGCAAGAGGTAATTCTCTTTCTCTCAAAATATTCAAGCATTTTTTAAATCTTCGAAGTGTTCTTAAACATAAAGGCATTCTTAAATATTCAAGCGTTCTTGGAGACAAGAGCGTAAATGTTGGTTCCCTTAGTGTTACCGAACTGGTGTATAGAGGGGGTAATACACCAGTAGGCTATTTTTAGAAAATAAAACTTGAAATTTCTTTTACACACTGAAGTGAGTTGACTGATGTGAACAATGAGATGAAAATCAGTTAAGAAGGTTATAGATTGTACTGATACTGGTTCAGTATAATAACTTCAGTGAGAAGAACTTTGTCAACACACTGATAGGTCAAGTAGGGTTTCAGTCTAATCAGTTTTATGAAAACAGAGAAGTGTTAGAAATCTTACTAACTTTCCGAAGATTTGTTAGTTAGACTTATAACACTTTCAACGGAAACGATTTTAATGAAATGGCCTTTAAGTGAAACATTTTGCAAGTTCTTAGGGTTTCTCTTTTCGCATTAACAATTTCGGTATTGATAAAGGTTTGTGCACAGATAAGTAAAAGTAAATACTGAAATTAATAAGAACACAAAGAGTTTTACGTGGTTTGGAAAAGAATTTCCTACGTCCACGGGGGAAAATTGGTGCGATTTTACCACGTTGAGGTAGTAAGCAGCTTCGACCCTGACTATATGGTCTTGTATGCGATAGGGACGCCATCGATAGAGGGGAATCTGGTAATTAACCCTCAAATAATAAATATGGGCATATTAGGAAGTTATTTGTATATTTTTTTTTTCAATAATTTTTTTAATCCTTGTACGTAATTCAATCAACCTATATAATTGGGACGAATGAAGTATTTTAAAAAATTCTCAGTTGTATAATATACAACAAAGAATAGTTCTAAAAATCTTCTATGCTAATATGCATAAAAAAAGTTTTAGAAAATCTATCTTTCTTAGTAAAAATCTAGAAAAGGAGGATTAATTAGGCGATTTTGTCAACTTATCTCTCTCTCTCTCTCTCTCTCTCTCTTATGCCACATGTATAAAAAAATTACAATGTTTTTAATTTTTATGCCACGTGTATTGCCACGTCGTTGCCGCTCAACTTTAATTATAGCCGGAATTCTCGCCGTGTGCAATTTACGATAAAATCAAAAGTTGATGTATTCTGAGGTTATTTTTGAAGGCCATGTGCAATTTGCAAATTCGGGCAAACTTCGTGTATTTTTCGGCTATTAACCATAAAATAAATGTATAATTTATCGGGTTGTGTTACTCTAAAATATAAAATAAATGTACATTATTAATTAAAATATAAAATAAAAATATGATTTTTAGTTAAGATGTACTCCCTCCGTCCCGCGAGTCTTGACACGTTTGGGTTCGGCACGAGAATGAGAGAGAAGGTAATAAAAGTGATAAAGTAGGAGAGAGAATATAATAAATGTGATAAAGTAGGAGAGAGAATGTAATAATTATTGCCAAAAAAGAAAACGTGTCAAGATTCGTGGGACGGCCCAAAAAGGAAAACGTGTCAAGATTCGTGGGACGGAGGGAGTAATAATTCAAAAAATAAAATAAGACTTTTTTTTATGAATAAAAAAAGAGAGTAAATAAACCTCTTTTTCATGATCAGAAAATAATACTTCTATCACACACAAAAATAAATTATAGTCAGGCCCGGCCCAATAAAATCATTAAACCCGCCCAAAATTCCTCTCCAAATGCGCAAATGCGGCAACAAATTCAAAATCCTTTCCTTTTTCGCTCCACTAATTTCCATTGCCAGCATGGCAATCCGCACCTCACCCGACCAGCCAATCAAAATTCACCATTCATCCTTATATAAGCCCCCTGTCCTCTAACAGCACTCGTACATTACTATCCAAAAACTCTCTCAAAAATCACTCGATTCAAATCTCCTCTTCTTAGGGTTTCCAAGACACCAATCGCCGCCCCGGGAAAATGAGTTCCAACGCCGCAGCCACCACCAAGGGGGGAAGAGGCAAGCCAAAGGCTTCCAAATCCGTCTCCCGCTCGTCGAAAGCCGGTCTCCAGTTTCCCGTTGGCAGAATCGCGCGTTTTCTCAAGGCTGGTAAATACGCGGAGCGTGTCGGCGCCGGCGCCCCTGTCTATCTCTCCGCCGTCCTTGAGTACCTCGCCGCCGAGGTAATTAGGTTTTAGATTCGCAGCATTCCCATTTGATTGCATGCGTCGAGTCTTTTTAAATTCACTGAATCCGATTCGTTTTTCTGTTAATTTTTTTATTTGAACTTTAATTTGCTGAAAAATCCATCCATTGACGTCAATTGATTGTTGTATTTGTTCGATTAATTGTAAAAGGGAAAATTCATCAGAAATGTTTTTTTTAATCGATTATTTTAATTTTAAATGCTAGATTATTTTTACTTTCCTTGATTTGTACTTTGGTTTTGGATTTGATTTTGCTCACATAATTTTGGATATTTGGAAATGCTGAATAATTCAATTTACTGCTATGATTAGGTGTTGGAGCTTGCTGGAAATGCTGCTAGAGACAACAAGAAGAACAGGATTGTTCCTCGTCACATACAGCTGGCAGTGCGGAACGATGAAGAGTTGAGTAAGCTGTTGGGCCATGTGACAATAGCTAATGGAGGCGTTTTGCCAAATATTCATCAGACTCTGTTGCCGAAAAAAGCTGGTGGAAGGGACAAGGAGATTGGCTCTGCGTCGCAGGAATTCTAGGGGTTTTTGTTGTGAATTAAATGGTTTTGATGGTTATGGTGAAAGGGTCTGGATCGTGGAATTGCTGGTCCATATACAACCCTAATTTTGGTTTGGTTGGAATATATATACGTGTTTTATGAACGAGATATCCAATTAATTCTATCATTTCTCCATCTCTATATTTTTACCTTTTACTAATACTATTTTCTTTTGTCATCCCTAAATTGTGCAAAAAAGGCAATGTTCATTTAGAATTTGGTGAGCGTTTTTTAGAGTTCCTAAATAAGCAAACCAATATTTGGCAAGCAAAAAACCAAACCTTATATGGAATTTGGTTAAAAGTTGCTGTATATGTCTTGAAATAGTTCATTTTAACGAAATTATTTTATGCCTTTTTATTTCTTGGAGCATTAATAAGTAACCAACATTTGGAATATTGTTTTCGGTGATGATGTTTTTTTCAATTCCAGAAATTTGGTTTGCAAGTTATAAATTGTCTATTTATCTGCTGGATAGGTAAAATAGTCGGCTAAACTTGGTTTTCAGTGATGTTTTCGTGAAATATATGAGATAATGGACAAGGGAAAATTTCCTCTCATTTAGATCTTTTAATAAATTGCTCGATAAGATTTTAAAACTGTGATTATGCACTTCTGTACGCTTTGCCTCGATAAGATTTTAAAATTGTGATTATGCACTTCTGTACGCTAAGTACGCTTTGCCTCGATAAGATTTTAAAACTGTGATTATGCACTTCTGTACGCTTTGCCACGCTGTGCGTGTGGACTTGTAGTTTACTCCCTCCGTCCCGCTAAAGTTGGCAACATTCCTTTGGGCACGGAGATTAAGAAATTGAGTGTTATATGTTTTAATAAAGTGTGGCCTACAATTGTTGACCAAATTAGTGAGTAATTGTTGACTTAATTAAAGTAATTTTGACATTTTTAGAAAGTGGCCTACAATTGTTGACTAAATTAGTGAGTAATTGTTGACTTAATTAAAGTAAACTTTTGCCATTTTTAGAAAGTGGCCAACTTTAGTGGGACACCCAAAATAGAAATGTTGCCAACTTTAATGGGACGGAGGGAGTATTTAGTTTGAATCATTTAATGTGAATTAAGAAATACTTATATGTATTTAAAATTAAAATATAGTTTGAACATTTTAAAAAAGAATGGACTTTCATAGTGTTCACTATAAAATAGTAAAAATAAAAATTGTCTACTAAGATAAAAAAACATTGTTAGTACGGTTTTTGTCAGTGCTCGACTCCTTTCACTGCACAATTCCACAGAGATTCGGCTGCTGCCATGCCGATCGTGAGAGAAAAGAGAGAGATTCAATAGAAAGAGTTTAATATTGGGAATTCACGAAGAAATCACTGCACAATTCCACAGAGATTCGGCTGCTGCCATGCCGATCGTGAGAGAAAAGAGAGAGAGATTCAATAGAAAGAGTTTAATATTGGGAATTCACGAAGAAATAATTTCAAGCAAGAAATTCAATTATTATGATATAGGGATAGACTAAATTTTAAGTTTTTTTATGATACTTGACATTTTTTATTTTTACTATAACAAAATGCATATTTTCATATATAGATTATGAGTTGGTCTTGGGTGAGGTTGACCTCATACCATGAGACGGGTCGGATCCGTCTTGACCCGATCCGGACGAAACAGTTATATAAATATTTTTCACAAAAGCAGATAAAATGAACGCCTTGGTTCAGTGGTAACTGCTTGCACTTTACATTACTTAGCGCCAAGGTCACGGGGTCAAAACCCATTCGACTCCTTTTCTTGTGTTATTTTTTCATCTTTTATTTGTTTTTGTTTTTTTCCTCTTTTTTCTTGCATTTTTTTTTTCTGCTTTCTTTATATATGCGTTTTAATTGTTTTTCTTCAGTTTTTTTTTCCTGATTTTTTTACAATGTTTTTTTATTTTGTTTTGTTTCTATTTTTTTATTTTTACATTATTCCAAAGTAATTATTATTATGATAAAAATTAATTATTGACAAAAAGAAAAGTACTTGAAGCATTACTTTTCTTCATTTCGATAATTTTACAAGTTTTTCGTGAGTAAAAATAACAATTTTTGTGAAAAAAGTAATAATTTTGAAATATTACATTACTTTTTATTAAGACAATATATACTTTTAATAAGTACTATAAAATATACATTTGTTAGCACTTACCACAAATGTATACTTATGTTAATATAAGTATTTATCTTCAGTCAATATAAAGTATAATATTTTCTAAACTTACCACAAATGTATACTTATGTTAATATAAGTATTTATCTTCAGTCAATATAAAGTATAATATTTTCTAAACTCTAACCCTGAACACTAAATCATAAATCATAATAAAAATATTTACTTTTAATAAGCATAAGATATACATTTATTCACACAAATGTATACTTATGTTAATATAAATATTTACCTTTATTCAATATAAAATATTATATTTTTAAAACCTTAAAAACACTAAATCTTGAACCCTTATAGGAATATTTACTTTTAATAAACATAAGATATATATACATTTGCTCTTATGAATAAAAATAACAATTAACGTAAACAAATACAATAATTTAAAAATATTACATTTGATCATATTAATAATTACTTTTCCTTACAACAATGATTACTTGAATAATTATTTGATTATTTTTTTCTTTATTCTAATATTTATTTCTACGTTATTCAAAATAATAATTATTATTAGGGCTGGACTTGCATGCGGGAGTCCGCATCCCATGTGATCGGGTCGACCCGCGCCTCAACCCTGAACCGGATCCGCGCCCATTTGATCCGTCGCCCCAAATTATTACATTTGCTTATAGTAAATGTTACTTTTAATAAGCATTACATATACATTTATTCGCACAATTATATACTTTTGTAAATATAAGTATTTATCTTCATTTAATATAAAGTATTATATTTTTTAAACCCAAAATCCTATAAAATAAACCCTAAACCCTAAAACATGAACACTAAACTTTAATATGAGTATTTACTTTTAATAAGCATAAAATATACATTTGTTCTCACAAATATATACTTATGTTAATATAAGTATTTACCTTTATTCAAGGGTTAGGGTTTAGTATTCATTAGTTACGGTTTAGTATTAATACTAAACCGTAACTAATGAATATTAAACCCTAACCCTTGAATGCTAAACCCTAAAGGAAATATTTACTTTTATTTAGGCTAGTATATACATTTCTTTGCACAAATGTATACTTATGTTTCTATAAGTATTTCCTGTCATTCTATATTTTGTAATTACCTAAACACTGAATACTAAATTCTAAATACTGAATACTAAACCCTAAATAAATACAAAATATACATTTATTGGCACAAATATATACTTATGTTAATATAAATATTTATCTTCGTTTATTATATTTTCTAAACCTTAAACCCTGAACACTAAACCATAAACCCTGAACATTAAATCTTGAACACTAAATCCTAAACTCTAATAAGAATATTTACTTTTAATACGCATAAGATATACATTTGCGCTAACAAATGTATACTTATGTTGATATAAATATCTACTTTTATTCAATATAAATTATTATATTTCCTAAACTCGAAACCCTGTATACTAAATCATAATATGAATATTTATTTTTAATAACCATAAAATATACATTTGTTCTCACAAATATATACTTATGTTAATATAAGTATTTACCTTTATTCAATTTAAACTATTATACATTTATTAGCACTTAGCACAAATATATACTTATGTTAATATAAGTATTTCATGTCATTCTATATTTTGTAATTACCTGAACACTGAATACTAAACACTAAATAGTGAATACTAAACCGTAACTAATGAATACTAAACCCTAACCCTTGAATGCTAAACCCTAACGGAAATATTTACTTTTATTTAGGCTAGTATATACATTTCTTTGTACAAATGTATACTTATGTTTCTATAAGTATTTCCTGTCATTCTATATTTTGTAATTATCTAAACACTGAATACTAAACCCTAAATAGCGAATACTAAACCCTAAACCTTGAATACTAAACCTTAAATAAATACAAAATATACATTTATTGGCACAAATATATACTTATGTTAATATAAATATTTATCTTCGTTTATTATATTTTCTAAACCTTAAACCCTGAACACTAAACCATAAACCCTGAACATTAAATCTTGAACACTAAATCCTAAACTCTAATAAGAATATTTACTTTTAATACGCATAAGATATACATTTGCGCTAACAAATGTATACTTATGTTGATATAAATATCTACTTTTATTCAATATAAATTATTATATTTCCTAAACTCGAAACCCTGTATACTAAATCATAATATGAATATTTATTTTTAATAACCATAAAATATACATTTGTTCTCACAAATATATACTTATGTTAATATAAGTATTTACCTTTATTCAATTTAAACTATTATACATTTATTAGCACTTAGCACAAATATATACTTATGTTAATATAAGTATTTCATGACATTCTATATTTTGTAATTACCTGAACACTGAATACTAAACACTAAATAGTGAATACTAAACCGTAACTAATGAATACTAAACCCTAACCCTTGAATGCTAAACCCTAACGGAAATATTTACTTTTATTTAGGCTAGTATATACATTTCTTTGTACAAATGTATACTTATGTTTCTATAAGTATTTCCTGTCATTCTATATTTTGTAATTATCTAAACACTGAATACTAAACCCTAAATAGCGAATACTAAACCCTAAACCTTGAATACTAAACCTTAAATAAATACAAAATATACATTTATTGGTACAAATATATACTTATGTTAATATAAATATTTATCTTCGTTTATTATATTTTCTAAACCTTATAAACCTTGAACATTAAACCTCGAACACTAAATCTTAAACTCTAATAAGAATATGTACTTTTAATACGCATAAGATATACATTTGTGCTAACAAATGTATACTTATGTTAATATAAATATCTACTTTCATTCAATATAAAGTATTATTTTTCCTAAACTCGAAACCCGAACACTAAATCATAATATGAATATTTATTTTTAATAACCATAAAATATACATTTGTTCTCACAAATATATACTTATGTTAATATAAGTATTTACCTTTATTCAATTTAAAGTATTATACATATCAATAATTACTTTTTCTTATGACAATGCTTAATTACTTGACAAAATAATTAAAAGTACAAGTTCTCGCGAATAAAAATAATATTATTTTTCAAGAAAATAATTACTTCACCAAATAAATAAAATTATTTATTTCTACATTATTTCAAACCAAAGTAAATATTGTTGTGATAAAAAGTAATAATCAACATGAAGAAAAGTAATGTTTTCGAAACATTACCTTTTTTATCTAATAATTTAGAAAAATTACATTTCTTCATATCAATAGTTACTTTTCTTTACGACAATGATTACTTGAATAATTTATTGATTATTTTTTCGCCATTCTATTATTTATTTCTACGTTATTCAAAATAACTATTGTTATTATAATGAAAAAAAAATTATTGACATGAATAAATGTAACATTTTTGAAATGTTATTTTTTAATATAAAGTATAAATCCTAAACCCTAAACCATGAATACTAAATCCTAAACCCTAATAAACATTATTGTGAAGAAATGTAGTATTTTTAAAATGTTACCTTTCACCATATCAATGGTTACTTTTTTATGACAATATTTTTACTTGGTTAAATAACTAAAAATTTAAGTTCGAATGAGTAAAAATAAGCACTACTTTTATTCATATCAATAATTACTTTTTCTTACTATAATAACTACTTAACCAAATAATTAAAAGCACAAGTTCTAATAAATGAAATTAACAATTATCATAAACAAATGTAATAATTTTGAAATATTTGTTTACGATAATTGTTATTTTTACTCACGAGAACTTATACTTTTAGTTATTTGTTCAAGTAATTATTGTCGCCATAAAAAGTAATTATATTATTGTTATGAAGAAATGTAATATTTTAAAAGTATTACATTTTTCACAAAAATATATAAAAAATACAAAAGAAAAACTAAAAATTAAAAATAAATGAAAAATAAAGAAAATACTGAAAGAAATAAAAAAATCAAAATACATAAAAAATGCAAAATAAAAACAGTAAAAAAAAAACGCAAAAGAAAAGCAGTAAAAAAATGCTAAAAAGAAAAAAAAACTGAAAAAAATATATTTAAAAAAATACAAAAAAAAAAACCAGGAAACATGAAACATGAAAAAAACGTAAAAAAAAAAGAAGAAGAAGAAAAAAGGAAATAAAACCAGCAAAATAAAACCTAAAAAAGGTAAAAAAAGAAAGGATAAAAAATTGGGTGTAAAGGGTTTCGAACCCTGCACCTTATATGGAATAAAGGAAAAAGTAGGCGCCTCTTCCATTGCACCAGCTCACTTCTATATTAATTTGTAAACAAATACGTTATATATTAATGTTCGCGGGTCGGGTCAAAAACGGGTCAAACCCGCCTCATACGATGAGGTTGACCTCATGCAAGATTTTGCGATAGATTATTTTTACAAATATACTTTTATTATTTGGATGATTAATATACCTGCAAATATATATGATCAAAATGACATCATATTGTGAGCAAATTTAAACAAAAAAGGTATTCAAAACTCTACTTTCCGCCTCTTCAAATGTCAATCCAACTCGAAATTTATGGTTTGATTTGAATAGTTCAAACACCAAAGAAGGTTATAACTGAAAATTTTCAATTCAATAATATTCCAACTCAAATAGCCCAACAATTAGATAGGGTTGACTAGAAAATAACTTGAGGCCTATATGATTGATCTGAAAATCATGTGCTCATTTAATTATATAAGTTTTTTCTTGTTATTTAGTTTTTTAACTTTGTTACAAATTAAAAAGTTAGTATAATAAGATTTCAACTGAATGAATAGCCTGCAATTCATATAACGTCCAACTCAATAGGACTAGTCCCAAACTTTGATGAGTTGGCTTGAATGATGTCTCTATCTCTAGTATTTCCATTGCCTTTTTGAATTAGCCTTGATCTACGGATACCAAACCACTTCTATTGAGAATAAATAGGTTAGGAATAATTTATGTATTATTTGGGTTGTTTTGAAAATCTCCCAATAATATATCTAGATACAATTTGATTTAATATTAAAAATAGATATTCTATTATAATTATTTTACATTGTTGATTGGAGTTTTTTTTTTTTGTAAAATTGATTGGAGTAAAAATTAAGAAATAAAATAACATGTATTCCTGATCAAAAATTTATTAGCAATAAAAATACTGCAACTAACACGGTATAACCAGAGCCGGCCCTTTCATTAGGCCAAAGGGGCAATGGCCTAGGGCCCCAAATTTTAGGGGCCCCAAAAAATGTAAAGCCCAATATTATTATTGACCCAATTAAAAAAAAAATTATGTTTCCTACTTTTCCTAGGCCCAAAATAAACGTCACTAATCTCTCTCTCTTAATTCTTTTTTCTTTTCCCAATTCCCAGCAAGTTAATGTCTCTGATCTCTCTCTCTCTTAATTCCTTTTTCTCTTCCAATTCCTAATTCTTTTTTCTTTCCCAATTCCCAGCAAGTTAATGTCCCTGATCTCTCTCTCTCTCTCTCTCTCTTAATTCCTTTTTCTCTTCCAATTCCCAACAAACTAACGTCTCTCTCTCATTTCTTTTTTTCCCCAATGTCTCTCTCTCTCTGAATTGATAGAAGACTGAGTGCTCTGCTCTCTCTCAAGACTCTCATTCTCTCTCTCATTCTAACTCTATCTTATTCTTAATTCTCTCTATTTGCTTGTGAATTTCAATTTGATTATCTCATTATCTGCTCAAAATGCTAGGAGATCTAAATTTGTTTCTATAATTATTTGATCATTGTTTTCTAATTTATTGCACTTTATAGTTAATGCTACACGAAGCTACAACTTCTCGAACCTTCATCTTTTAAGGGGCCCCTTTTTTCCTTTTCGCCTAGGGCCCCCGGAATGTCAGGGCCGGCCCTGGGTATAACCATAACATAAATAGTAAGCAGGGTATCGTATCCACGAGGATTGATAAACAAAAGTACTCTAAGTAATCCTATCAAGACTCTACCAATATCCAGATAAAACACTAATATGAATGAATGAATAATAAAACAAAACAAATAAGAATCAAATATAAAATAAGAAAATAAATGATTGAGTCTAGGGATGTAAAGTCATCAATCAAATTCACATAATTAACCTATTAATTCTAATTACCAGTTTAATCCAACTATGATAAGAGATCACACATATAATCAATTACTCTCGTTAGAGTAGCAATGACGGTAGATTAGTAAATTATCTATCTCCGTTAGGTCTCAAGAAAATCTGTTAACTCCCAATAGCACCTAAGAATAGCTCCCTATGATCCACCTATCTCCACTCAAGATTAAAATCATACTGCATCAGTCCACTAATTTAAGGCCTAAGAGGTAAAAACATGAGTTTTAAGAAAAAAATGTATTTTTATTAGTTGAGTAGAAAAAGTTGTTCTCAGTTAACAATTTTCACACTATTTATAGTACTATATGTTCTCTTTCACAGCAAAGTCGTGGGAATGTTGACGCAAATCTTAAGAGTGGATTTTGTGAAAAGTGGTGATAATTGCAACACACCAATGTGAAGGAGTTTGAGCTCATCTGCAGACAAATTGGAAGTCATAGGCATCTGATGTGAAGGACGAAATCTCTAGTAGAATCACAAGGATTTATCGAAGTCGAATCTCAATGATAAGCTTCATGTTTATGGAATCATGGAACTTCAATCATATCTTCTGATTTATTAAATCATTACTAAAAGGAATGTTTGTATTTGATTAATACCATTCTTAACGATAAGTTTATTGACAACAAAACGTAACTTTGGTACGCTTTTTCTCTCGTTAAGTTGAGAGTTGGAATTACTATGGAATGTGGAAATCATTATTGATCATCTAAAAATAAAATACGATTCCTAAAGATTTGAAACTTTTTTTTAAAGCGAGATTTGAACCTTTCTTGTTCATTTGGTTAATCATGTTGTGCAGCAAAACTTCCCATCCATACACCAAAAAGTGCAAAATCTACACAAACGACTTTGTGGTCAAACGGAATTCACACATTATCTAAAACCACCGGCGGACTTCCAAAACCTCTGTTATTCCATGGCGGTGCCGCTCTTCAATCTCTCTCCCGATTTGGTTGTCTCAAGACTCTGCCTAGGTCAACCTTCTTTCTCTCCCTCTCTCTCTATACAAACTTCTTTCTCTCTCTACAACATGGTTTCTCGTTATTCTCAGGGACCATGACGTTCGGCGAACAGAACTCTCTGCCCCAGTCCTTCCAGCTCCTCGACAAAGCCTTCCAATCCGGAATCAATTTCTTCGACTCCGCCGAAATGTACACTTACTGAATTTTGCACCTTCATTTGCATTTGGCGTTTTCTAATTTTCATCTACACCGCTCTTTGGTGTAGGTATCCCGTGCCGCAGCGTGCCGAGACTCAAGGCAGGAGCGAGGAATATCTCGGACGTTGGATTCGGTCTCGTAATATCCCGCGAGATCGTGTAGTGCTTGCTACGAAGGTCTCACTGACTTAGTCGAGCTTTTTTTTGAATAATTTATGTGTTGTATGTGTATTTGCTGATTCGTATGAGTAGAGTTCTACCTTTTAAGCTTATTGCTGGTTAAGTACAGTTATTGAACCTCTTTCATTTGGATTTTTGCACTAAATTTTTTGTCACAGTTGCCTGCTCAACAAAGTGTTGTTCTTTAGGTGTCCGAATGCAATTACTTGTAATTTTGCAGAATTGAGTTGTAATTTTCATTTCCTGAATCAATTTTTTAGAACTTCTGCTGCAGATGATTGTATCAAATGTGTCAATATAGAAGGTTTTGATAGTTGTGTTAAATTTTGATCTTGAGTTTAGTGCTTGGGACATTTTGTTGTGAAATTCTTCCAAAACTGACTAAAAGTTTTCCTGACAAACTTCAATGTTTGAATATGCTTCACTAGGCTCGATTTGTAACCCTTGTGCTTCAAAATGGCTGGTCCATCTAGGACTATCTATAAGATAGGGCCATAGACATTAGCCTTCGAACTCTTTTGCTTATCTATGTTGTATCACTTTTCCTTGCCATGAGAGTTCATAGTAGAATCTATTATTTTTCCTAACTGGTCAGAGTGCTAGTATCCAACTAAACAAGTGTCATTGACAAGTATCAGTAGAATTTGGTCGTGCACAATGGCATTCATTTGTTCTAGTCTATAAGACCAGAAAGTTTCACAATCTATCCCTGGTTTTGCTACTAGATACATTTTTGCTTAAATATATGTTTAATTGCTTGGATATAGGTTTGTGGGCCATCAGGGCAAATGACTTGGATACGAAATGGACCAGAAAGTATTGATTCCCGGAATATAGCCGAGGCACTTGACAATAGGTCGGCATGTGTACTATTATGTTTCAAGTTCTCTTGCTCTTGGAGACTTTACCTGATAATAGTTCTGTTATCACTAATTTGGGCTCTTACTAATTCCTTTATGTTCTGCCCTTGATTGTTTGGCCTTAAACTTAATAAGAATCGTGTTTCGCAGTTTGCTGCGCCTGCAAAGTGATTACATTGACTTGTATCAACTTCATTGGCCGGACCGGTTAGTGTTCGTCTCTTTCTTGTTACCTCTACATAGTAAAGATCAATTTAATGTGTCACATTAAAAATGATTTTAGAGCCTTGGGGCTTTGAAGCCAATTGCCTTCCCATGAAATCACACAATATACATTGTTGCATCACTTTACAACCATGGGTTTTCTTGCAGCTATGTTCCTATGTTTGGAGAAACCGAGTTTGATTCTCACCGGACCTTTCCCTCTGTTAGTTTTGAGGAACAACTTATCGCTCTGGACAAAGCTATTTGTTCTGGTAAGGTCAGTGGTTCTGCAGGTTAAGCACCTTTGTTACTGAATATAATTGGACCTGTGTTTCATAATGGGGGATTGAAATATTGCTTGCAGATAAGATACATTGGACTAAGTAATGAAACGCCGTATGGTCTCATGAAGTTCCTTCATGTTGCTGAAGGTGTCTCTTCCAATGCTAGAGTAGTCTCTGTGCAGGTGTTGTATGGTTCGACTCTATTTTAAAATAGTGAGGCTTCTCTTCTCAAATCTTCTGTGGATGCTTCTGTGCCCACACGACTTAATGATAATTGGATGTGGATCTACCTTTTTCTCCAGAATGCTTATAACCTTCTCTGCCGAAATTTTGATTCTGGAATGGCCGAATGCTGTCACCATGAGAGGTACCTATTTCAAACCCCTATGGCTGTATTAGTAGAGAATGTATCTATTATGTGTCACAAACAGGAGAACGTAAAGTGTCTAGAGCTTATACTATTAGGTTGTTTGCGTTGACAATATCATAGTTACGAATGTTATTTGATTCCAATGCTTGTAAAAGTATATGTGCATAACACATAGATTAGTATAATATATTATAAGTAAATATGGTAATAAGTCCAAGAAGCAGACACTTTTTAACTTGGTGATTGTACCATCATACTTTAGTTTCATATAGCAAAGCACTCATATTTCATACTCCCTCCGTCCCAATAGTAGTGTCCCACTTTCCTTTTAGGGCCGTCCCAATAGGAATGTCCCATTCCCTTTGGCAATATATTCTCTCTCTCTCTATACCTAATATTTAAATAATTTCCACAAACCCACTTTATCTACTTTTTACATACTCCTTAATCTCCATGCCCAAAAGTAATGGGACACTACTAATGGGACGGAGGGAGTATACTTCTTCTCTTAATTATGATGGTTTACTTTTCAACAAATACTAGCAGTAAAAATATATAACCTCTCCAAAATTACGGCTGACTTTAAAGCTTGGTCTAGAACAAAAAAATTGAAGTATTTCAGCAATTCAATTGAAATAAAATCCATCAACAGAAATGGTTGACTAAAATCTATAAAGGGTTGAAATTGTTTAGCTTTCAAAACCTAAGCAATGGCATGGCTAAGAAAAGCTTTATTTTCAGCCACCTCTTCGTGTTGCTGATCCTAGTTTTCTCTGACTCTGATGAATGACACTTTCCTGTGGTTATCAATATTATATCATTTGTCCTTATTTGTAAAGTGTGATCCATAGGATTTGTAAGGAATGGCGTGACCAGATTATTTTGAAAAATCAGAACATTCACAGCATCTCCATGTTTTAGTCATTGATGTATCTGTAACAGTTTTAATTGAACTCGGGAAAATAATAATTTTTTCATACTCCTGTGCAACATTAGGACAAGATTTATAGCAACATAGTTACTGGATAGAAACTGGAAACAACCTAAGATTTCACAAGCATCCTTATAAACAATAACAGAAAATGCTCTAACTACCAAAATCGTCAGCATCCCCCTTAAGTTGGTCCATAGATGTTAATCATGCCAAAGTTGTTGATAAGAAGCTCAAAGTTATGTATGAAAAATCCTTTGGTAAGGGTATTAGCTGTTTATTATGTTTTCAGAGCAAATGGCAGGTTAATAGACTCTCAACTACAATATATGGCCCTCAATGTGGTGAGTAATAATAGAAATGAAGCTGTTTCTGCAAGGTCACTTCTGTTGTCTCCAAGATTTTTGATAGGGTTGATTGAATCTGTTACTTGTCTCTCAGTTTCTTTAAGGATTAAGGGCATACTGACGAACTTAAATCCTTAGTGTCAAACTCTAGTGAGAGACATTTTTCAACTGGTTCATCTCGACTTAGTGTGGTGTTTTACACAATTATATGGCTTCCCTTCCCTTCGTGTAAGTCCTACAAACATTTGTGCAACTTGTTTTCAAGTGTATTCTCGACTTTCTCAAACTCTTTAAACTTCTCTAACTGATCCTTGGCTATAATTCAGCTGATACACAAAGTTCCTACTTACACCTATTTTACTTCACCCTCAAGTTATATTCTTCTCAGTAGCATTCAGCATGTCATCCTTCTGTGTAGGATCTCAAGCACCTTGTCCAATTTTCAGAATCACTATACAGAAGGCTTGGACATGAAAGACCAAAAATAGGTAAGAGATAATATTATGACAAGTAGTTGGATGATATTAAGTGTTTGCCGGATGACCTTATAGCTCCAGACAAGACAACAATAAGTGCATTATAATAAGATGGCTCATTATACTTGGAATCATGGCCTTGTGGACTTAGATTAAGATCTAATATGAGTAATGTAGATTGTGAAAGCTCAAACATAAGTTGGTCTGAGGACTAATTGTGTATTGCGAAGGATCATCCAACACCTTTATTATTAAGTTGTTTTTTGTTGCTGCAAGTAGACAATGTCAAAGGGGTACCAGTCCTATTCCTTAGTTATATTTTGTCTTCTATTTGTTATATGGGGTTTGTATATGTATGAGAAGTCACTGAACATGAACTTGTGTGAGTGATAAAAATCATTGACCGATATCTAGCCAACTACAATTGAGTAAGCATCATAACTAAGGTTGTGTTTAGATTGAGGGAATTGAAATTCACAATCAAATCAACTCAATTTAATTGACAACAAGGCTCAAATCAATGAATTTTAAACCCACATGGGTTTCAAATTATTTGATCTTTCTTCATTTTGGATGGATTTCAAACACTCTGACACATGCGCACAGGCACAAATCTACAAGATTCACCACAAACACAAGCACATACAATAATGCATGAATGTGCATACTGCACACTCATTCATCCACTTCTACATATGTGCACAAACACTTGCTCACATTCTACACATAATAATACACACACACACACACACACACACACCGACACCGATACCCGCACATGCACACTACAAACTACTCAGATTACACACACACAACAACAACAAACTCATACACATCCAACACAACATGCTCACATTGCATACATACATATGCTACAGTGCTACTACATAGTTACACTCACTACAGACAGTCACCCACTATCAAACACACTACTGTCAACATTTTTAGTTTTTGGTATTTACAAATTATTTTTAGGGGTAATTGCCTGTAAATCCCTAACGTTTACACGGAATTGGTTTTTGCACCTATTTTTATTTTTCTTCTTTTAAATACCTAACCTTTAGTTTTTGTCTCAAATTTGTCCGGCGACCGGTTTTTTTTTACGCCGGCGCCGGAAATGCCACTGTGGCAGCCGGAATTGATGAGGTGGCAGCCGGAATTGACACCTAAACATATTTTTTACATGTGGCAAAAAAATAAAATTAAAAAAACAAAAAAAATTCCAAATCATCATCATCTTCCTCAAACCCTTATACCCCCTCCCCCCTGCCAGCACCACCGGCTGCTCCTTCGCCGCCCCCTTCCCTCCCCCTGCCAGCACCACCGGCGACACACAGAGAGGTTCTCGGCACCTCCGTCTCCCTCAGAACCACGCCGCCACCTCCGTCTCCCTCAGAACCACGCCGCCACCTCCGATGCCAAAAACCCTAGATCCCCAAATTCTAGCCCCCATTCCCTCCGATTTCCGACGACAAAAATGACTCCCTTTCCTCTGTTTCAACATTGGCCGACATCAGCAACTCTCTCGATTTGGAGAGGGGCCGGCGGAGATGGGCCTCTCGAATTGGAGAGGGGCCGACAGAGAGAGGCCAGCAGAGGAAGACAGGAGAGGGGCCTCTCGATTTGGTCAGGTAGCGGCGGCGGAGGGTGGGGGAAGGGGAGGGGTCGACGGAGGATGGGGAAGGGGAGGCGGTGGTGGCGTGGCCGATTTGCAGAGATCGGCGCCCGGTGGCAGATGGTGGGGGAAGGAGAGGAGGGAGGGCGGCGGGTGGGGGAACGAGGGAGAGGGGGAAGAAGACGGGGGGGGAGGGGTCGACGGAGGATGGGGAAAGGGAGGCAGCGGCGGTGGTGGTGTGGCCGATTTGCAGAGATCGACGCCCGGTGGGGAGGGCGGAAGGCGGAAGGCGGCAGGTGGGGGAACACGGGGGAAGGGGGAAGAAGACGGGGGGAGGGGGGTTTAATCCACATGTGAAATTTTTTTCTTTTTTTTTTGTTTAATTTTATTCCATATGTCAAATATATACTTATGTGTCAATTCCGGCTGCCACCTCGTCGATTCCGGCTGCCACAGTGGCATTTCCGGCGCCGGCGTAGGAAAAAACCGGTCGCCGGATAAATTTGAGACAAAAACTAAAGGTTAGGTATTTAAAAGAAGAAAAATAAAAATAGGTGCAAAAACCAATTCCGTGTAAACGTTAGGAATTTACAGGCAATTACCCCTTATTTTTAGTCTATTATCTTAAATGTTCTATGTTTTCTTTGATGTGAAAATTGATACTCCATAAGACTATGTTTCTTATTTTTTCTTTGAAAACAACTGATGACACTTAAATATGTAAAATTTGATTTGTTTTGTTTTTCTTTCACAAATTTGATTAAATCCGAACTAGTGATTTCAATTGTGTGAATCTAAAACCAATAATTTCATATTCCCCCGTCTAAGCACAACCTATGAGCTCTAAGTATTGATATGAATCTATATTGCATAGAAATTCTGGAGGGTCAATTACAATCTATTTGTTTAATTCTCATATGGAACTATATGATGCTAAAACCTATTCTGATGTTTTGGTACGATTACATCAAAAATTCAAAAGAAGGAAAAAAAAACTAGAAATGTAGATGAAGATATGTGAATAGATATGAACATAAAATCTAGACTGTAATATAACGACAGTAATGCAATAGTTTCATGTCATATCCAAAATCAGATTGCATGCATTCCTTACTCCTTGTTTGTCAATATCACGAGAAATTAACTTCTCATATACTTGTATGAGTGCATGATATTTATGGTGTCTCTTGCAAATCACCATATTGACAGCTTTTTTCCAATATTTTGTGTTACATCTTCTTGATTTTTTATTTATTTGTTTGGTTAGGGATTTTATGAATGGTCTTCATCGTGTCTTATCTCTTCTTCCCGTCTTGGCATGAGGAATTTGTTTAGCTTGTGCTTCTGTGTAGATTTTATTGAATTTTGAATTTTGAATTTCTTAAGCATCTGTATAATGAAATGTCAAAAAGAAAGGGACTAGTATGCTCTTTTAATTCTTCAATGTTATTGGATGTTCTTATTTACTTTGACCACCTTATGTGGGTTTATTTGATTGAACTGTGGTAGCCTTCTTGGTGATATTTCTTGGTGTTTAGTTCATGAATATTATGGCCATTGATGCTCGTGTTTCTTACTTTTTCTCTAGGGTAAGCTTACTGGCGTATAGCCCTTTGGCAATGGGAATTCTTTCTGGGAAATATCTCTCACTTGATGGAGGTCCAAGTGATGCTCGTTTGAATCTTTTCAAAGGTTTTTGTCCAGGCCTATTTGGTTTAAGCAACTACAATTGGTTTTTTATAGGACAGTTTGCTTTTTTAATTTTCAGGGAGGTATGCTGAAGGGGAGTCGAGATACAACCTGTCAGATGGTATCATTGGAAAAGCAGCCGGGGTAAGCGAGTCTTTTTTCTTTTTTTTTCTTTTTCTTCTTCTTGTTATTACTATTATTACTTGATTATTCTACACAAAAGTAAAGCCTTATCTATTCAGTTTTGGTCATGAATATTCAACGTCCATGTTTTACTACTTCAAATGAGCATGCTTGGTGGTCTTCACACTGTTTTTCCCTTCTTAAAATATGTTCACTTGTACATTGTTAAAGCTATGCTTGTAATTTTTTGTTTATAGCGGTGCGTTGCTATAAATTTTTGTGAAATCCAAATCTATTCCAGTCATTCTATAATATCTCCGAGTAATTTACTATAGATAGTGCATTATTGTCTTCGGTTGTATTTGGATTGAAGGACTTCAGTATGAATCTGAAATCCTTAAGAACAAATTCATTGAGTTTGGTTTATGCGGAGTTGTTTTTGAGTGAGTTTGGTAGATCTGAGAACGACATTGTAATGGAGTCCTTTTGAGCTCTTCCGAAAATCCCATCAAAATCGAATCCTTAATTTGAAATGCAATGTAAGCAGTTAAGTTAAAACATTCTTTAATACTTAGTTGCAACAATTAGAATATAATGGCTATGCTAATGTCACTTCTCATTATGTCTTGCAGTTATATTATTCCATTGCAAAGAAGTATGATGTTCATCCTGTATCACTTGCTATAGGTGAGAGTATTTTCTTAGCGTATTTAGATTGTAATATACTTGTATTTATTGCATTATATCTGGCTTTAAATTGTCTCAGGGAGAGGAACTATTAATATGCATTTCCGATCATTTTATATTAATTTTTTCGCTGAAGAACCGTAGTAGGTAAAAGGTATTAACGCCATCCTTTAGTGAATTTTCTTTCTCTATTTGCTCGATGGAATTATGCTTTGAACATATCGTTTACCCTATTCAGTAGATTGCTAAAATTTCATTCACAACAATTTAATTTGATGTGGATTTGACTATTACGTAGATACAACCAAATTATGTGGTAAGCATTGTGAATGAGAAGGATAGAAATGCCATGATTAATGAAAACAACAAATCTTGGGCCCAGGAAAAATTTCTTTATTTTGATAAGGAACATTTATTCAACCTAAACATTCGATTTCAGTTAGAGCTGGAGCCGATGTCTCTCTTCTTTTCTCCTGTGCTTTTTGGCAGGAGATCTTGATGAAACTGGATCTTCTTTCCTGAACCCGGAATTGTAACATCACTCAGAAGTGTGCCTAGTTCCTCATTACTCCTAATTGCCAGCTCTATGTGCCGAGGCACAATTCTGCTTTTTCCTTCATTCTTAGCCTCTTTCCCTGCGAGCTCCAAAACCTAAATCAAGAAACTTATTTAAACAGATTGGCAAATTCCAAAAACAGAGATAGAAATAATAAATGGAAACAAATGAAAAAGACATTTATTATATTCAACATATCACCTCAGCAGCCATTCGTTGAAGGACTGCAGCTAAATAAACTGGTGCTCCAGCAGCAACCCGATCAGAATATTTCCCTTCCTTGAGAAATCGGGAAATTCTGCCGACAGGGAAATGGAGGCCAGATCTCGTGGCCCTGGACCTGCTCCTCTTTTTGTTGGAGGCGGCTCTGGAGGAGTTCATTCTTTCAATTGACTTTAGGTAGTCAGAAACCCTAAGTTAGGTAGTGTGGTGTTGCAGTGATGAAACGGCGGAGTGCACGAAGAGGGGTTTATATGGAAAGTGTTCGATGGATGGTGGATTCTGATTGGTTAAAGGGACGTGGCGCAAATTGCCACCACAGCCAGGTAATTAATGTAGAGTAAAAGAAAAGATTTTGAATTTCAAATTGGAGAATCATTTTAGTATTTGTGCAATAAGATTAGCGAGACCCCCGTTTCCTAGTGTGAACTTATTTCGATTTGCTATGCAGCCTAATCATGGAAAGTAAAGTTTCTCGGCGCACATTGTGTGTCATGTAGCTAACGAATATTTTTTCGTGCTAATACTAACTTTTTTGGGGATTCTTTCTAAATCCTCGCGTTTTTTTGTGTGTGTGTGTGTTTTGATGGGATGGGGGGGCTTTTAAGTAGGAAATTATATTAATTAGATTTCAATCCGTGTTTCACAATTTTCTCCTAGCAAAAGATTGTGTTTGATTAGCTCATTTGCTATATTGATAAGTTCTTGCATAATCTGAGATGTGATATATTAAGCTAGAAGTAAGATCTTCAATTGTTGTTTTAAAAGATGGTAATGGCTTGTTTGCTATGTGTGATAAAAGCGTGATTGATATCTATGGCAATTGAAAAGTGTGATAGGAGTAGTATCTTGTTTGCTTCAAAAATCAAAGTCCCTGATAAAGCAACAACAAGGTCTCTATTAACTTCATTTTGTACTCCCTACATCCCAATAATAACGTCCCGAAGAAATGACACGCAAATTAAGAAAATGTAGATAAAGTAAGAGAAAGATAAAGTAAATGAAGAGAGAGTGGATAAAGTAAGTTGTTTCTTTTTTTGGGTTGGGACATTATAAATAAGATGCCCAAAAAGGAAATTTGGGACATTATTATTGGGACGAAAGGAGTATTATACTCCCTCCGTCCCAGGAAACATGAGTCGTATTACTTTTTAGGCCGTCCCACGAAACTTGTTACGTTTTCTTATATGGCAAAAGTTTTTTTCCTTTATTCACCTACCACACATAACACACTAAATACTACTTTCTTAAATCCCATGCCCAAAAGAAACGACTCATGTTTTGCGGGGCGGAGGGAGTATGATTCTAGAGATATAGTAAAATATGAAGAAGACAAAAATGTTTCATACCTCCTAAATGTGATTCATAATACTCCTACAAAAGATAAGTGTAACATATATTGATTCTTATTAGACTAAAGTCACTAAACTATCCATCTTCTTGCTCTCCTACTAGTAGTACAAATGATTTTTTAGAAAGTGCAATTTAATAGTGAGTTTTAATACATCCAACCAAACAATAATTCAATATGTATATAATTTCATATATTTTAATACATTCAATCAAACAAATAGTGATACTATATATGGTCAAACTACGAGGTATTACCGTACTATCTAGAAAACAAAAGTTAAGAAAATGCCAGTAGTGATAGTTCTAATTTTGGAGGAGTCACTAAAAAGGGGATTATAAGACCAGAATCTGATTTGTGAATATTATAGAGCATTGGAGCTCATTTTGTAGATTTATTTTGACAATATATAGACTTGTATTAATCTTATTCATGTTTTTAGAAGCTTTTTTTAAGCTTAAGGGTGCGTTCTCTTTGGTTATCATGAATAAATGAAGGATAAATAAAATTTCACCCTTTAAATCCTTCATTTCTTTTTCCACATTTCCTACTTGACCCTTACTCATTCCTCATTTACACTAAAAATGAGGGATAATATTATCACACCATTTTTGGAGGAATAATATTATCTCTCCTTTGTAGTGTAAATGAGGAATGAGTAGGGTCAAGTAGAAAATGTGGGAAAAGAAAGGAAGGACTTAAAGGGTGAAATTTTGTTTATCCTTCATTTTCTCATGATAAATTTACAACCAAAGAGAACGCACCCTAACCAAACATTGCAAAGACCTTATTATTTGTCCACTTATATTTGGTAGTATTGTAATCCGATTTACACACATTTTTTTAATTAACTACAACTAAAAAGATGAAAAATGTGTATATTGAATAAGTTATGTAGCTCAATTCTCTGTTGAGGCTCAAGTTTAAACAAATTTGGATGTTTATGCTTCCGATTTGATTCAATTTGTTTGTACAACTACCCGTAATTGTAATTTTGTGAGCACCGCGTTCCAATTTGTGGAGATGCTAACAATGCGAAAAATAAACATCTTAGCTGTATGTTCATTTTCCATTATCATTTGTTTTGCATTAATCTTAATGAAAGTGTGCTTTTCACAAGGTGGTGAAGAAGTTGTAGATTCTAAAATTACATTCCTATCACTGTGCTCTTACATTCCTTTATATTGATTGTTCAAATCGGCTGTGTGCCTTATGAGACTATTTGACAGCTTTTGTTTTGAGACACCCTCTTGTGGCCAGTGCTGTTTTTGGAGCCACAAAGCTGTGGCAGCTCCAAGAGGTGCTTGATGGTTGCAGAGTCGAGCTTACTCCAGATATAGTTGCAGAAATTAACGAGGTGCATTCAGCATTTCCCAACCCCTGTCCCTAGAAAAAGGTCAGTCTTCCTGTATGCTGCCCATCCTCCAGTTGATCGCCTTTGTTTTACCATACATAGAGAAACGAAATAAATCAACATTCTTCGTCATTTTATATGCTGAGATAACTTATAATCTTTGCAGTGTTGGGAAGAGTTCAGATTAACGCTCTAACAGAGTAGTCTCTCATGCTTAGAAGAGTGAAGGGAATGTCTAAATGCTTTCGTATAACCGGAAAACAAGGCTGCTTAGTTAACCAATTCATTCGCAGCCTCTTCCCTCTTCGCCGTTGCTCGTGTTTGTGCGATGCAAATTATTAGCCCATTTGGTTACATAACTGCTTATATTGGGGAAAAAATATTATTCTTGATATAGCAGGTGTTTGAAGGCTGTTAGTGTATACATTCATTCGTACGATGTCTTGGTCATGATAATATTATGAAATGAATTATGCTATTCTGAACTCGGCTCGATTAAGCTCTCTCTCTCTCTCTCTCTCCGGAAATAAGAGATTTGCTTATTGAAAAACACTAAAGACTATTGAAGTTCTTGTATTTAGGTGTACCATTCACGTGTAGGCACATGAATTTGAGTTCCATTTGGAATAAAGTGTGTTTGTTTGTGTGGGTTGGGTTGGACCACAGATTTTATTTGATTTTAATAGTTGCTCGTGATTGTTGTTAGATGTCAGTATTATTTTCGGATAACTCTAGAACCTAAAAATCTTACGCCAATTAAAAAACTTAGTGCAAAATGTGACTGCATGAATAGAAAATGCAGATAATGCAAAAAAAAAAAAAAGGAATTAAGTGAAGGAAGTTGACCAGGCGAGTTCTTTAATTACGACCACGACCATTTCTTTTTGTTGAAAAGGTAGTTTGCAATGGAAAGACATTGGTCAGAGAGTAGAAGCTACCCCAAATTGAATCATTTGGAAATTTTAGTATAATAATCTTATGTTAGGTGTAGACAGAAATTATTTCAAATCTCGTCCCAGCGAATTTTTGGACATAAAGTAGACCACGCTACCTAATTATATTATTAATTGTAAAATTGTATTTTCATTAGTTTTTTATTGCCTTCTGCGTGGTCTTGTAATATATTGATATTCGTAGTGCAAATAGAATATTTGAAACGGTAATATTTTGCGAAAAAGGATGGGAATTGTAATCTTGCTATTTATTACTTAAAAGGACGTTTATTTTTTATGATTAATAGATCAAGTAAAATTAGTTTAAATGGTAGTAGAAAAAATTAAGGTCTTAAAATATCTTAAAGTTCTAATATATTAAATTAAATAAGGAATTAATCTTAGTATTTTTATGTATCTAAATTAATCTTAGTATTTTCATGAAATTTGAAATGAGTTACTCTTTGAACACCTCATGGCAAGTACCATGTATTTGCGCTCTCGAGTCATTCTTTCATATATCAAATATTGATGCTCTGTCAAATAACAATTGATGAGCATCCATAGCCACAACATTACACAAAACTCCGTCTTTATAGTATTTGCTAACGGATAGAGGCACACAACATCGTCTTTCACCTTAAATCCCCCATCATTAGTAATCCACATAATACTATAAGGTTTATGATATTTTTTCCACGGACAACTTCAAGTTATCAACCAAAGTTTGAGAGATAATATTTAGGTAGATATCGCGACCAATACGTGCTCCCGGTCCGAAATAATGCTGAATCATCTTTTCGAGGCTTCAATAGGATATGTTGCACACCATCCATGCACAATAACGACGATCACGTTCTTCAAGATTCGGGTTTCAAATTGAGTCGGCGAGTTCGGCGATCGCGATCGTCGATTTTCTTCACGGCCCAAGAATAATTTCGGTGATCAAAATTCCGATCGCCTATCTTCTCGCCTTTTCGACTTTTCTCGTTTCTTTGACTTTTTTCTAGATTTTTGGGCCCATTTCTCTTCGTTCTCGTCCCTCGGACACATTTCTTCATAAGTATTGCTTCAAAACACTCATTCCTGCATCAAATTGGTAAAAACTATATCAAAGCATGAAATCACGAAATAATATGAATTTGACTGCAAATAAATATCACAAGGCACAATTTTGACACACTTCAAAGAATAAACCATAAAAATCATGTAAAATGAGTGTTTATCATTCTAAAATCATAGTTATTGTCTATAGATATAATATAGTACATTTCGCAATATCGGTATATATCGGTATGCCGTTGTATGAGAAAAATTGATAATGTTGCCATACAAAAAAAAATCAGTATGGTATAAAATTGTACCGAAATTTACGGTACACCAAAAACTTCGGTATTTTTGATATATTTCTGGTACGGTAAGTGAGATATACTAATTTTTCGGTATTTTGGTCCACCCCTATGCACACCAGTGTGATCACCATTAGATTTATAGATTTCATCATACATTTACTATTGATATTTCCAGAATTAGTATTATGGTTTTTGTCAAATAATTTTATTACTTCTTCATCAGATGAATCATCTTCATGGGTATAATTCGTACAAGCAAAATGAGAAACTACACAATTTACTCTTTTGACTCCTTATTCGTCATCCAAATTACCTTGAATGCATTATGATCATACCTTTATTCGTTCGACACGAACGTTTAAATCTTGGAACAATGCAACAAATAATTATATCCCTCCACTCACATCAATGAGAGTGAGTTCTTTGTCATTGGTATCCATAACCAAGAAAAAAAAGCAAGGGTCCCGATAACCGCTTGACACAAAAGAATAAACATATAAGATAAACAGTCTTCAATGAAAAATGAAATTTACTGAAAACTTAATATAATATCAAAGTATACCCTCATAATACATGAAATGTGATATTTATATGCCTAAAAAGGAATCATACTTAGAAAATAAACTAGAATCATAAAATGATAATAAAATGTTACTACTATAAAACTAATTAAAATAGACTAAATAACCAATTGAAATAACAAACTAATTAGAAAGGTAATCTTGAGCAATTTGTCCGTATCATATTACTATACAAGTTTGAGATGAAAGAAAGTAGCAAAATTACTTTTACATTAGGATTAAAATTTACAAGGATATAAACTCAAAACGAATATCATTGATGGGGATATTAATTGAAATGTCTAGGTGGAATTTTTCATATTTTTTTAATCTTTTGTTATTTGTACTACTCCCTATGTCCCTATAATTTATACTAATATTTTCTTTTTGGACTATTCCCGAAATGTATTTTCATTTCCTTTTTGGTAAGTGGGCCAAACACAACACACTTATTTTCACTCAACCAATTTTTTAAAACACGTAATAGGTATGCATTGTAGGGACATAGGGAGTATTCTAATAAGAGTATTCTTTATTCACATTTACTTTGTAATATTTTGTACTTTTATTAAAAGTTTAAGACATTATTGTTAACTTATATTCATAAAATTAGTGGGCTCATGCACTTAACGAGTCTGTAACGAGAAAGAGTCGTGAAATTACTTACAGTCGAGTTTTGGAATGGACACATGCATATACATATTCTAACCCTAACCTCATCATTTCGATTCATTGTTATGTTTCGTCGAGATTAACAACTTTAGCTGGTTGAACACACTCAACTCATCTTTTCGATTCATGCTAAAGGTGATCGACCCTAGCCAAGTATTAAGTCGTTTTTCTAAGTTTCTACTACAATACAATGAAAAATGATTCCCCAATGAAACTCGACGAAATATAACTTATATTAATTGCTCTGATATAAGGACTACTCCCTCCGTCCACGAAAATTATGACATTTTTGTCATTTTGGGTGTCCATCAAAAGTATGACACTTTCTTTTTTAGACAATGAGTCCACATCTTTTCCTTATCTTTTATGCTTACAAATACCTCTTATTTATATATAAAAAAACCATCATTAATTCAATCTCAATCATTCATTTCAAAAAATGATGGAATTCGTTCTCAACTACATAAAAAATCACCACCAATTTTATTAAATTTTGTAGCCACCAAAAGTGCCACACTTTTAATGGACGGACCAAGTATTTGTTTTGTTATAAACATAAACAAGAGACATTGCCGATCACTTTAACACGTAGGACTAGATCCACCAAAACATATATTCAATTATACGTTGCAATCTTATGAGTCATTAGTATACAAATGACTCAAAATTTAATGTGACAAGTATGATTAGACATACGATGCAACAAATAACGTGCATGGTATACAATGAAATTTTCTATTGATTGTAAACTAACTATGAAGTTAATATTTCATATTTTAAATAAATATTTTATTTAAATTTTACTTCACGTCATGTATAAACTGTTTAAACATATTGTAGTTAATTTTTATTGGATTTTTTATTTGAATTTCCATTAGTTTCCTTGAGATATATAAATAAAGTGAAAAAAAAAACTAAAGAATGACAAACTATCAGAATCCATAATTTTAAAAAAAACTAAAGAATTTCCATTAGTTTCCTTGAGATATTTAAATTTTACTTCACGTTCTACATTTCTTGATCTATTTCCTATTAGTATAATTTCATCCCTATTCTAATATTTCTTATAACAAACTATCAGAATCCATAATTTTAAAATAGAATATTGATTTATTTTTTAAATGATATTTATAAAGTGCAAAATAAAGCAATTTTTCGTCGAAACTCAAGGAATTACACACTAGTTTCTTCTACCAAAATTAAATGTTATTGTGAGTTACCCAATTAGTGGATTTATGGAGCAACCAAATTATTATTAAGATATTGTACTAATGTTAATTATATGTGTTTTAGATTGAGATATTTCTTGCACGACTAATAATCGTGTATAGATATATATTGGCAACTTTAAACCTTCACATGAATTACATTTCTTTCCAACATTTTTTGTATTAAAATATAAAAGTATGCCCAAAATTTATAGAAACAATATATATTTAAATTAAAAAATGTAATATTATCCACTGAAACTAAAAGCCGCTCATATATATATTTAGTAAAGGGCTATTAGCATTAAAATACATGAACTTTGAATATTTTCTCATTTTTCCCCTCACCTTTCAAAGTTGTGAAAAAATACACCAACTTTGAAAATGGTCTCAAACTTCCCATTTCCAAGAATTGAATATTTCAAATTGACCCCCTTTAAAATAACTTTTATAGATTTACCCCAAACTATTGATAAAACTTTTGTTTTAACATAAAGACATTTTATACCCAAAATTGGTTTTGCTTAAATGGTATATAGGCTGGAAACTTTCCTCGTGCCCGATAGATTACTTGGTGATCTGGGTCTGGACTGTGAGACAATGCCACGTACTTATAAGCAAAAAACAGTTTAATAGATCCTTGTTTAAAATGGTATCAGAGCGGGTTTTTATAGAGGAATTATATTATTTTTAATTTATTTTATTATTAACCCATGTGGGAGGAGACTCCATTAAAAGTTTATGGATCCGGACGAGTGTCCGAGATGTGTACACTACAGGAACTCTCTCCAAAATTTGGAGATTGAAATCAGTCACTTTATTAGTGACCTAAGATGGAACAATCGAGTTCTCGTCACCAACCTAAGACGAGGAGGAGATATCGAGCTTATTCGCGATATTATCGCGAGTATCCAGGGCTATCATCAGCATCTCATGAGAATGGCCGCAGCCAGAGCGACCATTGAACAAAACATGGAGGATGCCCATTGGTCTCACTACTGATGGAACCAAAAGACAAGGCGAGCGTAGCTTTTCCAGGCTACCAAAAGATCGAGCCAAGCTCTTCCGACAACGTCAACTTGCGGGAGATCCAAAAGACGGTGGAATATTATGGCGTCAAGCTGTACGATCTACCGATGGAGATAAGCAGAATATCACTCAAACAAGAGGAAATCCTTATCCTCTTGCGTGATATCCAGAAAAGAATGGAGGAGATTGAAAGGCGAAAACCATGTTCCGGAAAAATTCGGAAGCAATGGTCCAACGACCCGACGAATCCATCTCTATTTGATGCAGCACCCAAGGAGTTGCAGCCGAAGGATATAATCCGAATTATGAAAGGCAAATATTATGAATAGCCTTGACAGAATCGGATTAGAGGATCTACAGGAGTTAGCAGAATCTTTTGCTAACCTCAACATGGTTGATCTAAAGATGAACCAAGGAGATGAGGTGCCCAAAACCGAGCACCAAGAAGAGAGTTCGTCAAAAAAGGGTGGGGCTTCAGACGATGCCAGCCATTACCAACGAACCAGAAGACGCAGGCCACAGATGCGGGATACTCCTGTAGGGAAGGCCACACTTGAACCAATCCATCCCTATGGATTGATTCTCAACCTCGACGAAGCCAGCTTCAAAGATTGGGAGGATCTTATCGATGAATGGGCTTCAGCATTGAATATCGTAGTCACCACTATAGAGTACGATAAAAAGGAGTTTGCCAAAATCTTCGAAGCAAGTCTGGCAGGAATGGCAAAACAATACTGGGATAAAATCGACATCTCAGCAAGGGAAGAACTGTTTACTAGCACAAAACCTTATGACATCATTAAGGAAGCTACTAAACAGATCAAGATCCATTTCTTGGGAATGGGTTTTTTCGAAGGATCGGCAGAGGAGAAACGCAAGAAATATCATCAGGCACTCTACAATCTAAGATTAGTGGTGCTAGAGCCAAAAGCTCTTGATGAATTTCTACGTCTTTATACCCTATATGTTCATATGGGGGTAGTTGATGCTCAAACCGCCAAGGACCTCTTTTTCACAAAGTTTCCAAGTCCATGGAGGGAAATGCTCATCAACGAGTACGTATCACCGGGAGAATATCCTCTTGATAGTGCATCAAGAAGGATGTCTTATGTTCACAAGAAGCTGTCCGAATGGTGCCAGAAGGCGGCGGACCTGAGAAATCTCAAGAGATTGAGAAAGCTCAACAAGAAATCTCCATTGATGTGCGACAATATTGATCTTCCGACAGAGATCGGTGCTGAGTTGCTGTATCAAAGGAGGAGCCGAAAGAAACATAGGTATCAACCCTATGAAAGAAAGACCAGAAGGAGTTCTTGGAAGCCAAGAACTATGTGGACCAGACAGAAGGCACGCTCCTACAAGTCAGGCCAACGGAGCGGACCATCAAGAAACCGATTCTCAAATCAAAAGAGAATCCCGGCAAGAAAAACTTTCAGGCGCACTCAAGCCAAAGCAAATGAAAGTTTTAAGGATTGCAACTGCTGGTCGTGTGGAGCACAAGGGCATATTTCAACCAATTGCCCAGACAACGAGAAAAGGCAGATAAGGAGATTCGAATCCACACCGGATATCGAAGACGCGATCTACCACCAGAAATTGATACCCGTGTATCAATTTGAAGATATATCCTCTGATGAGAGTATATATGAGCAAGAAGAAGTCTTTAGT
The DNA here is from genome assembly GCF_028751815.1 of Salvia miltiorrhiza. NCBI lineage: Eukaryota > Viridiplantae > Streptophyta > Magnoliopsida > Lamiales > Lamiaceae > Salvia > Salvia miltiorrhiza. Next base: position 13,722,017 of record NC_080393.1, on the reverse strand, counting down.
TCTGAAGATTCGGGGATGTCCGATGGATCAACCGGAGACGAGTCAGACTAAAGAGGAACACGAGGTCCACCACACCCAGAAGGAGGATCAGAATGGATTTACTAGCCATTTTCTGATTCCACAGGAAGAAGTGGTGAAGAAGCTCGTGAAGAAACTTAATAGGGAAACCGGAGAGGTACAAACATACCAAGGGTTTTCCAATGGGAGATTGAATCGAGTTTTTAATAGCTTGATTCCATCCAAGAGGAAGCATCATGTCTATTTTGGTGTCACAAACCGAGAAATGGCGCTTCCAATGGAGATTACAAGTAATCAGGTGGAGATCCAGCTGGTTCCTGCTGAAGATATCAGGCAGGATCTTAAGAAAATGAAGCCAGAAGTCGCAAGTACGATGAAATGGATTCATATTGGAGCAATTCAGTTGGTAATCAAATCATCCCTCTCCCCAGGGACAGACCAACCAATTGATGTCGCACTTTGCGACAAAAGGATCAGAGATACTAGAGCATCAGTTCTGGGAGCCTTTTCAGGCAATCTCTATGCCAAGACGATTATAACCGAGTTCTATCCACAGATCGCTTATAATCTACAGGATTCATCCTTCAGCAGAGCCCTGACCCTCTATCAGGACTACAAAAAGAAGGAGCTGTTGACAGAAGGGAATAGGCCATACTCACTGACTTATCAAGTCTCGTATGCCTTATCAAATTCCCATCACACAGAATTATTTCTGGGAAAAGAGTTCATTGAAATTCCGGAAATATTCAAGGAGGTAGCCAAGGCAGTCAAACCAAACCGAGTGGAGATTCCTCAGATCGGAGAAATCGACATCGATATTGGAGACAAGACGGTGCTAAGCCATACTCAAAGTCTCAGACTGGGAGCACCGAGGCTATCATTCCAGGGAAATAGACTGACTTCAGGGTCTATTACAAGAAGTTTTTCTCAATCATATGAGAGAATGGCGATCCAGGAAACACCAGCTCCAGACATGAGGGTTAAACTCAAATGTCCCGAAGGATGGAGACAAGTTTCCACAAAATTTGATACAACAAGCAGGGAAAATCAGTTTCCTTATAGTTCGTTGTATTATTTGGCAAATCCAGGTGACAACCGATACATCGGAACTCTGGAGGTTGGAGGTTTTGAAATCCAGACCGAAGGCCAAGCCGGACAAGAAGCAGATGTCCTGATCTTAGGACGAGATTTCCTTGACAAATATAAACCATGGTCATGGAAATCAGGAAGAATGGAGATCACAATCGGGCGTCAAAGGTTGATGATCTAATGACAAGTCCATTCTCAATATACATCTCTGTTGGGATGTTATACGAGAAATTCAAAGCAGAATATTTTGCTGCTTATGTGGATTCGGGAGCAGGAATCTGTACAGCAAAACGAGGAGTCTTTCCAGCAGAAGTGGAAGAAGATCTACCTCGAATTGCAGGAAGGGATTTCTCCAAAAAGATTTTGCTCCTATCAAAGGGAGTAAAGCAAACGGAAATATTGATCGGCGGAGCAGGACAGACACCTTGGTACAAGGTCAAAACTCCACCTATTTATTTCCATGATACCGGAGCGGATATATTATTGGGAAATAATTTTCTGCAAAGCTTCAAGAAATTTATACAAGACAATGAAGCCAGGAGGCTTGTGTTCACAACCAACTGTGACCACAAAATCATGGTGCAAAGGCTCCAAGGAGCTTTTCATCGTTCCATGCCAATCAAATTCCGCAGCAAGCGTGGTGATGATGATGGCAAACTCCGGAGACCTCAAATGAAGGATCAAAGGAGATTCGGAGAAGTTTTGCTCAAATGCAGAACTGAGGGATTCCCAAATCTCTCTGAGGAAGAAACTCAAATCCTCAAAGTATCCCTGATATCACACAAAGATATTAAGGAAGATGAACAGGTGTCCATTGCTGACGTCAAAAGGAGGATTCAGAAGTGTTACCATGAGAATCCTTTGGCATGGTGGGACAAGAACCAGCTCAGAGCAACCTTGAAAGTCAAAACTGGAAAGGAGCATGAGTTCGTAAGATACAAGCCTATCCTGATGAATCCTCAAGATCAACAGGATATGATGAGTATAATCAAGGAGCATCTTGATTTAAAACTTATCGAAGATGGAAGATCACCCTACAGCAGTCCGGGATTTCTGGTGAGAAATCATGGGGAGATCAAGCGAGGAAAACCAAGATTGGTCATTAATTACAAAGGAATTAATGATATTCTTGAGTTTGACGGATATTTCATCCCAAGTAGAGAACACCTTATCAACTGCATCAGAAGTGCAAGGGTATTCTCAAAGTTCGATTGCAAGTCAGGGTTTTACCAGATTCGCATGGAGGAAGGGAGTAAGAAGTTCACAGCCTTCTCAACTCCACAAGGACATTATGTCTGGAATGTCATGCCAATGGGGTTAGCCAACGCGCCTCAGATATTCCAAAGGAAAATGGATAATCTTTTTAAAGATTATTCTTCGTTTATGTTTGTTTATATTGATGACATCCTCATTGCATCAAAAAACATTCATGAACATGTTAGGCATCTGGAGATCTTTGCGGATGTTTGTCAACAAGAAGGACTAGTGCTGTCTGAAAAAAAGGCAGTCATAGCCACTCAGAAAATGGAGTTTCTGGGGATCGAGATCGATGAATCTGGGATAATTCTACAAGAACATATTGTGGAAAAAGTCCAGGGATTTCCGGAGGATCTCAAAGAGAAAAAACAGCTCCAAAGCTTTTTAGGAGTTGTCAACTTCGCAGGGATGTTCATCAAAAACCTTGCGGAACACAGAAAGGTCTTCAGTCCATTACTGAAGAAAGATGTTCCATTCATCTGGAAGGAAGAACATCGAGAGGGTATGAAGAAGTTGAAAGAGATTTGCAAGAATCTCCCAAAGCTTTCAATACCACAAGACGAGGATGATTTGGTCCTCTACACAGACGCAAGTGATTTCTGGTGGGCAGCAGTGCTCACAAAGATTACCCCATATGGAGAAGAACCTTGCAGATACTGTAGCGGTCTTTTCTCCGACGACGAGGCTGTGCGATGGCACATCAACGAGAAAGAATTCTTTGCAGTGCGGAAGGCGTTTAAAAAATGGCCGCTTTTCCTACTGGCTAAAAAATTCGTTTTGAAAGTTGATAACACTAACGTTAAAGCTTTCTTAACAAAAAAGATTGAATCTAAACCTGAAAAGGCTAGATTAATTAGATGGCAAGCAGAATGCCAATATTATGATTATGATATTGTCATTTTGAAATCTGATCAGAATGTTCTTGCAGATTTCCTTACAAGGGATGGAGCTCCCTGAAGCGGAGGCCATCGAGGCAATACAGGGGCAGCTCTTTGAAAGTCTAGAGCTGCTACAACAAGAGTGGCACAGATGTGTGCTGCATACTAAACAAGCAGGAAAGATACAAGCGGCTGACGAAGCCAAAGTATCTAGCCAAATTGATGTCTGTTTCATGAAGATGTTCAATCTTCAGGAAGCAACTGAAAAGCCGCTCTTGCGCGCAGTCCGTGAAAATCGGGCTAAAGCAATGCTTTCCGTACAGGGCGGATTACCTGTAGCAGGGGATTCAAGTACCCCTAGCCCAAGTCCTGAGAGAATGGCTTCACAGCCGGACGCTCGAGGAAAAGATGTTGTTAAGGGGTCACTCTCTGAATCAACATGTCAACCCTCCACCTCTGGGGTAAAAGAGGGAGAGATCAGCCTTAGGCCCATGACAGGCCAAGTTAAGGTTGATACTAATCTTATTATTTCTTCTCCTTCTTGGCAGAATTATCAAGACAGGTGGGAGAAACTTCTTACGAGAAGGGGCATTAATCCGGGAAATTGCCGGGTTGATGTTGCAGGAAAATATCCAAGGGTTTGGTTCACGCCAGGAGCCAATCCAAACGATGTTAAAGAATGGTATGAATTTGGGGCATTAGCTTCAGTTTATACCACTTCCCCGGCATTCACCGAAATCAAGGGTCTACCCAAATGGATCCAGAAAACGGTGTTCGACGCATGGGAGAACAACGAGTCCCTTAAAAGGGGAGACGTTCTGGAATTGTACTTCTTCAGTGCAGCTCCAGAGCCAGTTGGCAAAGGAGTCTACGAAGCCTTCCATTTCATCAAGCTTCGGAGACCAGATACAGGAGCCTTGAACCGGATCAAAGTTCCTGAGTTTAATGCCGCAATCGTCTCAACATTTACGGAGGATCAAATCTCCACGAGACGAGCATGGGGTCTTTGGGTCTGTCTTACAGAGATGGACAAAATGAAGTCCAGATTCAAGTTCTTTCAGAGCTCAGATCTGGGAACGTTCCTGGTCAATACAATGACAGGAACCACAACCCAGTTTGCTGAAAATTCTTTCGAGAATAAGAGGCAAACTATTTGGGGAAACAAGATCGCGGGGAGCAAAGAGACTCGTCGCAAATTCTGCAATATGGCTCATGTGAGCCATTGGATCGAGAGAATCTGCGACCAATGTTCGTCGCAGAAGGAGCCAGAATTCGGCAAAGGTTTCCTCCCGAAACCTGATAGAAGAAGGTTCCGGTCTGATGAACATGACGAACGTCAGACACCAAAGGGAAGAACACCTCGGGCACCAAAAAAGTAAGGTGGCCGACAAAGCAGAGTGAATCATGTGATTCACAGCAAGGATCGCACCCACAAAAGAAACGACAAAAGTGGGTGGAAGAACAGGAGGACCACTCACCAAAAGCTTCGGGACATAAGTGAGTGGAAGGAAAAGTAGCCGGCCCCTACCAGCATTATCACAAGACGATAAGGCGAGGGTCCAGCACCATGTGATGCCACTAACAAGTGTCGGCAATCAAGACCGACAAAAGAAGGTGGATGTCACATTCAAGCAAGCTGGCCACGAAGAAGGAATCCGAGGCCAACAACCAAGCAATAATAGAGGGGTTCAAACCTCTATATAAACACAAGTGCTGAAGAGAAGAGATCATCGAAAAATTCACAACTTTCTCACACTACACACTCTCTCTTCAGAACCTATCATTGTAATTTTTATTTTTCTGTTTTTCAAAGTTTTCAGTTTTTTAGTTTTAGTTTTTTTTATGTACACAAGTATTAGCTACTATGAGTAGCTAAACAAGTTGTCTCCTCCCTTGGGGGAAGTTTTTATGAAATAAATTAATTATTATATAATTCCTCTATAAACGCTTAGTTTTTGTCCAACTATTTCGGGTTGAGTAAAAATATTTTCTTTATTTTTCCAACATATTATTTAGTCGGCACTTAGTGAAGGGGAAGGGTTGCAACCATCACTTGCGAGTGCGTGGTTGGTGCGTACCAGGAGGGTAGACGAGCCGTAAAACGCAACAAGACCAACTCCTGAAGAAGACCAGTCGACAAAGGTATAATGTTGGTTAAATTTAAGATTTATTTTGAAGTGTTTACGGAAGCATGTTGGGCCTGATTACTTGTTAAACTGTTTAAGAAAATTAATTGGGATATTTTGTCTTGCTTTGAATTTATGTTGGGGTTATTCTATATTTGTTTGCTTCTTGAGGGGTTGATTGCTAATTATGAGAAAATGGGTTGGGGAAATTTGCTATAATTTAAAGAGTTGATGTATTTTCTTGCAAGGGTTGAAAGGTTAAGGGAAATATGAGAATTTGTTCAAAGGTTGTGTATTTTCTTGCCAATTACCCTTTAGTAAAAATGGAAAAGTAGCTGTACTAAAATTTTAGAAGTAGCCATTTTCACTCCAACATTTGTAAAATCCAGATATTTTCATCCTACAAAAGAAAATAGAAAAGGAAAAAAATGAAACTTTTTTGAAAAAAGTGTAATAACGGTTGACTCTGGGCGAGTGGGCTTTCTTCATTTCTTGCCAAAAATCTCCCAATTATCAGCTGTCAATCGTAGCTTCATTCATCAATCCATGAAACCCTTTTTCCAATTTCACATTTTTTTTCGGATCAGTAATACAATCCAAATCCATGAATAAAAAACCGTTTTATTTTGTTCGAAAAATTGAACTAGAATTATCTGGCAACCACTCTCAGTGAAGGGTCCAGTTTGCTGCACTGGATCCCACTGTTCTTTTGTGCTTCAATCAGCTCTAGGGTTCCAATCCGTGGATTTCTCGAGCTATATTCGCTCAATTTCTAGTGATATTTTATATTCAGCTCTTCTGCTGAGTTGATTGATTTGTGAATGGGATCCAAGCCGTGGCTGTATCCGGCGCCGGAATATCGATATTTGGAGAGCTATTGGGACACTGATGAGGACGCGCCGGGTCCTCGCTGTGGCCACACCCTCACCGCCGTCGCGGCTACGAAAACCCACGGTCCCCGCCTCATTTTGTTCGGAGGCGCCACCGCCATTGGCGGTGGCAACGGTGGTGCCCCTGGCATTCGTAATATTCTCTCTTTTGATTTCTGTTTTCTGGTTTTGCTTTTGTTTCGAACTGATTAGTTGTTGAAGTTCTATGCTTGTGTGTTTTTTAGGGTTGGATGGAGTGACAAATTCTGTTCATTCTTACGATGTACTTACTAGAAAATGGACCAGGTTTCTTTTCATTTCTCTCTCTCTCTCTCTCTCTGTGTATGTGGCGTTTAAGTTGAAATCCAAGTTCCGGTTTTTGGGTTATAGTTTCTACTTTTCTTGGTGAGATTTGCTCGAGAGGGGAATTGGTGCTTATTAGTTTATCAACGATTTGATTAGGCTTCGGCCAGCGGGGGAGCCACCATCACCTAGAGCTGCACACGCTGCTGCAGCTGTTGGCACCATGGTTGTGTTTCAGGTGATTGGAGTTTGGTGTTTGTAATGGCTGAAAAATTGTGCCCTGTAAAATTAATATTTTCTTAAATTACTTAGGGTCTGTCCTTTGCCAGGGTGGGATAGGTCCTGCTGGGCATTCGACGGATGACCTTTACGTGCTTGATTTGACAAACGACAAGTTCAAGTGGCATCGGTAAGCTTCTATGGAGTGTTGTTGCCTATTCCTTTATATGGTGTTGTAGTAACTGAGCTTTGTTTGACTTGTTACTCTTTTTTCACGGAGGCCAGAGTTGTAGTTCAAGGACAGGGGCCCGGGCCTAGATATGGACATGTCATGGACTTGGTCGCACAACGATATCTTGTCACTGTTAGTGGCAATGATGGTGAGAGCTAGCAAGCCTTCTGCTATCCAAAAAATACACATGATGATCTTTGATAGAAAGATATGTTGTCAGTTAATATCACTTTTAAAACAAGGGATATAGATAACTTTATTGCTGTACCTAAAAATTTATCTTTCTAATAGTCTGAAATGGTACTGGTTATTATTGCAAGTTCAATTGAATTTTTTGTTAATTTTTGGGAGATTGTCTAATGGTTTCTGGTAATTAAGTGATTTTCTGCCTTAGCTGCTGTAGGCATTATGAATTCCAGTGGCACACTTCTACCACTTCTCACTTCTGCCATATTCACTTGTTCAACCTGGCTTGGAATGATTTAAACCTTTTATGTATATAAATCCATAAGTTTCCATCATTTCGCTGCCAATGGCTTCCTTCCTCCTATTAGTCTGAAATTACTGGAGGCTACACAGCCTACACTGAAAAGTTTGCTTTTGTCAAGGGTTTCACATGCATCCTAAAGTGCTTCTTATGGTCCTTCGATTATTAGCTCCGGGTTTCCATTGTGAATATTCAATGGAGAATTTGGTTGACAATTGGATATGTAAATGGGGGTGAAAATTTGGATAATTGGACATATGCAACTGATTTTTGGTTTTAAACTTTCTAAATCTGGCGCTTCTTAGCTGGCACTGACTGAACAAGATATTCTATTATTATACAGGTAAAAGAGTGCTATCAGATGCTTGGGCCTTGGATACTGCACAGAAACCATACGCTTGGCAGAGGCTTAATCCAGAAGGTGACAGACCTTCTGCAAGGATGTAAGTAATGTTGCTAATCTTATTATTTGTGGCATTATTTGCATAAATACAAAGTCTGAACATTGAAGTTCTTGAAATCTGAAATGGTAAATTTCCTTAGATTTAACCATGGTTATTGGTTGATAATATTAGTATTACAATGGTTTCATGGTGAAATTTCCCACTTAGAGGGTTGGCTTTTCATTTTCACGAAGGCCTTTTTCCAGACAGATTTTTTAGTCATCTTTATGTCTGAACTTAGTTCACTGGGGGACCCTTGGAAGTATTGAGTGAACAATTTTTCATGGCTTCTGTTTTTCATTGACTCTCTTAGATTTAATTGTTTATTAAGGTAGGTTGAGCTTATAAAAGATATTCCTGCCATTAACTTGTAAAATATGTAATTTACTGGATCAACTCATCATGTTTATAGGTATGCAACGGCTAGTGCTCGGTCAGATGGAATGTTTCTGCTTTGTGGTGGAAGAGATGCTTCAGGCACGGTATGACTTATGTCTCATGATGATATAAGCCATTCATTTGTCATGTTTTTTTATTAATGTTTCCAAATTCCAACTCCAGTTAACGAAAATGGCTTCAAATTGCTTGCTTGCCCGTGGATGAATTCATTTATTAATGCTTATCTCTCTGAACTTCTTCTGGCAAGAGACAGTTTTTGAGCAATGGAGTGAAATACTCTTAGTACTGTTCCATCCTTTTTTCAATAACTGAGAAAATAAAATAAAAAATAAGTTCAGATATTTATATGGCAGGTGCATACTAAGTCATCAGATATAAAAATAAGTTCCGTCCTTTTTACTGATAATTTGCTTATGCTCCTCCTATAATAATTGGGGTAGTTTTGTAATTGATATCTATTACCAAGGCTGTATGCGACTGATGTATTAGTTGCATGTGGCATTTACAGCCACTGGCAGATGCATATGGATTGCTTATGCATCGGAATGGCCTGTGGGAATGGACACTCGCTCCAGGAGTGTCACCTTCGCCCAGGTATCAGCATGCCGCGGTAAGTCATAGATCCAGTTATTTGTTCTTTGCTACTGTTAAAATCAGATGACATTCTTATCTATTCTTTTCGTTTTATGTGCTCATTAGAACCATGATTTTGAATCTATAACACAAGCCGATTTATCCGATCTATGAACAAAGACTCGCTTTTGATTTGATTAGGGTTTGGTTTGCCTTATCTATTTGCGACCTTCACTTTATGATTTGAGATGCTGCTCTTTATCAGGTATTTGTAGGTGCTAGATTGCATGTAACTGGAGGTGTTCTTAGAGGTGGGCGATCAGTTGAAGGTGATGCTGTAATTGCAGGTAACTTTTAACGTTGTTTTTAGTTGTTGCTGGAAATTGTTGCAAGTACTTTGGACTTATTCCAATGAAGAATATCTTGATGTTATTGATGCTCTGTTTGAAGTACTGGATACCGCCGCTGGAGTTTGGCTTGATAGAAATGGGCTGGTCACTTCACGGGGAAACAAATCACAGAGTGATCTTGATCCTTCTCTGGAGGTTATGCGTCGATGTCGCCATGCAGCTGCATCTGTCGGTTTCCGAATATATGTTCATGGTGGTCTGAAAGGAGGTGAAGTCTGCTTTTAGCCACACAAGCTTATCATCTTTTTAGATAATTATGCAAACATATTTTTACAGTTATTTTAAAGGGGGTAAATTTGCACTTAGCTGCATGACCTTTTCTTGTCTAGAATAATATATCATCAAGACCTACAATATGAAGAAATTACGGCTTTTTTTCCTGATAGCAAATTTCTCACACTTTTGGGATGTCAATGTGATTATGGATCTAATTTGAGATGCTCTCTCTTGCTCTTACATGCTCTTATTGCATATGAGCCTGTAAAACTATAAGTGTACATGAAAAACTCATTTTTGCATTTTCATTTTAGTACTAGAATCTAGAAAAGGGAACTCAACTCTGGCTATGGGAATTACAATCATTCGGAATATTGAGACAACAACTTTACTCTATCCCAAATTAATTTTGTAGTCAAATGGCAGAAAGCCAATGGTCTCCAAATTTAAAGATGCGGTTTCCAAATTCCATCTTACAGTGTCTTTGTTGACGTGGCAGTACAATTTTTTTATTAGTGAGTATCGGCTAAAATGTTTCTCGTATATGGGACATGATTCCAATATTTCTTTGTGCTTGTTAAACTTAAAAGTGAATGCCTATGCACACAATATGGCTCATTTTTGTACTTGTGATTTGCTTAAAGATATTTACTTTTTTGCATTGCAGATACTTTGCTAGATGATTTGCTTGTGGCAGAGAACTCTCAATCTGAAATCAATCTACCATTATCACCAGACAGGATCTCAATGACTTCTAGCCCAAGGTCAAACAATGCTACTTTTGCTCCATTTTCCTCTGGATCAACCCCAGATGACGGGTCTGAAACACCTTCATCTGGAAATTTTGGGTCTGTTCTTTTTGTCCATTATGATAGTTCTTTCTGTCATCCAGACAAACTACTTTAGTAATCTATAATCTGTTTTTCTCTTCTCTCTCTCTCTCTCTCTCTCTCTCCGTCTTTGCCTCTCTTTTTTTTCCCCTTGGTTTCCATAGAATGGACAAAAACTCCTTGGAGAAACTCGCGGAGGCATCTGCTGCTGAAGCTGAGGTAGCGAATGCTGTCTGGCAATCAGCTCAGGCAGCTTCAGCCATCCCTGAGGAAGCTTCATTGTCAGATGTCAATTCACAGTCTGTAGAGACCACTTCTGAGGGTAGTGACACAGAGGTTGATGTTCGCCTTCATCCTAGAGCGGTATGATTTGCGCTCGTTTTCTCTGCACAGCAGTATATTGTATAGGGATGCTTGGGAATCATGGAAAGTTAATTTTTCATTATTGCAGGTTGTCGTCGCAAAAGAAACTGTTGGAAACTTGGGGGGTATGGTTAGGCAGTTGTCCTTGGATCAATTTGAAAATGAAAGTAGACGAATGCTACCATCACATAATGACCTATCAAATCCTACTAAAAAGTTTGCAAGGCAGAAGTCACCTCAAGGCTTGCATAAAAAGGCAAGCTTTACTGGATTCCCTTTATCATGTGCTGTCTTCTGTTTGCTAAAAGTAAAAGTTTCTTGACAAAATGTCAGTCTGATGCTGATTTGGGTATTTAATTATTGTCTATACTGCAGATTATATCAACATTGCTGAGGCCTCGGAATTGGAAGCCTCCTGTAAACAGAAAGTTCTTTTTGGACTCTTACGAAGTTGGTGAGCTTTGTTATGCTGCCGAGCAGATTTTCATGCAAGAGCAGACAGTGCTTCAATTGAAAGCTCCTGTAAAAGTTTTCGGTGACCTTCATGGACAATTTGGTGATCTGATGCGGCTATTTGACGAATATGGATTTCCCTCCACTGCTGGCGACATTACGTAAGTTTCATGTTAGAGCCTGTGGAGGCTTGACATGATTACCTCTTTTACTCTGCAAATGGCAAGTTCTTAATTTACTCTTGACATTAATTTGTAGCACTCCTGTTTCAGTTACATAGACTATTTATTTTTGGGAGATTATGTTGATCGTGGACAGCACAGCTTGGAAACTATAACTTTGCTCCTTGCTCTTAAGGCAAGATTGTGAATTGATAGCTGAATGTTTGCTTCATCAATTGCATGTTTACTTTTTTGCCTATCCTAACTGTTAACTTACCATGGGCTTCAGATCGAATACCCGGATAATGTTCACCTGATACGAGGAAACCATGAAGCTGCTGACATAAATGCACTTTTTGGTTTTCGCATCGAATGTATTGAAAGAATGGTATATATCTCAAGTGTACAAAAATATTCTCAATTGACATGTGGTGTCTGATAAAGGTTGTTCGACATTCTTGCAGGGGGAAAGCGATGGGATTTGGGCTTGGACGCGATTCAACCAGTTGTTTAATTATCTCCCACTTGCTGCATTGATTGAGAAAAAGATCATCTGCATGCACGGTGGCATAGGGAGGTCGATAAATTCAGTCGAACAGATAGAGAAACTGGAGAGGCCCATAACAATGGATGCTGGGTCGATAGTGCTAATGGATTTGTTGTGGTATATTTTGCTTCACAGCCCTAGTCAGCTTATATCCAATTCTGTCTTGTGCTTATTACGTTTCTCCTCAGGTCGGATCCCACTGAAAATGATAGTGTTGAGGGCTTGAGACCAAATGCAAGAGGACCCGGACTTGTGACATTTGGGGTATGCTTCTGATGACACATCTTAAATGAATGACAATGAGTTTAGTGAGATTCTATTTCTTGTCACGATTTACCAAATGCATTGAAATGAATATTGGTTATATGAATCTCCAGAACTTGGACATTGTTATACTGTTTGTTTATTGATTTCCTGCAGCCTGATCGAGTCACGGATTTCTGTAAGAAGAACAAGTTGCAACTTATTATAAGAGCTCACGAGTGTGTTATGGATGGATTCGAACGATTCGCCCAGGGGCAGTTGATCACCCTTTTTTCTGCAACCAACTATTGCGGTATGCTTTCAGTGACTCAGTCATCATATTACCGTTCCAAATAAGATTTGTTTATTTTGTATGATAGAATTATAAATACATAGGATCGAGTATTTGGAAGATGTTATTTTTATACACCCAAAATTAAACACCCCCATAGTGAATACCAATCTGATTTACATAAATGTGTTTCAGGAACGGCAAACAACGCTGGAGCAATATTGGTCGTTGGCAGGGGATTGGTTATCGTCCCGAAATTGATTCATCCTCTTCCACCACCTTTTCACTCTCCAGAAACTTCCCCAGAACGCGTGACAGAGGAGATGTGGATGCAGGTATGTCGATTCTCGATTTTACACTTGCTTTTATTATCCCTGTTGGGGCTGCACATCCTGTTAAGTAGAAGATAATCTTGAATTCTGGTTTCCTTAGGAGCTTAATATCCAAAGACCTCCAACTCCTACGAGAGGACGCCCGCAGCCCGACCTCGACCGAGGCTCACTTGCCTATATATAACGTTGCACATCGATTTTTGATGTTCACTGCTGGCACGAGACGGAGCAGTCGACCCGCCACCGTGGTACGATTTCTACAGACCCCTCTGTTGTATTTCACACAGATGCAGTAGAGAAGAATAGGATTCTTGGTGTATAGAAGAGAAATGCATCGTATGAGAAGAACTTGTCACATTTTTTCTTTTGTGTGGTACGTATAAAAGAAATGCAGAATAATTTTTACTGTAAGTTAATGATAGAAATGATAGAGTTATGTGTACGTAGATGGTGTGCTGCTGATTTCAATATTCCTAGTGAGAGAATATGTAATTAGCAGATTCATATTGGTTTGGCAAATTTATCTATTGTGTAGAGAGAGAAAGAGCAGACTGACAATGAGGCATGCAATCTTGAGTTCAATGGTTGTTTTTCGACACTTTGCACTTCACGTATAAATGTTGGTTGTTTTTCGACACTTTGCACTTCACGTATAAATGTGCACAAAAATATGATCCTTTTCTTGAACGTTAGCATCCTTAAATATTTTTACTATGATTTTTAAATTTTCGTGTAGTTCAATTGACTTCGATTTTGTATTATGTTATCATTAGGCCATAAAATAACTACCCATATTTAGATTCTGTTAAAGCAACCTATAATTTGATTGACTCAATTGAAAAAAAGCAACCTATAATTTGATTGAATCATTCTTTTAGTTTCTCTCATTTTCTATAAAATGATAATTTCATTTTTTTTCTCATTACTTATTTTCACTCTAAATATAGATAATTGAGGGACACTTATTTTGCATGATTGATAAGATATATGATTGAATATTTTCATCTTTAAGAATATGATTTTTTCAATCTCACCCTCTTAATGTGATATTAATCAAATAAAACTAGCTCAAATAATAGAAATAATCAACTCAAATAAAACTAGCTCAAATAATAGAAATAATCAACGACTTTGGGATATCACAAAATTTCAATCCATCAAAATAATAAAGAATTAGACTTATTATTTTTATTTATCAAAGTTAATCCTCCAAAGTAAATGACCTATAAAAATAAAGCGATTATTGAAATGAAAAAAGATGAAATTATATTTTTCAGGTAATGAGGGAAAACAAAAAAGAAATTTTAAAGGATATTTTTTTTATTCTTTATTTTCTTATGATAAATTTATAACACATAAAAGATAATACATTGAAATAAAATTTCGTCTTTCCAAATTAATAAATACAAAGATCAAAATTATATGAACTTTTAAATTTTTGAAAATTTTCTAACATAATATTCCCTCAATTCAACAAAAGTGTATGATGGAGTGGAGGGTACACATTTTAATAAATAATTGAAAGATGTGTATAAAATATAGAAAATGTATTAAAATTGAGTGGAGAAAGGAATCTATCAAAATTATTATATTATATAATTATGTATTTTATAAATATTAAATGTGAATGAGGTTTAAACTATACCATGTAACTTTTTTTTTTATAAAAAAAGCATATAATCTTTTATTAACGGATGGAGTATTAACGATTTTGGTAGGCACGTCTAAATGGTCTTATGGAGATTGATGAATGATGTAAATAAATAAATAAATACAGACATGAAGCATAATGAATAGTGATATGGTTTTAAAAAATAAATAAAAATAATAATACTATCTCCATCCCAATAATTTTAGCATATTTTTCTTTTCTGATTGTCCTAATAATATTAACATGTTTTCATTTTAAAATAAGAATATAATTACGTAGTTTTTAATTAAAATTCATTAAATATATGGGCCACCGCTTTTATTAAAAAGTCAGACAATTTTAATAAATCAAACAACTGTAATAGGATCATTAATTTACAATTGCTTTTTCTTGAACACAAAAATTTAGGTACGATCGGGTGTACCGTATAATTGGGTTGCCTCGTATCTAGACTCAGATCCTCATCCTGGCCAAAATCATGTATATGACACTATTCGGTTATACAAATGACACTGCCTATAATTGGCACTATTCAGTTATATAAATGACACTGTAATATTTTAAAATTTTATAGTGTCACTTTCAATCTTATAGTGTCATTTAAAATATTATAGCAGCATTTACAATTTTATAATATCACTTACAGGAAGTGTCATTTATATTTCTAAATAGTACTCCCTCCGTCCACCAATTAAGTACCCATTTGCTTCTAAATTTTTGTCCACCAATTAATTATCTATTCTGCTTTATGGACATATATACTCTCCATTACTTTTTAATTTACTACTCTTTACTATGAATGGACTCCACCTCACAACACATTTATCTCTTTTATATTTCATATTTAATACATTTTATCTCTAATGGACCCATCCCACGACACATTTATCAATTTTATATTCTATATTTACGCAAAATCTTGCATGAGGTCAACCTCATCGTATGAGGCGGGTTTGACCCGTTTTTGACCCGACCCGCGAGCATTAATATATAACGTATTTGTTTACAAATTAATATAGAAGTGAGCTGGTGCAATGGAAGAGGCGCCTACTTTTTCCTTTATTCCATATAAGGTGCAGGGTTCGAAACCCTTTACACCCAATTTTTTATCCTTTCTTTTTTTACCTTTTTTAGGTTTTATTTTGCTGGTTTTATTTCCTTTTTTCTTCTTCTTTTTTTTTTTTACGTTTTTTTCATGTTTCATGTTTCCTGGTTTTTTTTTTGTATTTTTTTAAATATATTTTTTTCAGTTTTTTTTTCTTTTTAGCATTTTTTTTACTGCTTTTCTTTTGCGTTTTTTTTTTTACTGTTTTTATTTTGCATTTTTTATGTATTTTGATTTTTTTATTTCTTTCAGTATTTTCTTTATTTTTCATTTATTTTTAATTTTTAGTTTTTCTTTTGTATTTTTTATATATTTTTGTGAAAAATGTAATACTTTTAAAATATTACATTTCTTCATAACAATAATATAATTACTTTTTATGGCGACAATAATTACTTGAACAAATAACTAAAAGTATAAGTTCTCGTGAGTAAAAATAACAATTATCGTAAACAAATATTTCAAAATTATTACATTTGTTTATGATAATTGTTAATTTCATTTATTAGAACTTGTGCTTTTAATTATTTGGTTAAGTAGTTATTATAGTAAGAAAAAGTAATTATTGATATGAATAAAAGTAGTGCTTATTTTTACTCATTCGAACTTAAATTTTTAGTTATTTAACCAAGTAAAAATATTGTCATAAAAAAGTAACCATTGATATGGTGAAAGGTAACATTTTAAAAATACTACATTTCTTCACAATAATGTTTATTAGGGTTCAGGATTTAGTATTCATGGTTTAGGGTTTAGGATTTATACTTTATATTAAAAAATAACATTTCAAAAATGTTACATTTATTCATGTCAATAATTTTTTTTTCATTATAATAACAATAGTTATTTTGAATAACGTAGAAATAAATAATAGAATGGCGAAAAAATAATCAATAAATTATTCAAGTAATCATTGTCGTAAAGAAAAGTAACTATTGATATGAAGAAATGTAATTTTTCTAAATTATTAGATAAAAAAGGTAATGTTTCGAAAACATTACTTTTCTTCATGTTGATTATTACTTTTTATCACAACAATATTTACTTTGGTTTGAAATAATGTAGAAATAAATAATTTTATTTATTTGGTGAAGTAATTATTTTCTTGAAAAATAATATTATTTTTATTCGCGAGAACTTGTACTTTTAATTATTTTGTCAAGTAATTAAGCATTGTCATAAGAAAAAGTAATTATTGATATGTATAATACTTTAAATTGAATAAAGGTAAATACTTATATTAACATAAGTATATATTTGTGAGAACAAATGTATATTTTATGGTTATTAAAAATAAATATTCATATTATGATTTAGTGTTCAGGGTTTCGAGTTTAGGAAAAATAATACTTTATATTGAATGAAAGTAGATATTTATATTAACATAAGTATACATTTGTTAGCACAAATGTATATCTTATGCGTATTAAAAGTACATATTCTTATTAGAGTTTAAGATTTAGTGTTCGAGGTTTAATGTTCAAGGTTTATAAGGTTTAGAAAATATAATAAACGAAGATAAATATTTATATTAACATAAGTATATATTTGTACCAATAAATGTATATTTTGTATTTATTTAAGGTTTAGTATTCAAGGTTTAGGGTTTAGTATTCGCTATTTAGGGTTTAGTATTCAGTGTTTAGATAATTACAAAATATAGAATGACAGGAAATACTTATAGAAACATAAGTATACATTTGTACAAAGAAATGTATATACTAGCCTAAATAAAAGTAAATATTTCCGTTAGGGTTTAGCATTCAAGGGTTAGGGTTTAGTATTCATTAGTTACGGTTTAGTATTCACTATTTAGTGTTTAGTATTCAGTGTTCAGGTAATTACAAAATATAGAATGTCATGAAATACTTATATTAACATAAGTATATATTTGTGCTAAGTGCTAATAAATGTATAATAGTTTAAATTGAATAAAGGTAAATACTTATATTAACATAAGTATATATTTGTGAGAACAAATGTATATTTTATGGTTATTAAAAATAAATATTCATATTATGATTTAGTATACAGGGTTTCGAGTTTAGGAAATATAATAATTTATATTGAATAAAAGTAGATATTTATATCAACATAAGTATACATTTGTTAGCGCAAATGTATATCTTATGCGTATTAAAAGTAAATATTCTTATTAGAGTTTAGGATTTAGTGTTCAAGATTTAATGTTCAGGGTTTATGGTTTAGTGTTCAGGGTTTAAGGTTTAGAAAATATAATAAACGAAGATAAATATTTATATTAACATAAGTATATATTTGTACCAATAAATGTATATTTTGTATTTATTTAAGGTTTAGTATTCAAGGTTTAGGGTTTAGTATTCGCTATTTAGGGTTTAGTATTCAGTGTTTAGATAATTACAAAATATAGAATGACAGGAAATACTTATAGAAACATAAGTATACATTTGTACAAAGAAATGTATATACTAGCCTAAATAAAAGTAAATATTTCCGTTAGGGTTTAGCATTCAAGGGTTAGGGTTTAGTATTCATTAGTTACGGTTTAGTATTCACTATTTAGTGTTTAGTATTCAGTGTTCAGGTAATTACAAAATATAGAATGACATGAAATACTTATATTAACATAAGTATATATTTGTGCTAAGTGCTAATAAATGTATAATAGTTTAAATTGAATAAAGGTAAATACTTATATTAACATAAGTATATATTTGTGAGAACAAATGTATATTTTATGGTTATTAAAAATAAATATTCATATTATGATTTAGTATACAGGGTTTCGAGTTTAGGAAATATAATAATTTATATTGAATAAAAGTAGATATTTATATCAACATAAGTATACATTTGTTAGCGCAAATGTATATCTTATGCGTATTAAAAGTAAATATTC
This sequence comes from Salvia miltiorrhiza, assembly GCF_028751815.1. Classification (NCBI taxonomy): domain Eukaryota; kingdom Viridiplantae; phylum Streptophyta; class Magnoliopsida; order Lamiales; family Lamiaceae; genus Salvia; species Salvia miltiorrhiza. The sequence continues at coordinate 13,703,640 of NC_080393.1, read as the reverse complement.
TTATTAGAGTTTAGGATTTAGTGTTCAAGATTTAATGTTCAGGGTTTATGGTTTAGTGTTCAGGGTTTAAGGTTTAGAAAATATAATAAACGAAGATAAATATTTATATTAACATAAGTATATATTTGTGCCAATAAATGTATATTTTGTATTTATTTAGGGTTTAGTATTCAGTATTTAGAATTTAGTATTCAGTGTTTAGGTAATTACAAAATATAGAATGACAGGAAATACTTATAGAAACATAAGTATACATTTGTGCAAAGAAATGTATATACTAGCCTAAATAAAAGTAAATATTTCCTTTAGGGTTTAGCATTCAAGGGTTAGGGTTTAATATTCATTAGTTACGGTTTAGTATTAATACTAAACCGTAACTAATGAATACTAAACCCTAACCCTTGAATAAAGGTAAATACTTATATTAACATAAGTATATATTTGTGAGAACAAATGTATATTTTATGCTTATTAAAAGTAAATACTCATATTAAAGTTTAGTGTTCATGTTTTAGGGTTTAGGGTTTATTTTATAGGATTTTGGGTTTAAAAAATATAATACTTTATATTAAATGAAGATAAATACTTATATTTACAAAAGTATATAATTGTGCGAATAAATGTATATGTAATGCTTATTAAAAGTAACATTTACTATAAGCAAATGTAATAATTTGGGGCGACGGATCAAATGGGCGCGGATCCGGTTCAGGGTTGAGGCGCGGGTCGACCCGATCACATGGGATGCGGACTCCCGCATGCAAGTCCAGCCCTAATAATAATTATTATTTTGAATAACGTAGAAATAAATATTAGAATAAAGAAAAAAATAATCAAATAATTATTCAAGTAATCATTGTTGTAAGGAAAAGTAATTATTAATATGATCAAATGTAATATTTTTAAATTATTGTATTTGTTTACGTTAATTGTTATTTTTATTCATAAGAGCAAATGTATATATATCTTATGTTTATTAAAAGTAAATATTCCTATAAGGGTTCAAGATTTAGTGTTTTTAAGGTTTTAAAAATATAATATTTTATATTGAATAAAGGTAAATATTTATATTAACATAAGTATACATTTGTGTGAATAAATGTATATCTTATGCTTATTAAAAGTAAATATTTTTATTATGATTTATGATTTAGTGTTCAGGGTTAGAGTTTAGAAAATATTATACTTTATATTGACTGAAGATAAATACTTATATTAACATAAGTATACATTTGTGGTAAGTTTAGAAAATATTATACTTTATATTGACTGAAGATAAATACTTATATTAACATAAGTATACATTTGTGGTAAGTGCTAACAAATGTATATTTTATAGTACTTATTAAAAGTATATATTGTCTTAATAAAAAGTAATGTAATATTTCAAAATTATTACTTTTTTCACAAAAATTGTTATTTTTACTCACGAAAAACTTGTAAAATTATCGAAATGAAGAAAAGTAATGCTTCAAGTACTTTTCTTTTTGTCAATAATTAATTTTTATCATAATAATAATTACTTTGGAATAATGTAAAAATAAAAAAATAGAAACAAAACAAAATAAAAAAACATTGTAAAAAAATCAGGAAAAAAAAACTGAAGAAAAACAATTAAAACGCATATATAAAGAAAGCAGAAAAAAAAATGCAAGAAAAAAGAGGAAAAAAACAAAAACAAATAAAAGATGAAAAAATAACACAAGAAAAGGAGTCGAATGGGTTTTGACCCCGTGACCTTGGCGCTAAGTAATATAAAGTGCAAGCAGTTACCACTGAACCAAGGCGTTCATTTTATCTGCTTTTGTGAAAAATATTTATATAACTGTTTCGTCCGGATCGGGTCAAGACGGATCCGACCCGTCTCATGGTATGAGGTCAACCTCACCCAAGACCAACTCCTATATTTAATACACTTTATCTTAATGGACCCATCCCACAACACATTTATCAAATTTATATTCTATATTTACTACATTTTACTTTTAATGGACCCACCACACAACACTTTTATTATTTTAGTCAATTACCCATATATTTCACTCATAACATATTTTTTAGCCTTTTTAATTTATGTGCCTGTTTAGCCCTATTTTGTGATGATTTTGTGAGTTTTCCTGCTGTGCATTCGAGCTCGTTTCATACCTTTGTGCTTTATTTTTCACGTGCTCGATGATCTTTTGGATGTACTATTGTCGCGTGCAGGATTCGCGAGTTGCCGAGCGTTTTGGCATTCTTTTCGAGCATTTTCTGGAGTTCGGCTCACGGCCGCCGCCGCCAGGCGGCGGCCGCCGTGGAGACGGCGGCCGCGGCCCCACGGCGCGGGCCGTGCACATTTTTGGTGAGAAATGCGAAGGGCGCTCACGGCGCCGCCGTGTCACGGCGGCCGCCGTCCACGGCGCCGCCGCCTCACGGCCGCCGCCGCCCCTGTGCAGTTCCGGCAGTTACGGATTTCACCTTTAAAATCCGATTTTTAGGGTTTCATTCGGGAGTTCCGACCCCAGCAGCCTCCAGACGCAATTTTATGCTTTTTTCCCTTAGTTTAGTTAGATAGAAACATTCTAGATACTTGTGGATTCCGCTAGATCGTTGTTTACATTGAATCGATTGTAAGTTCTCAATTTGATTAGTTAATCTTTACAAGCTTTCTTGTTATTGCATTGCCTAGATAATTGAGCACTTAGATAATGATATTTGATTTATGCTTTTGATGTTTTCATCGCCTAGATAATTAGTGTTTATAATTGTTGATTTACTATTGCTTTCTAGATTGCTAGTTAAAACCCTAGGTTTTTGGCTTTCCTGCATTCTTAATCTGCTTCCCATCTTTCGCCTAGATAGATTTATATGCTTTCTGTTGATTCTGCATTAGATAATTTACAAGCTTTATTTAATTACGCCTAGAATTAAAGAGAGAGTGTCAGACCCAATTACCCGATTAGAGTGTTTAGGTTTTATTTCTGTTTCTTGTGAGTAGCACAATTGAAGCCCTGCTAAGCCTTCCTTGAGAGACGACTTGAGTCACCTTACCACCCTAGGACGACCTCGTATAAATTCGAGTCCATCCACTAGGTGTTTTTGGATGAGTCAAATTTTGGCGCCGTTGCCGGGGAAGGCTTTAGGCATTTGATTGTGTTGCATTGTTTTCCGTGTTTATTTTTGTTTCTTTCTTTTGACTTGGTTATTTTCTCCCTCCGGTGCGTTTGATTTGGTTTGCTAGTGTTGTGTATGCAAGGTCGCCGTAGCTTGAAGAGAAAGCTAGTGCCTTACTTTGACAACATTCACCGACCTCGTGAGGTCCTTTTAAACTTGGAGGAGGAGTCCGAGTCCAGTTCGAGGAACTTTGTGGAATCACAGTCTCAAGAGGGAGACCGTGACGAGAGAATCGCTTCCAATCCCAGTCTGGAAGCCATCGAGGATACACCTCCTGTGCACTCGGAAGGAGAAGAAGAAGTTCGGCCTAATCCTGACCAAGAAAACATGGTAGAGCAGAACGTACAGTATATGGGGGATTTTTCCAGGCCTGTTATTGGGACCACTAGCACTTCTGCAATAGTGTTTCCCACGGCGGTCCGGAATTATAATCTGAAGCCCAACGACTCAAACTTGCTGCCGCTCTTTCATGGGATGCCCAGTGAGGACGCCTTGCAGTTCGTCCGTGACTTCTGCTCTCAAGTGCAAACCTTCCCACTGTCGGGACTCACCGAGGATCAGTTGAGACTCAAGTGCTTACCTTATGCACTCAAGGACCGAGCTAGGACGTGGTTACTGTCCCTGCCGCCGAACTCCATCACCACATGGGGAGAGGCATGTGAGAAGTTCATGCTCAAGTACTATCCTAGCCACAAGACACAGGAGATTAGGAGCCAGATAATGAACTTCATGCAAGGAGCTGACGAGCCTCTCCACGAGGCTTGGGAGAGATTCCAAGAGCTCCTCCGCCAGTGCCCACAGCACCAGTTAGCACCCGTCATGTTGATGCAGTTTTTCTATGACGGATTGATTCAGACGGCACAGTTTATGGTGGACAGTACAGCAGGGGGCAACATTGCCCGGAAGACAGCTGATGAGCTCAAGGAGATTTTCAACACACTTGCAGCGAGCTCTCAACAGAAATCAGTTAGAGGAAGGAGGGTTGAAGCCAATGCAGTAGCTCCCAACAATGAGCTTCAGAAGCAAGTAGCAGAATTGATGAGGCAAGTTCAGCACCTCAAGATGAACCAGGCAGAAGCCCCACCAGTTCACGCGCCACCAGCAGAAGGATGTGGAATATGTGGCGAATTTGGCCATGGAATTAACGCATGCCATCGAATGGGCGAATTCCCACCTGAAGGACAAGCAGAAGTATATGCTGCTCAGGGCTATCCGGGGAGGCCTCAATTTGAACAGAGGCCCAGCTTTAATCAAGGGCAACAAAGCTCCAATTCGGGTTGGAGAACTCAGCAGCAGAACTACAATCAAGCTTATCAGCAGCAGCAGCCCCCGCAGTATCAGCAGTATCAACAGTTCCCTATGCAACAAGGGAATTTTCAGCTGCAGCAGCAATACCAGAATGCTCCTCAACAGTTTCAGAAGCAAGCTCAACCGCAGAAGCCGTCTCTCGAGGACACCATGCAGTCCTTTATGGAGATGACCAAACAGAACATGGAGTCTCAGAGTGCTACCATCAAGCGCCTCGAGACTACAGTTGGGCAGCTAACTGGAGCATTGAATCAGCTGCAGCAAGGACAGCCAACGGGGAAGTTCCCAAACCAGGATCAACAGCCGCATCAAGCTCATGCCGTCGAGGTAGTCAAGGACGAGGCCCCAATAACCATGGGGAGATGGAGAAGCAAAACTGTGCAGGCAATCAAGGCTACCCAATGCCCCAGTGAGCCATGGCCACCTGTCACTGTTGCACGAGACCAATCACCACCCAAGCAAGGAGATCCAGGTAGCTTTATTTTGGATATTAGCTTAGGTGGGGTTGAAAAGGTGTTTGGGATGCTTGATTTGGGCGCGGCAGTCAATTTGATGCCGTTTGATATTTTTGAAAAATTGGGTAATAAAAGGCTGAAAGGCACGAATTTGAAGATAGAGCTAGCTGACGGCTCTATTAGTAGTCCACGGGGCCTTGTTGAGGATGTTGAGGTTGTTGTGAGGGGGATTAGTGTCTTGGTTGATTTTGTTGTCCTTGATGTGGGAAAAGGGATTAGAGGCGAGAATGGGCATCTCGTGCTACTTGGCCGACCCTTTATGGCTACCACCCATACTCGCATCGATGTGGGTACGGGAACTGTAAGTATGGTAGGGGCAGGTAGAGCGGTCACATTCTCAGTTTTTGATAGAAGACCTACTACCCCCACTCCCTTAATTCAAATCTGCTCTTATGTTGAAACATTTGATGCTTTGGATGAGGATTATATTGTGCAGGAATTCCTTAATCAGTTGCAGGAGGAGGACGAGATCGAGGAGGAATCCCTTGCTAACCTGCAGGATGGGGCTGACATTGAGCAGGAGTTTATCGATAAGCTGCAAGAGGATGAGGATGTAGAGCAGGGCTTTCTGCTTGCCCTGCCACTGGAAGAGAAGTTTGATGAGGTAGTTCCACTCGGTCCCCAAGAATGTGTAGACAGGAGATCATCTTATGATATGAGCGTTGAACGCTCACCTGGAGGGCCCGCAGCTGCGATCGAAAGAGATATGTGTACAAAGATGCTAAGGCAGATGGAGCTTCAATGGGGTTTTGGTTAAGGACCCATCTTAGTCGGGCCGGCGACTTTAAAACTAGCGCTGCATGGGAGGCAACCCATGTTTTTCTTGCTTTATTCCTTGCTCTTGTTTTTCTCTTGCTTTGTTTGAGTTGTGTTTCTGTTGTTTCTTGTGTTTGTGCAGGTTGGTGCTTGGGAATGATAGTTTGTGTGGATAGAGACAGGCAGACATCGTGGGACACTACAGACTCACCACTGGATTGGTATTTAGGGAAGTTTCCTCTTTCACCCCTCTTTTTGTTGCACTGAGGACAGTGCCAGATTTTAAGTGTGGGGGGGCGTTTGTTGGTAATTGTAAATCCTGTGGGTGTCTTCTTGTTGTGTCCTTGGGCTTTCTTGTGTTGGGGCGAATGGTCCCCTTGCCTTGTTTTCTTACTTGTTTTTAAGTGCATCGCATGTTGATAGTGATTCATTGGCGATTCTGGATTGTGTCTGTGTTGTTTGTTATCCTCGTTTTTCTTGATTGATTTGTTCCCAATGAAGTGTAATTAGTTTAAGGTTTTGGTGCAACACCCTGATGAGCAACTCTTGACGTGATTTGTCCGGTAGATGCTAGGGGGAGTGTTTTCAGTGCAATTTCCTAATATCTTTCTCTGTGTTGAATTGTTTGGTTGGTTGTTGAGTTTTTGATAGGTCTGGGTCTCTGCTCCCCTAATGGCTTCATTATGAGCATGGGAAACCACACGAGAATATTTTGGATCACCTCCAAAAGTTCAATCTCGTGAATTATGGCCCATCTATTGAGAGCAAAAATAACTTGACCCCAAAAAAAAAAAAAAAAAGAGAAAGTGAAATGTGAAAAAAAATGTAAGAATGTGAAAAAGGATGAGATATGATTGTAAAGGAAATTGCATTAGGAAATTCACCCCTAGCGGAGAACTGGGTCTGATCGGATTGAGTTGTATCACCTCGTTGTTGCATTTTTAAACTTTAACTTTGAACATCTGATTGGGGACATTGATATCTTGAAGGACTTGGATTGGTTAGTGTTTGCTTGGTGAGAAGAATCGCTTATGGATTTTCTGTCGATGTTGTGACTGTTGCTTGAGGACAAGCAAGGATTTAAGTGTGGGGGGGTTGTTTAGCCCTATTTTGTGATGATTTTGTGAGTTTTCCTGCTGTGCATTCGAGCTCGTTTCATACCTTTGTGCTTTATTTTTCACGTGCTCGATGATCTTTTGGATGTACTATTGTCGCGTGCAGGATTCGCGAGTTGCCGAGCGTTTTGGCATTCTTTTCGAGCATTTTCTGGAGTTCGGCTCACGGCCGCCGCCGCCAGGCGGCGGCCGCCGTGGAGACGGCGGCCGTGGCCCCACGGCGCGGGCCGTGCACATTTTTGGTGAGAAATGCGAAGGGCGCTCACGGCGCCGCCGTGTCACGGCGGCCGCCGTCCACGGCGGCGCCGCCTCACGGCCGCCGCCGCCCCTGTGCAGTTCCGGCAGTTACGGATTTCACCTTTAAAATCCAATTTTTAGGGTTTCATTCGGGAGTTCCGACCCCAGCAGCCTCCAGACGCAATTTTATGCTTTTTTCCCTTAGTTTAGTTAGATAGAAACATTCTAGATACTTGTGGATTCCGCTAGATCGTTGTTTACATTGAATCGATTGTAAGTTCTCAATTTGATTAGTTAATCTTTACAAGCTTTCTTGTTATTGCATTGCCTAGATAATTGAGCACTTAGATAATGATATTTGATTTATGCTTTTGATGTTTTCATCGCCTAGATAATTAGTGTTTATAATTGTTGATTTACTATTGCTTTCTAGATTGCTAGTTAAAACCCTAGGTTTTTGGCTTTCCTGCATTCTTAATCTGCTTCCCATCTTTCGCCTAGATAGATTTATATGCTTTCTGTTGATTCTGCATTAGATAATTTACAAGCTTTATTTAATTACGCCTAGAATTAAAGAGAGAGTGTCAGACCCAATTACCCGATTAGAGTGTTTAGGTTTTATTTCTGTTTCTTGTGAGTAGCACAATTGAAGCCCTGCTAAGCCTTCCTTGAGAGACGACTTGAGTCACCTTACCACCCTAGGACGACCTCGTATAAATTCAAGTCCATCCACTAGGTGTTTTTGGATGAGTCAGTGCCGAACATCGAATAGATATTTAATTGGTGGATGAAAGGAGTATCAATTATACACAATGTCAATTACAATATTATAGTGTCATTTATACGCAGTGTGATTTGTATAGTAGAATAGTGTTAATTAAAGACAGTGTCATTTGTATAATCGAATATTGTCATTTATACGATTTGGGTCAGTATGCGGGTTCAGATTAAGTTGCAGGACTAAGTCTAGATGCGATTCAACTCGATTGTACGATACATTCGATTGTACTCAAAATCATCTTTTTCTTAAATATATGGATCGCCATCTTTACTCCAGTAATTTAATTCTCTTTGTATCCAAAACCACATCTTTCTTAAATACTAGCATTTGCATCCCGTGCAATGCACGAGAAAAATATTTTTAATTTTTATATTTATATAAAATTAATACTAATTCAATTATTATACCTGTAAATATAATAAAAAATTAATTTTAATTGAATATATTTGAATTGGATATTGAAAAAATTAAAAAGAATTCACAATTATAAAATTTGATATTATGAAAAATGTAGGGGGTGAATCCAAAAATTACGGAAGTGACGTCAGTCACGTCTGGATCGACGGACACTAGCAACCAGAAACCACAAGCAACGTTAGAGCCCTCCGAAGAGCACCGGTGGGGATGTCGATGGAAGGGCCTCCGACGCTTAAGTCAGTAAACTGATGGAAATATTAAGTGTAAGTAACGTAAGTACGTAACGAAATAAATAAATGGTAAAGAGAAGACAGTAATAAGTGATGTATCCGGAAGATCGGGGTGTCCCGGAAGTCGAATTAAAGCTAAAGGGCGGTGTGGAAAAAGGGGCGACAGACGTCCTGGCTAGCGGGGCTAGTCGAGCAATCGGAACCCTTGAGAGTTGTGAGCGTGGAGGCGGAACGGAAGAACGGGAAGAACGGGAGATAACCAGAGTCAGTGATCGTGAATGCAAGAATGAATATCAGTGACGGCGGGGGTTGATTGTGTTAGTGAATTAGTATATATAGGTTATGGGCCTGCAAGGAGGCGACTAGGATTAGGGTTTTTTGGAATGCTCTTTGAAACCCTAGCGGTTCCGATTTCTTAGGAAACGATCTTCTGCGACTCTCGTCTGACCTAGTCGCCAAGTAATCGTTGAGTTTAGGGTTTTCCCTAGTGGGTTTACGTATTTACCGCATATGGGCCCACTTTGGACCTTGTGTCACGAATGTGGTGTGGATCGCTTTACCGGGCTGACCCGTTGGGCCGCGCTGACGTACGTGCCGCCGAGCTGCTCTGCTTTGGTCCTCCAGAGCTGATCTGCTCTGGTCTTCCAAAGCCTCTCTACTTTGGTCATCCGAGCTACTCTGCTCTGATCTTCCAGAGCTGCTCTGCTCTGGAAGTTCACTCTGCTCTAGAGTACGCTCTGCTCTGAACCGTTTGCTCTGCTCTGGCATTCTACTCTGCTCTGCTCGAGCATGTTTACTCTGCTCTGAAGTCCGCTCTGCTCTGCTCTGGTCTTCTAGAGCTGCTCTGTTCTGGTCTTCCGGAGCTGCTCTGCTCTGTCTGCCGAGACGAGCTGGGCTGGCCCGTTAGGCCATATAGTTTTGGTTCATACGAATTTTATCCATGGGAAAAACAAAAAAATATGTTAAAAAATAAAAAAATAAATACTAATTAAAAATAATTTAAAATATATTTATTCAAAAAAGATGAGAGAGGAGAGAGAAATTTATAAAACTTTAATATTTAAACAAATTTAATTTTTACATTATAAATCAAATATTTTCATAAAATATATCATATTAAAGCTCTTGTCGTGTTCTTTAATTTGATATATATATATTAAATATTTTATAATTAATCAAATTTCATAATTTTTAAAAGAAATATAATAATAAATAAGAAGTTAAAGAAAATAAAATATATATAATTTAAACACAAACCTTCAATTTTATTATAACTACTTCAATTTTACTCCGTCCCATAATAAGTGGCCACATTCTTTTCGGCACGGAGATTAAGAAATTGAGTGTTATATGTTTTAATAGAGTGTGGCCTACAATTGTTGACCAAATTAGTGAGTAAATGTTGACTTAATTAAAGTAATTTTGGCATTTTTAGAAAGTGGCCTACAATTGTTGACCAAATTAGTGAGTAATTGTTGACTTAATTAAAGTAAACTTTTGCCATTTTTAGAAAGCAGCCACTTATAGTGGGACAGACGAAAAAGGAAATGTGGCCACTTATTATGGGACGGAGGGAGCTATTGAAATTAATGGAAAATTGATTTTAAATTGAAAATTCTCTTTTTAATATAATATAGAGATGGGTCGCCATCTTTACTCCAATAATTTAACCGTCTTTGATACTATGTGTGCAAAGCAAAAGAAATCGGAGTATATATATATCCGGTCGTAAACCCTAAATTCCTCTTTCAGCAGCAATCCTCCTCCACTTCCCCAAACCCTAAAACCCCTAGCACCCGCTCTTACGCCGTTTAACAATGGCGGAAGCGTTCCCGGTTAAGCCGAAGCTTCGCCCCACCTCCAGTAAAGTCACTCCAACGCCGGAGGCCAAGTACTGGAGATCATTCAAAATCCCTAAAGATATCGAAACCACACCATCAAAATCCTTCACTTTCCCAATAAATTCGATTGCATTTTCGCCGATAGGCCCTCACGATTTCGCCGCCACGCATTCCGCCAACATATCGATCTTCTCCGGCAAGACCCTTGAGCCTAAACCCACAATCTCCTCTTTCTCCGACACCGCCGCTGCCGTCTCCTTCCGCTGCGACGGGAAGCTCCTCGCCGCCGGAGACTTGACGGGCACCGTCCACGTGTTCGACGCGAAGTCCCGCAGCCATCTCCGCCGTCTGAAGGGCCACGCAGCCGCTGTCCGGTCAGTAAATTACCCTCGCGCCGCCGATAAACTCCACCTCTTTTCAGGTGGAGATGATTCCGTTGTTAAGTATTGGGATGTTACAATTGAGAAATGCGTGTTTAATCTCTTAGGGCACAAGGATTATGTGCGGTGCGGCGATGCTTCGCCTATTAGTGATGAAATGTTCGTTTCTGGGTCGTACGATCATAGTGTTAGGGTTTGGGATGTGAGAGTGTCGAATGCAAGCTCTGTGATGGAATTGAATCACGAGAAGCCAGTAGAGAGTGTGATTTACCTGCCCTCCGGTGGCCTAATCGCCACGGCTGGTGGCAATTTCGTTAAGATATGGGATGTGATTGGTGGTGGGAAGTTGCTGTATTCAATGGAGAGCCATATCAAGACGGTTACTGCGCTTTGTATGGGTAAGGTTGCACGAGGGAGTGGAGAGGAGGCCGAGGAGAATAGGATCTTGAGTGTTGCATTGGATGGATATATGAAGGTGTTTGATTATGCAAAGTTGAAGATCACTCATTCCATGAGATTCCCGGAGCCACTTCTATCAGTGGGATTTTCGCCTGATTGCTCGACACGTGCTATAGGGACGTCCAAAGGGAACTTGTATATCGGTAGAAGGAAGGCAAAGGTGGAGAGTGAGGAAGTGGGGGGTGGTTTGCAGTGGAAAATTGTGGACGATGAGCCTGGCAGGAAGGTTCTAAAGCCTTCGTATTTTAGATACTTCCAACGAGGGCAAAACTTGAAGCCCTCGGAAGGGGATTACTTGATCAAGAGGCCGAAGAAAGTGAAGATGGCTGAGTTCGATAAGCTGTTGAAGAAATTTAGGCACAGGGAGGCACTGGTAGCTGCTTTGAACCGGAGAAATCCAGAGAGTGTTGTGGCTGTGATGGAGGAGTTGGTAGCGCGTAAGAAGTTGATGAAATGTGTGTCCAATTTGGACATGGAGGAGCTCGGGCTGTTGTTGGCGTTTCTGCAGAAATACTCGACTGTGCCAAGATATGCAGGGATGCTGACGAGGTTGGCGAATAAGGTTGTTGAGTTGAGGGCCGAGGATATAAGATCGTCGGATCAACTAAGAAATTATGTTAGGAATCTGAAGAGGGATGTTGAAGAGGAGATCAGAATACAACAATCTTTGCTAGAAATACAGGGGATAATTTCGCCTATGCTGAGGATTGCTGCTAGAAGGTGAAGTTAGTGAGAGGAGTTCTATATTATGAGTTTGATCTACCAAGATTTTGTTGGAGCTGGGAGAAACCCTCATCATGTTTTTTGATAGGATTGATCTCTATTCTATTGTTGTCTGTTTTCCCTTTTTCTGATTCAAAAGCCAAAATTTTGTTGAAATAGAATCAATTGTGAAACTCTTACATCTTTCTATAAAAATAGTTGCATCTTTTTACCAGGACACCACATTTCTCTTAATATTTTTATATAAATTTCTGCCAAGATTTTTTATCTTAGTGATTGGTCTTGTTAATGATTTCTTGCTTTCCTTTTTTGTCATTGTGGAAACAATTCTCACCATGTGATGTTTAAGTGAATTCATCCTAGAGTTGTGAAACAGAGCGTTGGTGAATTTTACATTTATTTTGGATGATAGTTTGGATTTATAATAAGACATATGATTAAGTAGTTGAAGAATTGCATCTTGGATTTGTAGTATACATGATTAAATATTTGAAGAATATACATCATTCAACAAATTTGTAGTTTTGAAGAATTGCATCTTGGATTTGTAGTATACATGATTGTAGACCTATATAAATTATTCTCTCGTTTAAAATAAATGTCGCCTAAGAGGGCATATACATCAATTCATTGGCAGAGCTTGATTCCATTATAAAGTTGCCATGCCTAATACTATTGAGCTACCCACTGCAAAGCATTTCGATATATAATTAATTAATTTTTTATCCGGCTTTAGAATCTAAAGATTTAAGTTTATCTAATAAATAATGGATTAATTGCCAACAATTATACAAATTATATTCAAATTTTAATTTTTAATCAAATCTATTTTCTTTGGTAAAAAATACATAAACTTTTAATTTTTTGAAATTTATGCCGACTCCAAAAGTTTGTTGATCGATAACGTGATTGTCTGAATTTCGATGGGCATTATGAAGGCATCGTTAAATATTTTTTGACATTATCTTTCTAATAATACATATATTGCTGAGTTTTAGGCACCGAAAATGATCGTAAAAAGGATAAATATAGAATTTCATGACATCAATTTTCATGCCATTTTTTATTATTTTCGATTACCAAAACTTAACAATATAAGTATATATCATTAATAAGATAACGTCAAGAGTTTTGCAATAGTACCTTCGAATTGCCCATCAAAATTCATACAATCAAGTTATTTGTCGGCGAACTAAGCCTTTCGGCTTAGGTCAAATTCTAAAAAAAAATGTATTTTTTGACTAAAAAATTAAAATTTGTAGGCAATTAACCCTTAAATAATTAAAAAGTATGAGGATTTTTTCTTTAGTACGTGGCTTTGAGTATCAAAAGATTTAGACCGTCCCAATTTAATAGGTTATGTTTTCTTATTTGGATGTTTCATTTTTTTTTTGTTCAAGCAATTCATTAAGCAAACCATGGTACCAGCAGTACCAGAAATTACATCACTCAGCAGTACCAGCAATTCATTTTTTTTTTTATATATATATAACAAAGTTTGAATGTTTCATTTCAATAAACCATTTTCTAAATGAAAAGTCAATATATAACAACATTCCCATATAATTGATCATCATTTACATCAAATGTTATTATAATCTACACATAATTATCTCTTTTTTTATTGATTTTATTTATTTTATTTATTATTCGTTTCTTAATATCCGTACCTAAGTTCTATGATCTATTAAATTGAGACGGAGGGAATATATTTTATGTGGTTGCTGTGTAATTATATATTTATATATATATATATTTCTATTAAACTTTCTCATATATATATATATATATATATATTCTTAAAGTCAATCTTTGTATTCAAGTGTGAATTACGATTTTGTGGTGCTTTATTAACTTTTCGTCTCAAAGAAGTCAAATCTTGCTTAAAGAAAATTTTAGATAGTTACATTTTATCCTCTCAAAGTTACAATATACTCCATCCGTTTCATGGCAATATCTTATTATTTTGGGCAAATTGCATGAAAATACCTGACTTTATATCAAAATTTAATTTTTAATATTCTTTTTAATTGTAGAAAAAATTTTAACGACGTTTCAATTAATAGCAATGTCCGTCCGGCGTAATTTTTCGATCAAATTAAATCTGATTTGACAGCCAGACCATCAACGTGGAAGCTGAAATGCCAACGTGGCATCAAAAATGTCAAATCACACCCACACACACTCTTCACTCCCTCTCTCAACCTCTCTCTTTCCCCCACACACCACGACGCCGCGTCCTCCTCCTCCACCGCCGCCGCCGCCCTCACCCGCTGGATCGTGCCACTCAGCGAAACTGCCAACGCCTCGTTCTCTTGCGCGAATCTCAGCTACGTCTACCGCTCCATCTCCATCTTCCTCACGCACTCCTCCAGCTTCGCGTTCCTCATCGCTGCTCTCCATATTTCCTCGTCTCTCTGTTTCAACAGAGACTGGAACCTCGATTCGCATCCCTTTATCAGCAGCGCCGCTTGCTGTCGCCGCCGCGCAACCGCCACAACAGCCACCAACGACATCCCCACCACCACCGCCGCGACGCCCTCCAAGTCGAAGAAGCTGACCCTCCTCTCCATCACCTTCCCTAGCAACGACAACTTCGTCATTTGGGCCGACTGCGCCTTCGACCCCTTCTTCAGCTCACTCATGGGCACCTGGAAATTCCTGAGCGGCATCATCAACATCGCTGCCTTCTCCGCGCTCTGCATTGATTATTTGAATCGGATTTTTACCATTTTCGGATCTGAAAAACCTAGAACCCTCGTGATTTTAATCTCCATCGCGTTTCTGAACTACACCGGCTTAGCAATCGTCGGCTACATCGCGTTGGCGCTGGGGGTGATCTCCCTCGCTCCGTTTCTGCTGATGTCGGTAGATTCATCCCCGTTGATGGATTAGCTTAGGGCGGAAAGGAGTGAAGAAGGAGGGTGACGTGTTAGATGGGTAGGGAGGGGGAGTGGTGTTTCACGAAACCAACACCTAAACTACAAAGCTGAAATCGTAAACTATACCTAGTAGAGGTGATCGGAAAGAATAAAGTAAACGATTGGAGAACTTGGTGCGAGAGAGAAAATAGTTGTTGTATTCGAAAAACAAGAGATAGCGTAGTTACAATGCACGAGTGTGGAGCCTATTTATAAACTACATAGAGGGGTAAAATGGTAAATTTGCCTGTAACGCATGCGCCTTGCATGATCGAAGGATAAAATAGTAATTTTGTCTTTACGCGGGGCTCTCCCGCGTTTTCTGGTGACTTCTCTGGCGTGGGTGACATCTCTGGCGAGAGTGACTTCTCTGGCGTGGGTGACATCTCTGGCGAGGGTGGTTTCTCTGGTATGGGTGACTTCTCTGACTCTGATGACTTCTCTGGTGAGGGTGATTCTTCTGGTTCGTATCATTTCCCTACTCTGCACATATTACTCCTCATCAACCACTCCCCCCTCTGGTCTGGTTGAACCGGGCATTCTTCGTGTTCAACCAGCGAAGCATTGTTAAAGCTCGTACCGTGCTGTTTTCCCTGGTCCCTGCAAATCATGAAGACACGAGAATTCTATCTTTGTAAGAAAATAAAGGTAAGCCCTGTTAATTGCTTTTTGGCATTTTTGTTATTCCCATCCCCTAATCTGGCTAGTTCACTCTGAAGTAGTGCAACTAGTCAGAGGATTTGCTCGCGTGGATGATGTCATCCGCATTAAATGCCCGCTCAGTCTACAGTGCTTTTCCCGTACCCCGAGGTTACTTTTTAACCTTTGCGTCTTTTCGCCTCCCCGTAAGGATTTTCTGTCGTCGATTCACTTCCGTATACCACGTGTCGTTCATCCCGCATGTTAGTAGTTGCCCGCGTACATTTTTACTTAGTCGATTCGAACTTCCGTTTTTCACTATTCTTCTTCTCCAAGTTTTTCGAACTCCTTCATCTGTAGTTTTCGGCGATCCTCCCTCCTGTTCCGGTGTATTGTTCCGCGACCCCTCCGCTCCAGTTTTCATTGTCAGTCTTCCCTTGACCTAGGTAACTTGCGTACCCTATTCTCCCGATATGTGTGATTAGTTGTAGAGTGGTTTTGAAATTCGTTGGTGCTCTGATTGAGCGTGTTAGAAACCCTAGGTTTTGAATATTCTGACCATGGCCTCCACTTCCGCTCCCCAATTCTCGCAGTCGCCTTCTCCTTCTCCCCGTGATGCTTCATCTTCTTCTTCTCAGCCCCAGAGTCCTGAACATCTTCCCTCCCCTTCTGCCTCTCATGATTCTCAAACTGTTCCCGATTCTCCGATTGTTCCCAGTTCCTCCCAACCAAAAAAGAGAACCAAAAAATCACCCCAACCCCCAAAGAGTATTCCTGAATCCCGCCTTGGCGTCGCGGCGGTGGAGAAATTAAAGAACAAGTGTCGACGCCCTGCAGGTTTACAATTTACGGCCTTCTCTAAAGCCTCAACACCCCCTGAGAAACTTCGCGACCACAAAACAATCGCCATCTGGCAGGCCCAGATAGATGCTGGCCTACGGCTCCCTCCTCCTACCCTTCTGGTTGATGTTTGCAACCATTTTCGTATCCCTTTTTATCAGGTCGCCCCCTCTGCCATTCGGAGGCTAAATACCTTCCATATTCTATGCCGCGCCCACGGTGTTGGGGATACCGCCAAACTGTTTTGTCAGACCCAATCCCTTCGTATGCAGGGCAGTCCCCTGTATAGCTTTGCTGGTCTTCCAAAATGTCCTACTACCTTTCTTTCCTCTCTAAATTCTTTTGATAAGGGCTTTTTGAGCTACTATTGTTATGTGCGCACTCTTATCGGCTCCTGGCGTGATTATAACGTTCGTGAACTGGAATGGCATAATCCACGGACTACTTATAAACCCGCCTCCCTAGAAGCTCCCTCGACCTTTGACTTGGGGGTCATAACCCGTCTGAACGCTATGAACGAAGCCCAGCCTTTAGAATGTAAATACCTTGCTGAGAACAATTCAGCTCTGGCATACAATGGCCTATTTCCCCTGTATCCCAAGAAATCGATAGGTAAAAAATATGAATTAGAAAATACATTAGTTTTTGTTACCCTGATTTAACGGTGTAGAATTCTGATCTGCAGACATGTCTTGGAGAAAAAAGTGCGGGGAAAATTTGCCTGACGTTGCTTCGGTGGTAGAGGTCCCCTCAGAACAACCGACCGGGATCGAGCTGGTCATCATTCCCCCTGTGGTAGAGGTCCCGGGGGAGAATGTGGAAGCCTCCCGCACGTTTAATGCAGAGAAGGTTGATGCAGGTAGCCTTGTTCACAGGCGCGGACTCCCCAGCACTGGTGGTACATCTGGTGCCGGTGAAGAAGAAGTCCAGATTGTAGACATCACTGGTGAAGTTCCCTCACCCGACTCAGTCCCAGGTGTCACCCTTACTGAGCTTTCAAAGAAAAGGAAGAGGGGCTCCCTAATCTCCGTGGGTGAGAAAGAGAAGCAAGAGGTCCTGAAGAAGGCCGCCAAGTCCAAGGAGCCAGCGAAGAAGTCTGCTGGAGGTTCGAAGGTCCCCCCTTCTGCTGGGGGAAAAGGCAAGGGCAATGCTGTGGTCTCTGCTGAAGAGGAGTTGGAGGATATTGTTCCTGGCCCGATTTCAAGCTTATCGGGGCAGGGGTTTATCGATGCCCTATCCTCTCGTGTTCACTCAAAAGACAAGGAGAAGATGGAGAACTTGACACGAGGGGCTTTGGCAAGTCTGCTTGCCCAGACAGCTCTTCAGGTACTTTGCAGTTGGTATCCTTATCTAAAAAATTTAAGTTATCAAACTTTTGATTGTTCTGGTGGACCCCCTTTCTCTGAAGAAAATCATTCCTTTGGTGAAGATGGTTTCTTTGTTCTGACCTAACCCATTCTATTTCCCTGCAGGTGGAGGCTCGATTCTGGGGAGCTATCCGGCGCATCTATGATTATGATGTGTTGGAAAATAAGAGAGAAAAGGAGCAGGCAGATATTGCCAAACGCGACGACGCTGTTGCTGGGGTAGTGGAGCGCCTGAGTGGGGCTGAGGCAGAGATTGCTGAGCTGAAGGCCAAGCTGGCCCAAGTAGAGGTAGAGAAGTCGTCCCTGACCTCTGAGCTGACCAGGGTGACAAGGGAGAGCCATGAGAGCCTTATGAGGTTCAAGGCGGGGTATGAAAAAGATTATAGGGAAGCCAGGCGTGATTGGAGGAAGACACTTGTGGAGGCCCAAAACCGTGCTTACGTCCTGGGAGCACGAGATCAGCGCTTGGAGTATTTCTTGTCTCCTCAAGGTCAACACTTCCTAGGGGTGATGCTGGAGGGTACCTTGGAGGCCTTCAAACGGACTCCAGAGTACCTGGCGGACTTCGGGCCCCTCTTTGCTTATGTGATAAAGCAATCCGCCTCCAAGGCGTTAGAGATGGCGGGGGCGACTCCAGAGCAACTTGCTACCCTAGATCTACGAGCCTTGATGGATAATCTCCAAGATGAGGAGATGAATAAGCTGATGAAGATCCCTGAGAATTCCCCAGAGAAGCCGGTGTGGTGGTATCCAGTGCTGGAGAAGGCTATTCCTTTCTTTGCTTTTGGAGTAGGGTCTGACCCATTGCCCTCTGCCCCCATGTATATGCCTGCCTTCTCTGCTTCCCTAGTGGGCTTCGTGAACAAGTTACGGGATCCCACTGGCAACAGTACTCGGAAATTCTCCCAATACAGCATGAGGCCTCCTCTGCCCTCTAATCTGGGTGGATCCGCTTCCTCTTCTACCGCAGTGGATCAGCTTCTCGATCTGTACAGGGACGAGAAAACATATGTGCAAGAAGCTGTGAAATTGCTGGATATGGAGTCCCGTCTTCCAAAGGCGAAAGAGGCTGGCATGCTACCGGTGTTTACAGAGGGAGCTTCTGCTAGTCAGTCCCCTGCAAGTGGTGCCCTTCCTCTGAATTCCTCTTCCTCTGCCTCTGCTCCCGCTTCCTCTACAGCTGCTCAAGACTCTGCTGCTCTTCCCACTTGATGGCCCTGATCTCCTTCCTGCCTTATCAACAGATTTTTATAACTTTATAATTTGTAAAGACTCAATACTTACTTTTGGTTTTCGATATGCAACTCTGCCTTCTTGGCATGTTTATATGAAATTTCTCCCCTATTTGTGCTGCTTTTTTCCCTTCATTCTTTGTGTTGTTTTCGTTGCTCGTTCATGTTGAGTTTATATTCCCGCATCTCCTTTGCTGGTTTGGTTTGTCCTGCTCGTTATTGATGTGTCTCTGATCCCTTCCTCTGAGGTTTCTTTGATTTCTGCTCTGAGGGTTCCACTGATTCTTCTGGTTGAGGACTTTGGCTGACTCCTCTGGCGAGGATTTTGATGACTCCTCTGGCGAGGATTTTGATGACTCCTCTGATGAGGATTTTGATGACTTCTCTGGCGAGGATTTGGATGACTCCTCTGGCGAGGATTTGGATGACTCCTCTAACGAGGATTTGGATGACTCCTCCCCGTTCAAGCCTTCTTTTGTTGCTTCCCATCCAAGCACTCCTTTGTTGCTTCCCATCTAAGTTTGAGCACTCTGCGCGGAGCATGGAAGACCCTGGGGGTACAACCAACTTTCGCGGCTTACGATTAAGTAGTAACCCTCTGCGCGGAGCATGGAGGACCCGGGGGGTTGCAACCAACTTTCGCGGCTTACGATTAAATAGTAACCCTCTGCGCGGAGCATGGAGGACCCAGGGGGTGCAACCAACTTTCGCGGCTTACGATTAAATAGTAACTCTCTGCGCGGAGCATGGAGGACCCAGGGGGTGCAACCAACTTTCGCGGCTTACGATTAAATAGTAACCCTATGCGCGGAGCATGGAGGGCCCGGATGGCACAACCAACTTTCGCGGCTTACGATTAAATAGTAACCCTCTGCGCGGAGCATGGAGGGCCCGGATGGCACAACCAACTTTCACGGCTTACGATTAAATAGTAACCCTCTGCGCGGAGCATGGAGGGCCCAAATGGCACAACCAACTTTCGCGGCTTACGATTAAATAGTAACCCCCTGCACGGAGCATGGAAGACCCGGGGGGTGCGACCAACTTTCGTGGCTTACGGTTAAGTGCAACCTCTGCACGGAGCATGGAGGACCCGGGGGGTGCAACCAACTTTCGTGGCTTACGATTATGTGCAACCTCTGCGCGGAGCATGGAAGGCCCGGATGGCACGACCAACTTTCGCGGCTTACGATTAAATAGTAACCCCCTGCACGGAGCATGGAAGACCCGGTGGGTGCGACCAACTTTCGTGGCTTACGGTTAAGTGCAACCTCTGCACAGAGCATGGAGGACCCGAGGGGTGCAACCAACTTTCGTGGCTTACGATTATGTGCAACCTCTGCGCGGAGCATGGAAGGCCCGGATGGCACGACCAACTTTCGCGGCTTACGATTAAATAGTAACCCCCTGCACGGAGTATGGAAGACCCGGGGGGTGCGACCAACTTTCGTGGCTTACGGTTAAATGCAACCTCTGCACGGAGCATGGAGGACCCGGGGGGTGCAACCAACTTTCGTGGCTTACGATTATGTGCAACCTCTGTGCGGAGCATGGAAGGCCTGGATGGCACGACCAACTTTCGCGGCTTACGATTAAATAGTAACCCCCTGCACGGAGCATGGAAGACCCGGGGGGTGCGACCAACTTTCGTGGCTTACGGTTAAATGCAACCTCTGCACGGAGCATGGAGGACCCGGGGGGTGCAACCAACTTTCGTGGCTTACGATTATGTGCAACCTCTGCGCGGAGCATGGAAGGCCCGGATGGCACGACCAATTTTCGCGGCTTACGAGAGCTTCCCTCCCTCTGCGCGGAGCATGGAAGGCCCGTATGGCACAACCAACTTTCGCGGCTTACGAGCGCTTCCCTCTAATTTGCAGCTTGATTCCTCTGCTTTTCCCTTTGACTTGCTGAGGAGTAATTTTTGAATTTAAAAATTGGGGACTACGGGTATACACCCTACTCCCCCCTCTGGTGACATGTGCAATACTCTGTTATGAACATGTTGGCCCAATTACTTCTTGTTCCATCTCCGGCCCATAAACTCGCGTGAGCCCGTTACCTCTTAGCCCTTTTCATGTCCTATCTCAGAATCCCTTATTTCCTTTCCGCCGTCCCAAACTGTTCTCCTCTCAAACCCTAGATCTCCCGTCCTTTTGGCTCAAGATGCCTTCTTATCTTGGTTGTAACGCCCTCAGTCGGGGGAGTGAGTCCTGTTAAGAAAGTACTCAGTGTTGGAGGCTGAAAAGGCAGGACTCTCCCCCGCCTGAGGGTTTTATCCCCAGGATTCCTGAAGAAGACTTCCTCCCTGTATCGTCCCTAGCTTGGTTATAAAGCACTCAAGTATGGGAAGTTCCCCTCAGAACACTCACATTCTTGAAGGCTCCGCTTTTCCCTCTGTGCTCCCAGTGCAGATCTCTAGCTTTGTGGTTGTAAGGAGCGGGCTTCCCGTATTTGAGAGCATTATTACCGGCTTCCCGAGATCTGGACGTTGGTTGGTCTATTCCTCCGTCTTCTTTCCTTTTGGCATTTTGACTTGTTGCTTTTCTTGGTATTCTGCAGGCATGGGGTAGATCTGGAGTAGATCTGAGAAGTGGGGATGTTCCAACGGAGCGGAAGAACCTGAAGTGTTGGCGCATGGAAGAGAAATCGCCGATCCCTGATGTTTGCTTTTCCCTTTGACCTGCTGAAAAGTGGTTTTGTTTTTGTTTTTCCCTTGACCTGCTAAGAAGCAGTTTGTATTTGTTTCTCCCTTGACCTGCTAAGAAGCAGTTTGTATTTTGAATTTGAAAATTGAGAACTACGAGTATACACCCTACTCCCCCCTCTGGTGACGTGTGCAATGCTCTGCATGAACATGTTAAGTGGTATATGTAAAGTAAGAAAGTGATAATTGAAATTAATGAAACAACACCAGGGAATTCCCTAGAACCACATATCTGTTTTATTGATATCATGGCCCCGGACCTCGTTAAAACCCCTGTGGGGAAAAAGAGTATCCGGTCTACAAGTGATTATTCCTGCTGAGTAGCAGTTATACATAGAACTTTTTAAGCGTGTTTATATTCCATGGCCTAGGTAGAGCTCTGCCGTCTGAATCCGACAGTATGTACGCTCCCCCCTAAGACCTCTGTAACGATGAACGGTCCTTCCCAATTAGCTTCAAATTTGCCCACTGCCCTTAATGCGTCGGCTCTCTTTAGGACCAAATCGCCCTTGACCAGCTTCCGCGCTCTGACCCTTTTGTCGTACCCTGCTTTGATGACACCTTTATACTTTGCTGCTCTGATTTGAGCTTCTTCTCGCTGTGCTTCCACAAGGTCGAGCTCTGTTCTTCGAAGATCGGCGTTATGCTCTGTATCATAGGCGATGATGCGGTATGATTCCAGTCTGGCCTCCGCTGGTATCACTGCGTTGGATCCATATACCAGCGTGAAAGGTGCCTCGCCTGTTGCCGTCTTTGGGCTAGTTCGGTAGGCCCAGAGAACGGTGTCCAACTCCTCCACCCATTTCCCTCTACTCTGGTTCAGCCTCTTCTTGATCCCTTCACAAATTATTCTGTTAGCTAATTCCACTTGGCCATTTGCTTGTGGATGAGCCACTGAGATGAAACGCTGAGTGATATCCATTCGGTCACAAAAATCCGCGATTCTCTGCCCTGTGAACTGAGTCCCGTTATCAGACACAATGATTCTCGGTACTTCGAATCTGCAACAGATGTTCCTCCAAATGAAGCGTTCCACTGTAACTTCATCAATCTTGCCCACAGCCTCGGCCTCGACCCATTTAGAAAAATAGTCTACTACTACGAGGAGAAAGCATTTCCCCCCAGGTGCTGTAGGCAACTTCCCAACTATATCGATGCCCCATTTGTCAAACGGACATGCAGCGTACAAGACACCCATAGGCTCCCCTGGTATGTTGATTCTCCCAGCATGCCTCTGGCAAGCTTCGCATTTACGGACGAATTCTCTGGCTTCCTTGTTGATGTGGGGCCAATAGAACCCTGCCCGGATGATTTTACGTACAAGATCTCGAAATCCTGTATGCCCACCACAACAACCTGCATGAATTTCTTTCAAAGCAAAATTAGCCTCATCTGGAGATAAACATTTTAGCAAGGGTTGAGTGAAAGATCGTTTGAAGAGCTGATCGTTAATTAAGCAGTAATTTTCATAGCGAGCCCTCTGATTTGATTCTCTGCTTAGCCGCTCCCCTGTCTTTAGAAAATGTATGATCGGAGCCCGCCAATCGTCCCTGATCTCCACTGAGAAAACCTGCGAAGTCTCCATCTCTCTGGTATCACAGAGTAAAATAATCTCATCGCTCCAAGTTTGTTCTACAGCGCTAGCCATGCGTGCCAGTAAGTCTGCTTTCGTGTTCTCTTCCCGGGAAATTTGCTCAAGTTTAAATTCCATGAACTTTTCTTTTATTTCGCTGATTTTGGAATGGTACGCTTTCATCCGCTGATCTTTGACATTATAGCTTCCCGAGAACTGTTGAGCTACCAGCTGGGAATCTGTCTTTATGATGACACATTCGGCCTTGAGCTCTGACAGAATGTGTGCCCCTCTGACCACTGCTTCATACTCGGCTTCATTGTTAGACAACCGGCAGGTGAACTTTATGGCAAATTGATATGTCCCATAACCCGGTGAAGTGATATAGACCCCGATCCCACATCCCTCTTTTGTTACCGATCCATCCACAAAGGCCACCCAGAACTCTGGTATGGGACGACGGGTTGTTTCTTGTATGAAGTCTGCTAACGCTTGTGCTTTGATCGCCGTTCTCGGCTCGTATTCTACATCATACTCCCCTAGCTCCACAGCCCATTTAACCATTCTTCCCGACAAATCCGGGCGGCCCAACACTTGTTTGAAAGGTAGAGACGTTCGCACCACCACTCGGTGTGAAAGGAAATAGGGCCTCAACTTTCTTGCCGTAACCATGACTGCCAGAGCAGCCTTCTCAATTTTTGTGTAATTTAGTTCGGCGCCTTGAATTATTCTGCTGACAAAATAAATTGGTCTCTGAAGACTTCCCTCTTCTCTGATGAGTACCGAGCTAACTGATTCTTCCCCCACGACTATGTACAAAAATAGTTTTCTCCTGGTACCGGCTTGGTCAGAGTCGGGAGTTTGGCCAAATACACTTTAAGATCCTCAAATGCCGCTCGGCATTCCTCTGTCCACAAGAATTTGGTTCCTTTCCTTAGGATTTTGAAAAATGGCATGCTACGCTCTGCCGATCGTGATATAAACCTGCTCAGCGCAGTGATGCGCCCGTTCAGAGTCTGCACCTCCTTGATTCCTCTGGGCGGTGTCATTTCCATAATAGCTTTGACCTTTTCTGCATTAACCTCAATCCCGGCAGGCGTGACTTTATATCCCAAAAACTTCCCTGTTGTGACCCCAAAGGTGCATTTCGCAGGATTCAACATAAGCCGATGATCTCTGACCACTGTGAAGATTTCCTCCAGATCAGAAACATGATCCTCTGCCCTGACGCTTCGTACAAGCATGTCGTCCACGTACACTGAGATATTCTTAGTAAGCTGTTCCTTGAATATTTTTTCCATCATTCGCTGATACGTAGCTCCTGCATTTTTTAGGCCAAAAGGCATACTTTTCCATCCATATACCCCACAACAAACGGCGAAAGCCGTTTTGGCGATGTCTCCCCTATTCATCCTTACCTGATGATATCCCTGGTATGCATCCATCATGGATAGTAAAGCGCACCCCGAAGTGGCATCCACCAGCTGGTCAATCCTCGGCAGAGGATAGTGATCTTTCGGGCAAGCGGCGTTCAGGTCTCTGAAATCTACGCACATCCTCCACGTATTTGTCTTCTTTGGTACCATCACCGCGTTTGAAATCCATTCTGGATATTGCACCTCCACGATGTGCCCTGCTTCCAACAGCCCATAAACCTGCTCCCTTATTGCAGCATCCTTCTCGGCCCCAAAATTCCTTGTTCGTTGTTTTACTGGCTTGATTTTAGGATCCACATTAAGGCAGTGCTCCGCCAGCCTTCTGTCGATTCCCTTCAAATCGGCGGTGCTGAATGCGAACACATCCGCATTTCTGCGCAAGCAAACAATGAGCTCGTCTCTGACTTGATCACTCATGTTAGACCCAATTTTGGTCTGAAACCCTTCTTTTCCAGGGAACAATTCGATCATGTTGCAGACATCGCAGGTGGATACCAACGCAGTTTTTTCTGTACAATCTCTGTCTTTCAATAAATCCGCCAACTCTTGACGCTCCTCTGCCGAAGCATTCACCTCGCCCACTTTTCCCCTCTTCCGTGCATCTGATCCCTCTGTCATTCTTTCTCTTTTCTGTCCCGATGAGTGTGTAAGCATTTGGACATGGCATGCTTTTGACGCTGTTTGATCCCCACAAACTTCCCCTACTCTTCCCCCCTCGATGGGGAATTTCATTTTCAAGTGAAACATGGAGATCACTGCCCTGAACGCCGTCAAGGCAGGC
This sequence comes from Salvia miltiorrhiza, assembly GCF_028751815.1. Classification (NCBI taxonomy): domain Eukaryota; kingdom Viridiplantae; phylum Streptophyta; class Magnoliopsida; order Lamiales; family Lamiaceae; genus Salvia; species Salvia miltiorrhiza. Next base: position 13,678,229 of record NC_080393.1, on the reverse strand, counting down.
CGTCCCAATATGACATTGTACGCGGGTTTGGTCAAATCCACAACTAGAAATCGTACCATCCTTGCTCAGCTGCTAGCGGCTGCACTACCAAGGATTAATGGCAACTCCACATAACCTAACGGCATGACCATCTCTCCCCCGAACCCAAACAAAAGGGCATTCGTTGGCTCAATCTTTACTTCAATTCCCATGTTTTGAAGGCATTCCTTGTACAAGATATTTACGGCACTACCCGAGTCAACAAAGATACGGTGAACCATGCAACCTGCTATGTCCGCCATGATGACCAGGGCGTCATCATGCGGGTACATTAGTGTACGTATATCCTCTGCTCCAAAAGTGATCGCCGGCTCCTCTGCCGCACTCGTAATTTCCATGACCTGTTTGTGGTAATATCCTGACTTTACTGCTCTGACGACTTGTTTTTAGCCCGATTTGATGTGTGCGTCCCATTCTCTCCACAAATCATATGCACTTCCCTTCTGTATGGTGGAGGAGGGGCTTGCCTCTCTGCCCCCTCTCTGCGATTATCCCGATTGTCATCAGGCCTACGATCTCTGTTGTTCCCCTGCTCTTGTCATTGATCCAGGTTATTTCTCTGATCCCTCTGATCCCGCTGATCCCGCTGATCCCTCTGATCCCTTTGATCTTTCTGATCATTCCGCCTCTGGCCCTCATTTCCTCTGTCAATGAACTGGTCGAGATATCCCTGGCGCACCAATAACTCCAATTGGTGCTTAAGATGTCCGCAATATTTTGTGTAATGTCCAAAAGAATTGTGATACTCACATAACTTGTTATTAGACCCCTCCTGGGGCGGCCCATTCCGATAGGTTCCCGGTGCCCGAAAGAACGGTTGGTCTTTTATCAAATGGAAGATTTCATCTTGTGGTTTATTCAAGGGCGTGTACTCAGTAAACCGCGTAACCTCATTCACAGTGCGTTGTTGATGGGACGACATTCCTCCCTGGGGTGGCAGTACCCTCAGAGGCAATCCTCTGAATGGGGCTCTTTCTTGATGTCTTTGTCTCTCGGGTGCTTCCTCGGCCTTTTTGACTTTATGTTTATCATTTTCCACTTTTCTTGCCATCTTGGCGTCCTCTAACTGTAAGTAACCTGGCAACCTTGCCATAATATCATCGAAATCCCTTGCTGGTCGGATTTGCAATTCGTCAAAGAAGATCCCCGGCCTGAGTCCTCGAACATATGCGCAATTTTTGATTTGTGATTCTGCCTCTGGTACTTCCAGAGCGGCAAGATTAAACCTTGCTGTGTACTCCCGCAATGTCTCACCCTGATCCTGCTTGATGTCCATCGGTGAGAGAGCTGACTTCCCTACCCTCCGTGAGCTCACAAACTGTCGTAGGAAACGAGTCTGTAAATCTTCAAAAGAGTAAATAGAATTCGGGGGAAGCGTCCCAAACCATAGCTGAGCTGGTCCGGTAAGAGTAGTTGAGAAGATACGGCACTTGATGCTCTCAGTGTACATATGCAGCGTAACCAACCCTTCAAACCGATTGAGGTGCACCTCCGGATCGGTAGTGCCATCATAATCTAGCGAGATGGGCTTGTAGCTTCTAGGTAAAGTGTCTGCCAAAATATCGTCAGAGAAAGGACTACGGTTGTTGATAGGATGAAACCTTGAAGTCTTAGCCCTCTTGTCTTCCTTATATCTTCCCTGCTCCCTTCTGTCCCTTGGTATGTCCCGGTCATGACGTTTGTGAGCCCGGTGCCCTGGCCTGCCAGAGGAAAACTCCAGCTCCATTTCTTCTACTCTTTCGGTGTACTGTGATTTTTCCGGGCTGTGAGACTTCTCTGCTCTGTAGGATCGCTCAGATCTCTGTTCCTTGTCTTCCCTCCGGGATTTCTCCCTCAGCGATTCTTCCAGATTCTCAAGTTGATGTTTCAATTGTGACACTTGCTTTTTCAACCGTGCCTTCTCCTTCGGTCTCTCTTCCTCAAACACAAGGGAGACGGATTGACTGTCAGACTCGTCAACCCGTTCTCTCCTGACAACACTGTTGAGCCTAACACGGCTCCCCTCTGGTATAGCTAGTTCTCTGTCAGCAGCATCCCCTTGCATTTCTCCAGGCATCACAGCCTGTTTGTTGATTGCCAGTATGTTTGCCTCCTGGGCAGCGGGAGGTGGGGCCTCAGTGCCCTGCGGATTGGTTGCTCCAACCGGGGTAGCCACAGTAGGAATGACAGACATCATCGGAGTTCCCAGTGCCTGCCGCATGTTGGCGTAGCTGAGCAAGGCCATCATTTGCTCTGCCAGCCCAAAATTAATCGATCCTCCTCCAGACGCGGGGGCCAGACTTGGCAGATCAGAACCCGGTGTTACCAAAGCAAACCTCTGGGCGTTGACATTCAACCCTGTTGTCGGCGTGGCTGAAATAGCCTGAAAACCCGATGGCACAGTGAAAGTGGGGTTACCCTGAAGGCCAGTGAACAATGAGGTAGGCACCTCAGTAGTGACAGCAGCAGAATCAAACTCCTTCTCCAAGTTCCGGTGAGCATCGGAGGATCCCATGGTACCTGCATATAAACAAAGTGAGAGAAAAATCCTATCGACGAAAGCATAAATCCTCCGTTTACGGATTTAAATCCCGATATAAGAGATCCAATAAGAAATCCCGGATACCGGTACGGAGACCGTTAAAAAAAATTCCCCTCGAAGTAACTCTATGCACTGAGAAATAAACCTAGGGCATAGATTGAAAAAACAGAACCCGCATAACGGAGTTTTCCCCGGTGAACCCGCATTAAGATCCGACGGAAAAAACAGAGCATCAAGAAAACCAAAACAACCATCAAAAGGCTTGTCAGCGCAATACGTTAGAAATGATATATAAATAAGAGCTATGTAAGGAAACGAACATCACAACCCAAGATTAATACAATCATGCCCTATAATAATCACAAGACCTACAACCAACAAAATTATCATGGCAATCAGCCAAATTAGCAGCATAATGCGTTAATCCAAGCATAAAATGAAGACTAGTCGAAGATGGTGAAACACAAATCAATAATTATTCTTCTGGAATGAAAATCACCCGCAAATCAATAACATAAGCCTAATTGTAGCAGGGACATAGTACTAATCGGCATATTATCTGTGCAAGGCCCGTAAATCTACGACACCGAACCAGGATAATCGGCAACAAAGTAACGACCGACATATTGTTGGTGCAAAACCCATAGATCCACCACAAAAACCCAAAATAACAAGAACAGAGCATCATTCCATAATCTAATGATAAAACGGCAATTAACCATAGAAAACGTGGAAAACATTGATAAGCATCACCCATAAACGAAAAATTCCCACCGATCAGCAACACAAGCTAAATCACTAATAAAATAAAGTATTAACTAACATTCTACCGAAGCAAAAACCCACAAATCACCAGCAAAAGCCCAATATAAGCAAAAACAGAACAATATTCCACAATTCCCCAACACAATCGTCAGATTTATAAATAAAACCCCCATTTTATGAAGAAACCTCTCATTCGTGAACACTTGAACCGATTGAACGGTAAATAAACATAAATTCCCCCACAATTCACTGTTCGTGACTCTCACCACCTTTTCCCATGCATCGAACACATAAATAGACATAGATCGCAACAGATTAACAGCATATTAGCCCGACAAATGCAATAAACTAACTAAAATCGTCTGGGTGCCCGAATTATCGGCGTAAATAGTACCGACGCACGCAAATCCGATTGGAATTTCAGATCTGCGTACGCCGGCGACCATAACCTCACATCTTAACTCAGTAGCCTTCCCACAGACGGCGCCAGTTGGTGTTTCACGAAACCAACACCTAAACTACAAAGCTGAAATCGTAAACTATACCTAGTAGAGGTGATCGGAAAGAATAAAGTAAATGATTGGAGAACTTGGTGCGAGAGAGAAAATAGCTGTTGTATTCGAAAAACAAGAGATATCGTAGTTACAATGCACGAGTGTGGAGCCTATTTATAAACTACATAGAGGGGTAAAATGGTAAATTCGCCTGTAACGCATGCGCCTTGCATGATCGAAGGATAAAATAGTAATTTCATCTTTACGCGGGGCTCTCCCGCGTTTTCTGTGACTTCTCTGGCGTGGGTGACATCTCTGGCGAAAGTGACTTCTCTGGCGTGGGTGACATCTCTGGCGAGGGTGGCTTCTCTGGTATGGGTGACTTCTCTGACTCTGATGACTTCTCTGGTGAGGGTGATTCTTCTGGTTCGTATCCTTTCCCTACTCTGCACATATTACTCCTCATCAGGGAGGGTGTTAGGATTATTTAATTTTTGCCACGTTGAAGAAAGCCCAGTAAACGCTAATTTAATATGGCCGGAAAATTACGCTGGACGAACATTGCTATCAATTAAAACGTCGTTAAATTTTTTGCTACAATTAAAAAAATTGTCAAAAAACCAGATTTTGGTATCAACTCAGGTATTTTAATGCAATTTGCCCTATTACTTTTAGACACAAAAAATTAAAAAATATATGTATATGTTGACCTAGCGGTAGATCATTAATGCTCAAGACCTAAGATCCATTATTAATAACATTTTAAATAATTAATTTTTTTTATTGAAAATAATACTCCCTCCGTCCCATTAGTAGTGTCCCACTTTTCTTTTTGGGTTGTCTCATTAGTAGTGTCTCATTCCCTTTATGACAATATTCTCTCTCTCTATACCTAATATTTAAATAATTTCCACCAATCCACTTTATCTACTTTCTACACACTCTTTAATCTACGTGCCCAAAAGAAATGAGACACTACTAATGGGATGTAGGGAGTATAAAATATTATTAATGGAATGTTTCAATATAATAATTGAGATATTACTAATGAGACAGAAAGAATATATTTTAAATTTCTTTATTTTACTTGTGTAATATATATATATATATATATAATTAATGTATAAAATGAGTTGGTGAAATATATTTAAAATTTATTTTAAGTGAGTTTGTATACAAAGTGAGTTGGAATCCATTATTAATAACATTTTAAACAATTAATTTTTCATTGAAAATAATATAAAATTTTATTAATGAAAAATTTTAATATAATAATTGAGACATTATTAATAAGACAAAAATAATATATTTTAACTCACTTCTTCTTTACGTCGGGAAATTTCGCCACTTGGAGATCTCGAAAGGGACTACTTAAACCTACAATTAAACTTTTATATGCAAACACCATTATGAACCCTTGATTTTAATTATATGTATGGTTACGAACTTGCGATCAATTCAGTTTTTTTATTATGTTTAGCGTGTAGATAAAGTTGATGATTAATAATGTCATTTACTTTTGATATTTATTTCAACTTTAATTTTCTAGTATATGTTAAAATCTAAAATTTTCCGTGGATTGCACAAGACACATAGTATAAATATTAAATATTCATTTGCCCAGTTATATAGATTGATTGAAATTTACACAATAATTAAAAAAATTATTGAAAATAAAAATATAAAAGTAAATTTTCTATTATGCCCATATTTATTATTTAATGATAAATTAAAATTGAAATTAATTAAAGAATTAAATAGAGATATGTTAATAAATTAGTGGAAAAACATTACTTCCTCCACCCCTCAAATATATCTTTAAGGGAGAGTGACACGCGTTTTTATAAAAGTTAATTGTGTAGTTAATGAGTTATTAATAAGTCCCATAAAAAGTGAAGATCGTAAGAGTAATTGTTATTGTTAGTGAAATTGTTTCCAAAAATAAGGTATGAAGATATTTTGTGGACAAACCAAAATGAAAAGAAAGGAAAATATTTGAGGACAAAGGGAGTACATCTTTTATGAAAATAAGCCTATATATTTAGGACATCTAAAATAAAAATATACATATATAAATGAGACAAAAGGAATAGATTTTTTTGGGATAAAGTTTTAAGAGCTATAATATAGTAAATGGGACGGAGGGAGTATATTTTTTGGGTCAAGATTTTAAGGGTGGTAGTATATTCACTCCGTTCACGAAAAAGAGTCAAACTTATCCATTTTATTTGTCTATAAAAAAAAGTTTCATTTAACCTTTTGAAATATTACATCATATATTTTCTCTTATATTTAACTATAAATTGTACTTTTATTCTATTTTTCAACTAATAATGTACTTATTGTACTAACACCATTCCTATAAATTATCTTTATTACATCAACAATTTTATTAAAAGTCGTGTGTATTTTTAAACGGATATCTATTTCATGGACTAACGGAGTACTAATTATTTTAAGGACAAGATTTTTAGGGCTCAATGTCAACTCTATGGGGAGTCTAAATTGTCTGGTCTAACCTCGAATTTTGTTTGAATACCCGATAAATGTATTCCAAATTTTCATTTTCAAGAATTTAGTTTAGGCATCAATCAAGCAATGCCAATTTCGATTAATAGTCGTAGTTAGAATTCACGTCATCAAATTTGTACACTTGATTAACCACGCAGATATAAAAGTACCATTTATGCTACACACTTTAGAATTGAGATGAGATTTGTCAACCAAAACCCTCTCTAAAATGAAGAAAGTCAACAGTAATACACCATAAAGAAACCAGAAAGGAAACTGTCTGATAATTCTAACGAAATCAGGTCACCAAACTAACCACAATGACAAAGATAGCTCAACACTTGCATCTGTCTCAACTTTTCAGTCCTTATTTTAATATAGATATACTTATAATTTAAATCTTTCAGCAAATTAGACTCAACCTTCAAAATATTTAAACATATATTGATCTTTTAATCTGTTGCAAATTCATCAATTCTATATTATTTTTGCACAAGTCTGAAGCTCAAATTTAAACATTTATCTAATAGTATTGAAATTCAAAATTGATTTGAGTATTTTTTTTTTATGCTCGTTTTCTTCTTTGTCTTTCAATCTCATCATCTAATATCTGAAACTACAACTCGAACCATCAAAAAGCTTGAACTCTATCTTGTCAATTTCTAACTCAATACTCAAATAATGTCCAACGACATTGACAAAAAGAAGGTAAAACCCAGAAAATGAGCATCAAAAGCCTTTAATCAATTTGAATTTTGACGTTGGAAGAATGTTTAAATCTTGGTTCCAAATTTGTGCAAAAATAGGACAAAAGAATTTATAGTAAATTGAAAGATTGAGACACGGTTAAAATGCTTTAAAAATCAGTCCAATTTGCAATAAGGTCCAAAATTTAATACTCCCACCGTCCCATTATAAGTGAGACATTTTTCTTGGACACATTATTTTTAAAAAAATGTATTTTGTGTGTAGGTGAAAAAATGAAAAAAATATTTAAAGGGTAAAACTTGTATCCCGAAAAGGAAAGAGGCTTACTTACGGTGGGACACTCAAAATAGAAGGAGTCTCATTTATAGTGGGATGGAGGGAGTATTTAAATTTCAATTATCTTTTTTATTATCTCCATAAAAATGGTTGAGCAGTATTAAATAAGGTGAGATACTATTTATAATAGAAGATCTCGTTTTATGTAATTTCCTAATTTTTTTAACAACAAGAAGTAGGAGTATTAATTAATTAAGAATATAATAGTATAGGCGAAGAGATAACTTTTCCGAAACATAAATACTTTCCGAAAGAGAGAATTCCGAAGTGGTGATATCAAAATTTGAAATTTATGCCGTTTGAATAAAGTAATCAACTTTTCAATCTCCAAGGCCCTCTTTTCTTGAATGCAACTCAGAGTGAGAGAGGGAGGATGGTGACAAGGGGTGGAGGGAGGAGCTTAGAATCCGGTGCGGCGGAGGATGAGGAGAAGCAGCAACAGCTGTCTTACTTGCACTCCATTTTATCTGCTTTGAGAAAATCCATGGTGTCAACGTGCCGCGTCGCTGAGCAAGATGAAGAAGAGGTGATCTCAGCCGTCCATCACATGGAAATCGGGTGGCCCACAAACGTCAAGCACATAACTCATGTCACTTTCGATAGATTCCATGGCTTTCTCGGATTGCCTCTTGAATTTGAGGTCGAGATTCCGTGTAAAGCTCCTAGTGCTAGGTATGCTCTCTCTCTCTCTGTCTCTCTTTGTGGTATCTGGTATGTTAAAGAAGTTGAAAAATATCTAAGCTTTATTGGTGTAAAATTAAATAGAGCTGTTTTAACTGTCACCTCCTTTTTTGGCCTCGTTCCTGCAGGATTTGTAAAAGAGATAGCTTTGTTGCTTTTTCTTGCTGGAATTTTGTATCAAGTAAATGTAAATGCTAAAGAAATGAAAACAAAACAATAGTACTACTAAAAGTAAAAGTGATACTTAATTTGTTGCTTTTTCATGCTGGGATTTTGTATGAAAGTGATACAGAATCGGAAACTAACAATAATCCCAATTAAAGTGGAGTTCATTGAAAGTAAAGATGTCTTCCTTGCTTTTGTTTGCAACTTGCAACACAGTTTAGATCTGATCCATTATCAAATTATGCTTTAATCTTTACTGGTTTATATGTATTTGTACAAAATCAATTCTTGCACATTGGGAGTTTCAAGCATATACTTAGACCTGAGAAACTGTGATTTTTCAGTATTCAATTAAATAAAGTCAGTCAACTTTGAGTTGAGAATATTTTTTACAGCTTCCAAAGTCTTCTTAGTCACATGGAGATTTATTCCCGGTATTGATATTCATGTCGGTGCTCTCGAATTTATGGATATCGATATATAGAGGTTAATATGATGTTCACTTTGGCTTTATCATTTCTATTTTACTATCATTTATGGATATTGATATTGATTGAAAGATAGATAGTTGAGTATGATCTCCCACTTCACTTCTACTAGATTTGATCACAATTTTGCTGCTATATCTTCAATAATCTACTTGATGTTGCAGTGTCAGCGTGTGTGGCGTTTCGGCTGATTCAATGAAGTGGTCTTATGACGCGAGATGCAACAGTGTCCCGACTATTCTGCTGCTAATGCAGGAGAAGTTATATGCACTAGGTGGTCTAAAGGTGATCATGACTTTGAATCTCTTTGCATTTTTGTACATATAAACATGTTGAGTATTTCACTACACCACTTTGGCTGCAATGATTCAAGCTCCTCTCGTCTAAATTTTGCTTGAATGTCGCGACAGGCAGAAGGGATATTCCGGATAAATCCAGAGAACAGCAAAGAGGGGCATGTGAGAGAGCACCTCAACAAGGGCATCGTGCCCGATGAAATTGATGTCCATTGTTTGGCAAGCCTGATCAAGGCATGGTTCCGGGAGCTTCCATCCGGTGTCCTTGATGGCCTCTCGCCTCAGCAGGTCTTGCAGTGTGAAGCAGAGGATGATTGTGTCGAGCTACTTAAGCAGCTTAGGCCGACTGAGAGCTGTCTCCTGGGATGGGCCATTGATCTCATGGCAGACGTCGTTGAGAATGAGGATTCAAACAAGATGAGCGCAAGAAACATTGCCATGGTCTTTGCTCCCAACATGACTAAGGTGAGTTGATTCAATCATTCAAACACCACACCTTCTCACTGATTTTTGTATTTCAAGAATCATAACAAGGTTTCTTTTTGTAGATGTCTGATCCATTGACAGCTCTGATGCATGCTGTTCAAGTAACCAACTTGCTGAGGACATTGATCGTTAGAAGAGTACGAGAGCGTGGGGAGACGGACGGGGCTGCCTCCCCTCGTTCCTCGAAAACACGCAAGAATCTTGATGATCAAATTGAGTGTAACTCCGCAGATCTAGCCTCTGACGATGAATATGAATACGAATCGGATTCATTGAGTGACATCGAGTACTGCTTCTCGAGACAGCTAGATGAGCAGGACAGCGCTAAAGATGGCTTCCGCAAACAGCTTGAGAGGATTCTGTGCAGAGATCAGTCAAGCCCCATTAGTGGCTCGGCCTTGCAGGCGGATTCGGGTGTCTCGTTTTCTGAGAGCCGAATAGGGAGTTCTAGCACTAGCACGAGCGATGATGAATGCTCAAGATCAAGATCAAGATTGAGATCAACAGCCAAGAATTCGCGGTTTTACCTGCACTAACCCGGTGCATCTCATCGACTAAGTGTTTGTTTTGGATGTGGATTGTTTGTAACCTTCATAGTAAGTTTGTATAGTTTCAATTTGCAGGAAACAAGAGAGAGCTAAGCAGTTAAGAGTTAGTTGGTAGGTGTAGGATCTTGGTGATTGTGTGTGAAGTGAACTGCCTTTGTGAGCTACTAAACATTAGTGGATCAGCCCAACTTATTAATGATAAGAATAGTATTTAACTTGTGCCGAAATTCGATCATCTTTCACATCATACATTATCGTATAACTCTGGTTTATCCTTTTCTCTCTCTCTACGCCTTTTCTTAACCAGTATTGGAAAATACATATTCTTGGTTGATTGTGATCTCTCGTTCAATGCATAAGCCAATAGGAAGCAACATTTTTTATGTCATCAAGCCATTCCTTTTATAGGTATATTAGCGTATAAATATACCAAGTTTGGGCTTTTTTTTTTGTAAATATTTATAGATTCTCTTTTACTTTGAATTTACTCTTCTTTAAAGAATACTAGCTGCCAATTAAATTGTGTTACTTCTGGGGCTCGTCTGGTATCTAATAATTAGGTGTATAATATATCTATAATATTTTAATATTTTATTTAGTATGAAACACGCAATTTTTTTATAAATCAAAAGTAAAAAAATATTCATTTCAAAAAAAAATATGTGATTCCTTTTATATATATATATAGATTTGTATGATTTTGATACCACCTAAGGAGGTAGTATGTGTAATACAAATTATAACTATAACTTTATACTCCCTCCGTCTTGTGGTGCATCACTTTTGGTGGCATAGATTTATTCAATGTTAGATGAGTGTATTGAGAGTTGAATAAGTTATTCACTTTATTACGAGTAAAAAAAGGAGTTAGTGGTGGAATAGTATCCAAAAATGACAAATGCACTCTTATGGAATGGAGTGAGTATAATTTTAATACCAAATAGATTATATATTACATATATTTTAATATATTTTATCAAACATAATATTAATATACTTATACCGCGTACTAAACGAGCATTTAGAGTATTATCTAAAATATTAGTTTTCATATACACATCATATGGCATATAGTAAAACATATCTTAGTCAGCATCTTATTCTTTTACCTACTAACACTATTGCATACCATGCTAATGTTTATAATTTAAGGAATAATTTCTAGAATATCGAAATTTTACTTGGTTTTGTTCTCTAAACTTTGTTAGATTTGAAACTTTATTAAATTAATTTTTGGAAGCTCTCCAGAGAAAAAATATCTGAACTTTATTTTTTTTGAGGCGGAAAAAACATCTAAACTGTGGTCTCTAAACTTTGTCAATTTGAAAGTTCTCTGGAGAAAAGTGAAAAAGATGAAGAAGTTCGAAACACAATCCATTTAGTTTCAGTGGCGGAGCCAAGCCCCTAAAGACAGGGGGGCAAAGCATGATAAAAGAAAGTTTTAAATAACTTCTACAAAAATTATATAATAAAATATAATTGCAATAATACCCTACGATTATTCATATTTTGAAAGCGACGTACTATCAGCTCATTGTCAATAGCCTCAAAAATTTCTTTTTCAATATAAGTAATTAAACAATCATTCTCTCAACGATCACCCATTCAATTTCGAAGCCGATTTTTAACAATCTTAATGACAGAAAAAGCTTTTTCTGTTGTTGCAGTTGTTACAGGTAAAATAAATACAAGTTTAATAAGCTTATACACCAATTGAAAATACGGTAATTCAAAAAAAGTCTTTTCATAAAACTTGTGGAGAAAGGTGAATATAATTTCTCTTTCCTCTATCTTTTTTTTACTCTCTCGGTCTCTCCAATTAATATGTAAGGTATGTGACAAAAAGAAGGAATAATTTTTTTTATCAAACTCCACGTTATAGTTAGTTGTTGCCCCTTTTTTCTCAAAGTTTGGTGGGCCCCTTTTTTCTCAAAGTTTGGTGGGGCAAATATATATATATATATATATATATATATATATATATATTTGTAATTATATGTATATTAAGTATACTTAAAAAAAGTTTAGGAGGGGCAATTGCCTCACTAAGTTATAGTGTGGCTCCGCCACTGTTTAGTTTGTAATTTTGATCTTTTTTATTTGTAAAAGTTGAATACCCCTTGTACTCTTCATTTTTATCTAGGAGATTCGATTCATAACCCTCACTTTACTTTTTATAATAGCCCCATATTTAAATATAAGATAAATTTCTAATTATTATTTTAGATAATAACTATAAAGAGTAAAATGAGAATTATGAATGGAGTCACCCTTTCTTCTTGACCTTTCGAAAAAAAAAAAAAACAATCCATAAATGCGATGAAACAGCCCAATATCATAAATAAAACCAAGAATGACAATGGCCCATATTTATCGTATATGTAAGTCAAAAATTTTACAATGTAACCCTAACTCTTAATAATTGAAGTAAAATAATAAATACTAGCTACTTTTATTCATGAAATTTAACTTTTATCTTTCGTTATTTCTATTATTTTATTATTAAGTATAAGGCTTTTCTTATTTAGGAATACTTGTTTTCCACATATATGAATGTGTTCGTGTTCGTGTTAGTGGAAATGAAACACACCATTAATTTAAGTTATGCGTTAAGAACCACGAGATTGTTTAATAACCTACTTTTTGAAAGAGAAGGGAATAAGTTATGCTTTGCGTGTTGAACTACAACCAAAAATTACTATATGCTCTCCCTTATTGAAGATAAAGATAAAGTATACTAATGCTTTAATTTATTTATTACTTAATTTTGTCAAAAGGGTTTTAATGGGATTTCTTTTTTCTCTTTTTAATATATGGAAGATATTAAGTGGCCACATATAATGTCGAAAACCATTCACATATATGATTCTAATTTTAGTAATGGATGGTGGCAGCAAGACATAGATCTGTTTTCCCCTCGAATCCGATCATAAAGGAGTTCTAATCATCATGGTAATTACAACATTAGGAGCTTATTAATCAATAGATTGCTAGGCGAGTGTCGAATGTGCCAAGAAAATCCCTATCTTTTTTATCTACAAAAGTTTATGCTCCTTTTTATCCTATAATCTTTAGCTAGAGCTGTAAATATGTTACTATATCTAACTTAATAAAAGTTGGTGCTTCGGATCAATAAATAATTGTTTACAATAATATATCTAATGAAATGGTTTTAACTCTAACATGAGCCAACTTTCTAGTGCCACATTATGTAGAATAATCACATATGACTTTTTTAATTCGATAGATATGGAAATTAATTAAATAAGGTTGACAACGTTGATTGGTTTGATATTTGTCAATTAAAACAATTCATAGAATAACGCCTCACTTGTCTTTTTCTTCGTTGAAGAGCTATCCACTTTACACTGCATAATCATAGTTTCTGCAATGGATTGAGAAGGCAAATGCATAATTCACTAGCGTTTCTCCTAATTAACCTAATGCAAAAGAGGTACAAGACTTAATAAAAAGATTTGCAATTTTAGAAAATCAAACCGTACCAATCAATGCATCTAACTGTAATTTTGAGGGAATGAGATTCAATGTACCATATTTTAAGTCCCACTTCGTGTCCCACTTTTAATTTTACTTATTTTCTTATATATTTTTTCTTCAAATTCAATTTTATATACTTTAGTTTAATTTTGTGATTATTAACTAGGATTTATTCCATCAAATTAGAGTATATAATTATTTTTTATTATTTAATTTCACTTTTATTAGCTAATAATTGATTGATAAATTCAAAGTCATGGTATATATTTTTTTAAAAAATTTAATTTTTTAAAATAAAATTTAAGTATAATTCATAGTATTATAATAAATTTTATTTTTATAAAAAATATTTTAAAAATAATAGATATAAGAATGTGACATAGTGGTACACATAAAATAATACTAGATATTTTTACTCTTTATAAAATTGTGAGCCGATTTCCATATGATTTGTAAGTCGTTGGATCTCCGAATTTTTGTACTCAACCCTAATATCTAGCTAGTACAAAGCATTGACCTCAATAGATGGACAAAACTTTTACAACCAAGAATAAAGAAGATAAAGGTTTTGGAGCATATCAACAATTAAATACAAAATCTCTGAAAGTATAAAGAGAGAAGATATTGGGTTTTACATTAAAAGAGAAAACTTACACTCAAAACCAAAAAAGCCAAACCAAAGCGTATTGGAATAGAAGATTTTGTTTATATGAGTATTTTTTTTTTTTTTTGAGTTTGAAGAAGATCAAAATCGAAGGCAAATTTACATGACAAGTCACAGCAGCATTGGATATTTACAGTTATGACCCGGCCCTATCTCTTTGCTTTGATATGTATGGGTTTGTTTATCACTCTATTTTGTCCTTTAGTGGAAAATTCCAAGTGGGTGTTTTGTCAGGGTATGGGTATCATCATGTGGGAGTGCACGAAAGCAACACATCATATGTCCCTCGCAGCGCCGTTTGTGGATCTTGGCTGCCGTAGAAGCTCAATCAGTGCTTCCGCCTACAACATTCAATTCAATTTCTTCAAATCTCATCCAACATTCAATACATACCTAATTTCTTATTTGCTTCCACCTCACTATGCACACCCAAACCAGCCCTTAATCTCACCCATAACATATATTCCACATCAACCCCACTCATATCCGGACTCATAACTCGTTTGGATTAGGTCGGGTCGGGTCAAACCCAAGTCCAACCAAGGTCCAACCCGCACGCATAGTAAGGTGAGTGTGGCTCAATTCTAAATATTACCACCTCTTAGTTGAGATATGTATTACAAAATATAATTATACCAAATATTAATTAATTTATCAATAGATCAAACTACCATAATTTTATATTCCTATCGTAAATTGACAAACTAAACTATCATTGTTACCATAATTCTAATTCAATCTCACTAAACATACTAATAAAATTTTATACTTGCAATACAAAACATCTCAGTTTAAAACACATCAAGAATAAATCTTAGTATATAGAAAAGCTTCAAACCTATATTATATAGTAATGGAAAAGATGAATGCAACATTTTTAACTGTCACTTTTGGACTCTAATGAATTCACCACTTCAATATTATCCAACTGTAACATAATAACTGAATACATATGACGTCAAAATAGAAATCCAAGAACAAATCAGCTAAACTGAAAATCAAGCCAACGCCTACTTTTCAAGAAAAGCAACAAGCCGCGTTCGTGGTTTCAGAACAAACGACTAACAAATTATTTTGTTTTTTCGGCCACTTGTGTCAGTCAATATGAGGCTATACACGTAGGTCTTGTTGATATCATCAAAACTATTCAAAACAGTTGCAAAGCTACGCGGTAAATTAACAAACTAGCTACCAAAATATTAGTCATACATCCTACATCACCTCTGTCATCATATATCATAGTAGTATATGTCAACTTATTTCAATTATGCACACACTTCTATTGCAAAGTATCTAAAGAAATCATCCCATCTAGAAACATACAAATAAGAGTGAGATTAATTTAATCAAATACAAGGAGGGCTGTCGGATTAGGCTTAAACTCTACACGCTAAACGCAATTATTGGTCTAAGATTTGCTGATCGTCCCTCTCCAACAAACCTTCATAAACTAATCCTACCTAAATCCCTACTAAGCACCACACTTTCTTATTAGCATAAAACAAATAAATAATGCTTCAGTGTCAACTTTTATTAACAATTGATTATTATTGGGTGATGCCAACTTGGAAGTGATTCTTCGTATCATCAAACATTTACAAACTAACAACCAATAGCTAATTTGTTAAAATTATTTTAACCAATTATTAATCAGACCACATTCAACACCATTACAGTCCCATTTAATATCCTAAGATCATTAATTGACAACCCACCAGAGCAGACATAATATTCTAATGGTGATAATTCATTCCCAAAATGCAGTCAACTTTATATTATAAATCTTGATAGATAATTGGGCAACAGACTGGATTTATCAATTGCTAAGTCACATTGTGTGCATCGTGGTAACTATGCACGAAAATTATCGAAGGAGCAAATGTGTGAAATTAGGGATAATAGCCCGTAAATTACCGAGTTTTGGCCATTTTGCACTCTACAAAATTATTCTACATGTAAATGACCCCTAATTGATGCTCACATAGCCACCTTGGATTTTCAGAACAGAGCATCAATTTGGAACCTCAGATTAAGTATAGGTATACATTATCATTTTGTGGGATGTAAAACTAGAATTTGGTTAAAATTCATTAATATGCAGGTTATTATTCCTAAAGTTTATATAAAATTTATTTTTATTTTTTATTTGAGGGGGAGTAACATTTTACTATTATGAACAATTATTGTGATCCATACCCACCACGTGTAAATTAGATAAAATGATAAACATCATAAATAAGGGGTGATAGTGAAATAGATTAATGAAAGTGAATTTATATTTTACCTTTTGTTTGGCGCGAGTGGTCCCGGTCTGCGAGAGAGCCACCAGGGGGGGAATGGCTCCTTCGCGGGCCACCATAGTACGGTAGGCCAAGCAGTCCTCGCACAACTGCAACAGTATGGCGACGGCGATCTCCTTCTGGCGCTGCGTCCCCACCTCCACAATCTCCACCAGCACGGGTATGCCGCCCTCGTCCACCAGCGCCGCCCGCGCCTCCGGCACCGACATCAGCAGGCTCAACACGAACGCCGACTTGTCCACCATGTTCGACCCCAAATCCGACATGAGCTCCACCAAGGGTTTCAAAATCCCCGCCTGCACCGCCCTGATCTTGTTCTCCTTGACCGTGCACAGCGAGTAGAGCGCTGTGCACGCGTCTTTCATCCCGCGGAAGTTGCCGCTCTCCAACAGGTTCACCAGCGGCGGAATCGCGCCGGACCGCCCGATCGCGACCTTGTTCTCCTCGATTTGCGATAGCCGGAGGAGCGCACAGGCGGCGTTCTCCCTGGCAGTGGAGGTGCCGGCCTTGAGGGCGCGGACCAGCGGCTTGATCGCGCCGGAGTAGGCGATCTCCTCCTTGTTCTCGTCGCACAGCGAGAGGTTCAGAACCGCCGTGACGCCGTACTCCTGCAGCTGCAGATCGTTGGACGAGATTATCGAAATCAGCGGCTTGATCGCTCCGGCCCTCGCTATTTTGATCCGGTTCTCCGGTTTATTCTTTGCCATGAGACGCAATTCCATGGCGGCCTGCTTCTGCTCGTCGATGTTGTCGGAATCGAGGGCGGAGACGAGCTGCGAGATGAGCTCGTCGGAATTGTCGGAGGCGCAGGAGAGGAAGAGGCGGCGGCTCTGCGACGACGCCGTGGGGAACTCGCCGGATCTGTCGCTGTTGCAGTCGCTGAAGGCGGAGGAGGAGGAGTCGTTGAGGCTGATATCGCTGAACTTGCGCCCCATGTAGGTGAAGCTCGATTTCACTGAATCGGAATCCATGGTTTGATCAATCCGCGATCATTTCCGGGAAATCGGGAGCCGATGGATTGACTAATTTCGATTTTTCTTTTTAGTTTCCTTTTGGGGGAAAGGAAGTAGAGGCTGAGGAAATTGGGGAGGGAAAACGACGGCGTTTTGGGACGGGAGGAAGGGTGAGACTTGAGAGTGAATAAATTGAGGAGTGAGAAAGAAGGGAAGAATATAAATGGAGAGGGGCGGGGGAAGAAGGTGCCACGTGGATAGCCGTACAGAATCCCAATCGCGACAGCACGTGTGAGGTGTCTCAGCTTTTAACGCGTGCGGGGAAGGTTCGGCATTCCATACATTACACTCCCTTTACTTTTTTTTCTTTTTATCTCTATTTACCCTTTCTTTAGGACTAGTTTTTTATGGATTCATTGCAGATTTATGAAAAGAAATCACTCATTTTGCGATTTTAATACAGATTTGTCAAACCTTCAAGTTATGTCATAAATTTTTTAAATAAATACTGATCATGTGATAATTGACTTGTTAAACGTAATACTACTAATCAAATTAAAAATATGGAGACACTGAAGTGCAATCCAACATCGCCAACTTATACCATCTCAATTCTTCGGTGCTCAATAAAAATTGCGGGTATTAATTTTGTAGACAAATAAAAAACATGACATCATTTTGACATTTTAAATATTGTGATAAAATTTAATGTAGAAATTAACAAGTAATCCTCTTTTTGTAAGTTGAGATTAAGCTAGACGCCAAAGAATATGAAAAAGAGGCAGAAACAAATTTATTGGGGAATTATGTTTATGCTCGCCGGAGACAATGTTTGGAGGAAAAAGAATAAAAATGCAGGTGAGATTGAGGCGTCTGGTGAGGTGAGACAATAGCTCGTTTTAATTAATATGACATCATTGTAAAATTGCATTTATTTCCAATCATTCTTCTAATGTGAAGGCGATGCCACGTGGCGTGTCATCTCTCTCACTCGAAATCTTTGCAATCAACCACTGCCATATCTACTAATTACTCATTCAATGATTCAATTATATTTTACGACCACCGCAAACTTCCTATTCATTGGGAACCTCGATTGGCTGGCTTTGAACAAATTTAACCAAACTGCAATTGCTTATATATCAAATTAAATTTCGTGCTGAGTGATGAAATCAATATCAATATAACAAGATAATCACTTGAAGTTGTAAAGGGAATTTGTAAAGTTGACACTATCTCATGATGGAAAATTTGGAAATTAACTGACAATCTATTACTGGGAAAATACAGGATGATGGCGTGGGCTTGGTTAGATATAGCAAAAATTCTCATATGTGGTAATCTACAAATTCACATACTCTAATAAGACATTTATAAATATTTTATCTCAAATGCAATAATCGTACCATGCAGATGTTCTCTAAACATAAAACTATTTGAAATTTTAAGATCTTCTACTTAGGCTGCGTTTACTTTCATAGATAAATTTATCCAAGAAAAATGATGGATAACAAAAATTTATGTCTTTAAATGTCTTCTTTCTTTACCCACATTTTACACAAAAGAGAAGTTCATCATTTTTCCTTTCTTATTTTCACTTCAAGGATGTATAGTATTATCCCTCTATTTTTAGGTGGATAATTATCCACATTTGAAATGAAAATAAGGAAGGAAAAATACTTTTGTGTCAAATGTTTGAAAAGAAAAGAGACATTTAAAGTCATAAATTTTTGTTATTCATCTTTTTCTATGGATAAATTTATCCATCAAAGTAAACGCAGTCTTAGTGTAACGAACGCAGGACATCTAGAGTTTACTATCCTAATCTCTATTTAACTGAACACTATGATTGTTGTAGTTCACAGATATGGATTGGGCATCAAATGCTCATGCTTATAAAGGGATTGATTCATACCACTCAACTCAACCACTGGACCATCTTAACGGGGCAGTCGGGTCTCGTTTTTATCAATGGAACTTGATGCTCGTACAAACAAACAAACAATTTTGAAAAAACCGAGATTTTTTCGAATTATTTCAGTCAGTAGTTTCTCTAAAAAATTCGGAAATTAAAAGTTTTATCTTTCAAAGAAATTATGAGAATCTAATATCTGTTCACTACGTTAATGAAGTTGTTGTGCCGATTTTAGAAATTCGGTGGTCCAAGTAGACCCAACAAGAATTAAAAAAAAAAAGTTATAAATTCTTTAAGGTTATATAGAGAGCATGAAAAACATTTAGAATCCTTTAAATTTGAAACCCACTGAGCCTACATTGATTGGAAATTTGTCTAATATGTATTGTACTTGTACTTGTTGGGTGTATCATAAATGTGTAGTGGGCGTGTGTGGTGTTGGCATGCGTGGATTATTGTGTGAAGAAGATTCAACAAAATTGGCTAACATATATAGCAATAGTCTTAATTTCCAATGATTTGAGTGGAGCATCTTGAGTGGTCCCAAATTCAGCTGTAACATCCCTCAATTCAAAGTTCAAACACAAATTGTTTTCCAACACATGAATGTCAACGTGGGTTTTTCATCGTACAATATTATTTGCCACATCGCATTAGAACTTCCATTTCCACATTGTACAGACGACATCATAGGTAAACCTAGAAATATCATGTTCAGACATTCGATCATATCCAGATTAAAAAACATCCCAAGAACAACGAGAAGCACGAAAGGGGAACAAGTTTCTTGGACCTATTTTACACGGCAGACGTTGATTGTTTAACTTGCATATTCTATTATATCCACCTTCCCTGCTGCAGTTATACTAGACGGTGCATCGAGTAGAACGAAAATATTGACTGACCTTGAAATATGAAAACCTTAATCACTCCAGTTATCCTGGTCACTGGTTGCAGCCTCTCCATTCTTCAATTCATCCTGCATTTTTGACATGAAGTATGGTTCAAGCTGCAGTCTGCATCCGTTAGGTAAACAATCAGTTTCAAAAGCTTACCTCCTCATTGGAAATGGATTTGGGTGGAGACCAGACAAGAATTTGCCTATCATTACCACCAGTATACAACTCCTATATGAAATAGAACCAATTGATTAGTCACCTGAAAGATAAAACTGTGCTGGAAAGTTTCCCGACTAATCGCAATCAAAAAGATCCCCTCCCGCTAATTGTACTTGTAAAAAAATGGTCTGTACGGGAAATCATATTATTATCTCCCGTCTAGCTTGTTTATCATGCTGGCCCACTTGGTTATTGCCCATTAACAACCGAAATAAATGGCAAGGTCATGCAAATAAGTACAATAGTGTTTACATCTTTACCAATGAAACATAGATCTAATGGCATATATGCCTAGTCCTTATGCAACATGAGGAAGGCAAAGGTGGGAGAGAGAGAGAGAGGGACCTGATCTTGTGCATTATACCAGCAGCAGTTGACATTTTCATAGTGGCCGCGAAACGCGCACTTTGTTTGGCCAGACCAAATATCAAAGACCTAAGAGATTGAGAAAATAAGTGCACTGAGGATCAAATATTTAAAACGATTGTGATATGTGAAAGTAAATAGAGAAAGTGTATACTTTCACAGTGGTCATGCAAGGAACAAAAGAAAGAGCTGAATCTTGGGATACAGCCATCTGTATGGCCTTGCTACTTTGTAAGCGTGCAGTTTCAAAGTTCACAAGTGTATTGCAGCCAGACTCTATATCCCACAATCTCAACCTTGAATCAGAACCTGTTAGTCGAAAGATTATAACTAATTCAATGTTTTTGAATAAACAATGGTGAAATGATGTCATAGTCAGAATTACTTTCGACCAGAGCAAAAGCATGTGGACATTCTGAAAAGGAAACACTCTCAATTCTAGATTCTAGAACCACTGACAGAAGGAATACTCCCAAGCCTATATAATTGTGACAACTACTGTAAAGGAATTCTCAACTTGAAAAACCTAACTTCCTGTGACAGCATTACAGGATGAGGAGAGCAACCAATAGTTTTCTTGTTCTTCCATGTCGAAATTGGTTTAAAAGCACATGTAAGAACAGGTCCAAGAGCTATATATTTCTATAGACCATGTGAGAGTCAGATCCAATGAAAGATAACTGATGATCATAACCATCACATAACAAACAACTCAATACTTTTTCATGTCTAAAGACATGTGGAAAAGGGAAGGAAAAAGGAATATGATATCCCGGACGAATAAAAATTGGCAAATACTTCTCATCTCAAGTGTTCTAAACAAGAAAGTAGTTATCCAAAATGAGTTCACAGAATGTTTCAGAACAAAGACAAACCATGAAGCTGGGAAGGACAATAAACAATAAATATTTCTTCAATATGTAGCAAATTCAACCTGCACTTAGGAGATACATGCCATCTTCAGTCACCTTTAATCCAGTTACTACACCATAATGGGCAGTGGCACGATCATGGCTAGACAGCATTCCAGGATGTGATCTCTGCTTTGTACTTTTCATTTGACTAGGAACCCTACCGACACCATGGGGCTTTAAAGTGTTGCCATTAGTTGATTTTCTTTGAGGTGGTCGGGCTTTTGCAGAACTCTGATATATTGATGATTTCTGCAGAAGATTCCATAAGATTATACTAACATGCGATATTAGTAGTCTATTTGTGCAACATTTTAATGCCCATGCGAGCATGTGATACCAAGTACCCATTGCCTAAGGTTGCTTATTAGTAGTCTATTTGTGCAACATTTTAATGCCTGTGATACCAAGACCCCATGCGAGCATGTGACACCAAGTACCCATGGCAAGGTACAAACAGAAGTACAGAAACCAAGGCAAAAGAAGGTGGACTTGTACTTTGTTCCACTCTATCTACATGTCAATCACCAGCTTGAGGTTCCTTTTCATCAATATAAGTCCTAAATATCATAATTAAATTTCTACATCATGCTGTTGTCCTATTAAAAGGAAAAAACTTGGATACAGGTTATTGCAATTTTCAATAGAAAACTTCTAATTCTTCAGAATCACAGTAATAAAAACAAATCATGAGATGAAAATGCTACTATGTTACAAGCTAATATTTGAGGAGGCGATACAAAGAGTATAACTTATACATCAATTTAAAAGTGATGAATCACAGGAAACTGGAACCTTATTTGTTGTTGCACACGCAAGGAGAGGTGGACGTCTTCCGAGCTGGGAATGTGATTGGTCCAAAACACGAAAACACCCAGCCCGTCTGATGTCCCAAAAACGTATTGCACCATCACATCCTCCAGTGACCAATACCCACTCACTAGAAGTGGACCACTCCATCGACATTACTCCATCTGTCAAAAAAATCAAGTGATATTAACGAAGATATAGTACATTGTAGTACAAACATGCATTTGAACTATTAAGAGTGGCTGAGAAATAAAATGACTTTCCTACATTCCATTTGGAGGTAGTGTGAGCAATAGTAATATGTTGTGTTAATAATGGAATAAAGGCAGACACCAAGAGAGGTATTAATCTTATGCGAAGTGAATGGATTAATAATGGAACAAAGGCAGACACCAAGAGAGGTATTAATCTTATGAGAAGTGAATGGAGTAGATAAAAAATATATTAGTTCAAAGAGAGAGATTACCCCTACTAGAGTAAAGAAAAGGCTGGATGATGTCTAGTAATAGGTCAAATAAATATTATTCAGACAGTATATTAGGACAAGGAAATATACGAGGACAAAATAAAAGGAGAGAAAATGAGAGAACATATTTAAAACATGTTAACTCAGATCTATTAACTGCAAAATATCCTTGCCCTGCAAATAAATCCAAACACCAAACCTAGGTCTACTTGTCCACTTTGCAACTTTCATAAACTAAGAACCATAATTACTTTGCCAGATAACACTAAAATAGTTGAAATGTATCGAATAAAAAATATCTTAATGGGTAATACCATTTAAAGCTTGTAATGTTGAAAAGTTGCTAACTTATGTCTTAAGTAACTTAACGCATGGTTATCACTTAAACCAACATCATAATGAAAAATCGTTTAAATGCTGTTTTACTTGATTTTACACAGGAGTTCTTGAATTTGTTACTTCATCAATTATGAATGGTATATGTTGCTCAATTTATGTGTGCTTACGTGTGCCTCAACTAAGCATTGTAATATAGTCAGATCATTTATTTAATAATTGAAAAAAAGAAATCATCATGGTCAAGTTTTGATCATTAAGGATATTGCAAACTAAAGCAAAATCCATACTCTATGTATCGATGCAACCGTCCATTTCAAAGTTACAGAGTGAATAAGAAATTTAAAATGGCGATTTCGAGGGACAAGGACATCGTATAAACCTTTTTAAGTCATTGTAAGTTACAATAAGATATTCTTGTTTTTGTTAGAAGAGAAGGGTACTAAAGTTGAGTACTGACGAGCAGACTACAACAAGAGGCATAAATGAATTAACTTCATGCAATGCAAAGATAGTCTACCACTATCATCATACCACGATGACCAGACAAAGTGTGAGCAAATGCACCAGAAGCCATATCACACAATCGAACTTGAACATCTTCAGTTCCAGCAGCAATTAACATGTGAGATCTTGCTATTGAAGACATAGCATTTCTATAAACCTTTCCTGGCATTTTAAAATTCATTACAACCTGCAAAAGATAATTTTACAAATGTAAACTTGTAGAAAATGAAATATTAGAAATTAAAGCAGATAGTGGGAAAATATCTTACTTGTTGAGTATTAGTATCCCAAACATTGATATGATGGTCATAAGAACCAGTAACAAACAACCCTGTGTCAATTGGATACCAGATGGCAGAGGATATGGCATATTTATGCCCATGCTCATGCTGCTTGTTGATGACAAACAACGACTTGTGCTTTGAAATTCGGCCACGGCCCTCATGATCTGTTGCTCGCTGAACATCATAAACCGCAACAGTTGCATCTGATGCACCAGCCAGTAGATATCGACCCTCTGTCAAATCAACCTGATCTTGAGATCATAACGATCCCAGACAACCTCTTTTTAACATTATATTGCAATTAATAAACATGTTTTTGACTGAATGGATAACAACACAAATGCATTATGTGTACTGAAACAGGAAGCTCGAGCTAAAATACAAGTGAGAGCTCAACTTGATAAAAAAATAAACTAGGCAGTTACTGTTCCACCAATAACTCTTTATTTTCCTCCAAACTTCACAGTCCGACATCTTTTCAGTGAAAAAAATATCAACTTGCAAACTTAAATTGATAAAGTCACCTATGCGGAAAAGAGATCAAGAAAAGCGTGTCAGACTTAGGAAATAACTTTTGGCAAGAAGTTGGCTTATAAGTCCCAACTAACAATGCTAACATCCTCAATATGTACTCCATACCCGTATAGTGTCTCATGCCGTAAAAACACACATATCAAGAAAGTGGCCAATTACTCTTACTACCCTTAATTATTGCATTGAAACTGAAAAGGTAAAAAAATTGTATTGATGACAAGGGTAAAATGGGAAGTTTGGAAACTTCTACCATGAAAGTCTCAAATGGGACACTTCCCCGGGGCAAGATTCATTTCCAAATAAGATTCTCATGGTACATAACAATCATCATTACTCTTAATCCTAAACACGGTACAATTTTCATTACTGCAAACACACAGAGGCACAAAATTCAGCATCCGCTGCCTACATAACTAGCTGCAGAGAGACAATTAACCTCCCCCCGGGCGTGCACACACAAACAAATACATATATATTCGGGGGAAGACGTAGTTTCTAAAATAAAGAAGGAAATCAGAACCGCCACAACATAAATGCAGCAGAATCGACGAGGTTGAATACCAAACAACAGGAAAATAATTTCATAAAAGAAACTAAAAGGGAAGAGGACCTGAAGTGAGTTGACTGAGCCGCGATGAGCGGAGACGAATTCCTTGGAATTGGAGAGCTGAATGGACGAAATCCTAGATTTGAAAATGCGACTGCTGAACAAATTAGGGCGAAGGTTCCCGAACTCTCTCTCTCTAGTCTCCTTCCACATCGTCCTCGCATCTTTGATCTCTCTCCTCCCGCACCCCACTCCGATCGCTCCGCCTCCGCCTCCGATTCTCAACTCAATTGCTTAACACAAGTGAAGGACGAGTGAATTGGGATTTTCCTCTATTGTTTTTGCTTTTCGTTATTATTATCTCAAAAATCTTGAGCAAACTATTCTCTTCTACTCTGCAAATAAAATCCAAAAATGTTTTATTTTTAAGTGCGTGGGGTATCGCACGAGTGGCACGCGTCAGATCGGGCCGCCCGGGCCGGGCCGGTATTTTATTATCGGGCTGCCGGAAAAAGATCAACGAGTAATCTGACTTATTTTTCTCTTACTCATGTAATTATTTATACTTTCATGAATGACATCAATCTAACCTAAGATATTATTTCTTTTTTTAGCTCTATATTTTTTATTATATTTAAAAGATATAACAAAAAACAATTAAATTTTAAACTTGTGATTATGTTAAAAGAATTGGAATATAAAATTGAAAATAAATTAAAACAACCTACGCATGAAATATTAAATTACAACCAAAAAGTATGTAAATTACATTACATGTTTTTTAGTATAATAAATTCTCAAATGATCGAACTGATAAATATGTCTGACCTGTATATAGTTAATCAAAACTTAAGTTTATTTTTAATTTTTAGGAGAAACAAATATTTAAAAAAAAATCATGTGACAATGGAATTGAACCTTAGACATTTGGTTTAAACATTAATTGATGAAAATAATATTTGGTTCGGTTGATCTCATTGAACCATTAAAATCAAGGGTTCAAATCATCAATAAGAAATCATTATTGATTCTTTATTGATTCTCTTTTTTTTTTAAAAGAAAAGCATTGAAAATTTAGAGCCATTTTTGATCTTCGAAAAAAAGTTAAGAGGTTTGTGCGCTATTAACGGTTAGTTTATCTTGTGGATATTATCGGTTTGTTTTACTTAGAACTCTAATTGAGATTTACTAGTTCTAGGTTAGGATATATCAATTCTCACTTAATATTTATTATCCTCAATTAAAATTTGTTAATTTCAAATAAAGTTATTAATTACTCCCTCCGTCCCACTCTAATAGTTCTGTTTTCCTTTTCGGAAACAAGATTATTCTACTGGGACAGACGGAGCATAAGTATTTTATTAGAACGAATGCACACAAGTGTGCCTCATTTTGACAAAACTTATGTGAATGTACGCACCATTCACCATAATGAAATTCAATTCTCCTATTAGAACTTATTAATCACAATTAGAATTTATTTGAAGTAAATGAACCGCACGATCAAAGTTTTTTACAGCTACATTTTCGCATGAAACTTGTTCAACATGTAGCACTAAAATGACACTCTCGTCATACTAAGGATGCCGCACTTTTACCAATGACACAAATTTGGTATTGTAACTACGGAAAAAACGATGATATTTTAACTGCAGTATAGTATCATAATGACAAATTACTAATGTAAAAATTATACTATGTATAATAATGATTCTATTCTTATCCAATCTCAACAAAGAAAAAAGTAATGAAAATCTGATTGAAGGTTGGAAACATAAGTATTCCACAAAAATAGCACCAAACCAATTTCAATCAGCGTAGTTGAGATGAAGCAATATCATCAACAATTCATATTTTGCAGTTACAGAATGAAAAGTGTTACACTTTCAATAAAACTATCTCCAATAAGCGAGATTGGAATGACAGAAGAAGAAAACATTACCAAGGGTAACCAAATTACATCCAAAGTGGGCTCTACTTGAAAATGTGAACAAACAAAAAACACAAGTTAGAGCTAGACCCCAAAATTGTATAACACAGATGCAGCAGATATTGCTCTTTCTTCAACCCTATCTGTCCGCCCTCAGAATACAACAATTCGAGCTTCTGCATGCAGGCAAACCTCCTGCAAAATAAGAGCGAATATAGCCCCCCCACCATCCCACACCCCACCATCGAACAAACAACCAGCCTCGTGCTACCATAATACTATTTTGAAACAATGGCTTCAACACAAATTGAAGTTCCAACCACTACTATTCATGGAAGAAAGCTAAGTAAAGAATGCTAGAAAAGAGAGGGAAGAAAAAGACGCGAAGTGTGTCTGCTCAACTCTTTTTTCTTTTCCACAAGACTGAATAAAACAAGTCCACTACTCATGTACACATTTTCTGGCAGGCTACAAGATATATAGAAAAATGAAATAAAATTAATAACTCAAAGTGAAGTTACATGTGACCTGCAAGCCAATCTTAAGAATGTTAACTCCGCAGTTTTTTCCTTTTACTACCTTCTTCAATTGATTCCTGCACATGGAAAGCAAGTTGACCTTTTGTAACAAGTAAAGAAGAAACCAAAATTTTAAAATACAAATCAAGACATCTACTAAATATGGAACCACATTGGAAAAAAAAAAACTCTATAAGCAAGGCAGTAAATGTATCTAAGATTCAAGAAAGAGAAGTGGAAAAAAAAAGGCATACCGTTTCATCCTTCTTGTAATCTTCCGATGAAACCCCATGTGAATCAGACCTACATTTAGCATGCACTATAGGACCTAATTGCGATGTGTCCATTCCAACTGTTAACCCAGCTGGTGCATACATGTATACGGCTCCCCTATACATCCATTCTTCCATCTCGTCACTATAGAAATCATCAAAGGGCTCTCCACATAGTGCGCAAGCCTTCTGACTATCATCAGCAGGAACAGCCATTTCTTCATCCTCCTCATTTTCCACAGTATTCTCAATGGGCAAAAAACCTGGAGCTGATTCAGTTCCCAAGGCTTCTGTGCCACTAAGCCACATGTTAACACTCACAAACCACTTTGGAGAAGGTTTTGTCTTGCGGTTTTTTAGTGTCCGGTTCTTGTTTACATGCCAATCCATATGCTTGCTGTGCTCTTCTTGGTCTTTAAATCGATGGCCACAAGTTTTGCATTGCCTTGGAAGATCAGCATATAAAGATGTAATTGCACTTTCATGACGCACCTTAAGACTGTCTTGATCAAACTCCACTCCAACAGAATCCTGTTATTGTATATATTGAAAATGAAGGAAAAACCACATCGAATAAGTAATGATGAAAAAACAGGATACAAGAAAGGGAAAAGACAAATACCTGCTTTGGTAAAGATATTAAACCTTGGACCATTAAAGAAGAAATTAACCCTGAAAGCCCATTCCTCTCGGAGGCATTAGGAGCAACTTGCCCATTATTTTGACCTAAAGGTAATGCCTGAGTTGTTCCTGGAAGAGGACCCCTCGGTGGAGGCTGTAAGGTTGCCCCAGGTACTTGAAATGACATATTAGGGCCATTTAAGATTGGCAAGGAGGATTGCATCCCCGGAACTAAATTAAGTGGAGCCGTGCCAGTAGGACCCTGCCCTTGAGCTAAGTATCCATAGTTCAAAGGTGGTGCCATTGTATTTGATGAACCAGGCACTGAATAAGGCAAGTGTAAATTTTGTCTGGACTCCCGAGCTATTAAAAAGTTTGGCTGTGTTGCAGCATGCAAATTTACAGGAACCATTCCAGGACGAATACTAGAAATTTGGGGCAAGTTCACCTGTGGCATGCTTCTACTGCTACCAGGCTCAGAATGAACTTGATCAGCAATATTGGAAGCATTCTTCATACCAAATTGACCTCTAAATTGCATTTGTTGAGGAAGACTAGAGTGTGATGGCAAAATCTGAGAGTTCTGAAAATTTGTAGGATTCCATGTTTTCCTTAAAGCAGCATCACCTGATCGAATATCAGGAGCTAGAGAGTCGTAGGTGGAACTAAAGGTTGAAACAACACCAGCAGGCCCCCCAGCCTTCCAATCAATATTTGAGAAATTTCCAACTAGGGGCTTTTGCTCACCACCAGTTAAAAAGCTTCTAGTTTCAGCTAGAGAACCACCTCCTTTGGCATTAAATTGGCTCTGAGACTGCTGTGGCGGCAAAATCAAGGACTCTCGGCCAAAATTGGGAGTATGGCTCGTCAAATCACTGGCGCCAGCAACATTGTTAATAGATCCACGAGCAGACTGTCAGAAAAGAACATGCAAAAGGTCATGGTCAGTCTACAAGAAACATCCAAGTAGTGCTTCCAAAATATATTCAAGTGTGGGGTCTGACTGTTCCACTAAAAATTAGGAAAGACATAGTTGCAATTTCCATTCAGATCTTTTGCTGTTTACATAGATCCACCAATTAAAAGAATAAGATGCTTAGTCATAAAAATGAGATCATAACTATATGTGTAAGTTTCATTGCTGATGAACTTCAGAATTTTCTCATATAAGTCATGAAAAATTAGATAAGGCTACAACAGTTGGAAGTAACACCACACTTATATGAGAAACATTCTCAAAATGGAGGATTATAATAGAAGAAGAGTAAGCCTCAGACGATTTGCCTCTTAATCACTTACCAAACGTGCAGCATGGTTTGCAACAGCACTCTGTCTTCCAGGCAAGTTACCTAGAGGTGGAAGAGATGAATAAGTATCAGTAGACTGCTTCCGATCTCCTAAACATGGGGTCATGTCTTCCCAATCAAATTCTTCCTCTTCAGTGTTTTGCCATGTCCTGATACCTATCTTTTGCTCAGCACCATTTGAGTCCAACTCCTCAGCTTTATGGTGTTTATGGTTCAAATGTTTTTCTCGTTCATCCATTCCATATGCACTAATCAATGCTCTCGGTCCTCGAAGATCAATAGCACTGTTATATTTGTACGCAGCAGCTGCTGATGCTTTAAGCTGTGGTTTGGGATTGCCCTGCAAATTTCTTTTCCGCCACTCACTTGTCTCCTCCTCTCTGCTCATCACTTTGCTTGGCCCATAATCAGTACCAGGATGAGATGGTGACTGCCTAACAGCGAGTCTCTTTGTGGAACTATCCATGCCAAACTCCTCAAGTGAAGGACCAGCAGGTGATGATGATCCTGCAGGCCCAAGTCCATAAGGAGGGGATGACCTTGTTATCCTAGAAGCAGATGGCAGAGACTTTTTTACAGCATCGGCACCAGAAGTTGTAAGGCCTGCACGACCAGTTGAGCTCACTCCTTCAGTTCCAAACTGCAAAGTAAATGACTTGGAATTATGAGAAACATACACATTGTGCCCCAAATAGGATTCATTAGGTTAAAGTTCCATCAAACATCGCTTTTATAGTCTGACTCATACAAATACTGACACACGATCTATACCTACGAACTTAGGAAAGGGTAGATACATAAGATCATTCTCTTGCAAACAAGAATGCTATCAGAAAATATACCCAGTATGTCAATGAAATGAGGTCAAAGCAGCATGACATCCCCAAGAAAGCAACTTCTAAAACACAAGAGATGTCATGAAATCCCAAGCGAGGAGACTTGCGTTATTTAGAATAAAATATTTTTTTAAAAAAAAAAAGGCAAATGAGACCAAACCAATAAAGAAGAACAAAACCATTATAAACATAAGTCAGCAGCAAAGTTGAATTATGAGAAACATAACTGTTTAAAATTAGAACTTTTGCTCATAGAAACCAGCATGCAGCCACCATTCATATAAATATAATATAAGAAACTTAGGAACTACAACAGTATTTATGGATGTAAAGTAACACTAAAACTATTTTGTCAAGTTCCTCCAACTTTGAGCAATATTTGATAGCCTTAAAATTTGATCATACAATCAAAAAAATAGGAGAAACATTTCTAAGGCACTAATATTCATCACAACATTTTCAAGTATCAGTCTAAAACAAGACATGCCAATACAGGGAGAAGGTTAGGTATCTGGAGTCATATGTAGCCCACTTTTTTTTTTTTTTGAGGAAGTGTAGCCCACTTACGCTGGTACAAAGGACACAACAAGAGTTCCAATAAGGAAAGGACCAGATGGTCCTTATCTCTGCCTGTTCCTCTTATGGCCTTTGGAAATTCGAGAGTTTTCAGAAGCCTTAACAGCCCCTTATTATCATAAAAACTTACCCATCCGCCCATCTTCAAACCACTAAAAAAACTAAGAGATGAATGATGATCATGCATTGATATCCAATTTATGATAAGAGTCGGATAGTAATACAATTGATACCAAAGAAACCTAACATGCACACTCTTGACAACATTGGATAGGAGCGGACGAGGGAGGGAGGCAAGACAGAAATTGAAATAGAAAGAACCAAGATCTTGCAGAAGCTTACAGGGTCTGGTGATGATTGTCCAAACTGACGCTGTGCTTCCAAATACTTCGGGTTTATGTGTATCCCATGTGTTGGTCGAGGAGATTCAGAAGCTCTTGAAGAGCTCAATCCAGAAGACTGACCATTTACAGGAGGAGAAAACTGCAACTGTGTCTCAATCTTCTGAAGCACTGACAATGGGAATACCGTTGACCACGTACCAAACAGATGGCGCATTGCTTGGTGCATACTGGGGTGGACTTGTGTGTAAGCCTCACAGAAAACCTGTGGGATTAAATATAAAAAAAGCAATAACAGGCATGTTAAAACTGCTCGATAACAACAAGCAAGACATTAACTGACATGCATTCAAATTGGTCTCACCTCAGGTAAGCGAGCAGAGAAGAATTTAATGTATTCCTTGCCTATGTTCTTCACGATGCTATCCAAAAGGTACAAAGAAGGCAGTTTATGATCAACAGGAACCTGAAAAAAATCATCTATCAGAGAATGAAATTGAAACAATTAAGCATTAAATAACAGCTGAAGTCATATGATATATTATGCCAAGATTTAGCTAAAAAGAAATGTACACAGGTTAGAAAGAGCATAACAGTACAATGGATTGACAAAAATAATGAATGCACAAAATATTTATATTTTCAATGCAGCATTTTTATTGAGAAGAAAGAACATTATAGAGAATACAAGGCTAGTTAGCACTTAGCAACTATCAGCAAAGAGTCAGGATGAGGATAGGCTTTTGAACCCTTTGATTTCAACCCAGAAGACTTAAGGATATAGAACAGCATACAGCCACAGGTAGAGCATAAGAAGAAAAGTAAAGCTCAAAACCAAGCCCTAATACAGGTCCCATAATGAAAAGCACAAACCATCAAATACCCTGCTTTCAACCAGTGGAGAAGACATTCAGCTTTTAAGCTATGAGAAAAGTTTAGAAGTGCAACACGTGTACGTAACAAACATTTAAATTTAAAACATCTAGTCTAGGTTAAACATTTCACCATTAAGTGAGTTCTTTTTATCCAGCCAAGGCATAAAAGTTAATGAATATGATGCCATCTTGAGCAGAAATCTAAAAATAGAGCTGACAAACAATATTTCATCACAAGGGCAAACGGCAAGAAGATACAATAGCACGATATCACAAAGAACATAACAAAAGTAGAATACACCAATAGCGAAGCCATGGTTTCCAACTAAATAAACTCTCATATAAGAGTCCAGCCATCTCTAGTTATATGAGAAAATCCAGGACCGCATACATAAAAGTTCTTCAACAAGGAACACAACATATTCTCATTATCTGATTACCAGGAAAAAGAAAAGGACAAGAAGCTTGCTTTATAAGTGTGCCGGGTTGAAATATGCCTTTCTTTGATTTCTTTGCACTTCAACAATGTTTTCTCATTTGAGAAGATCAAGCATGATTGTCCAACTTGCAAAATTCAAAATACACAAGGGTGGATTCATCTCAAAATTGCACAATTGTGTTGTGAGGAAGTTACTTAATTCGATTTTGAAGCTTGATTAATGTTGTCTTTGGAAGTGCACTTCACATTAACCGAGACTCATCATCAATTTCATTATATATCAATTTAACCAGAAATTTCAATTCAATCTGTGTTATCACCACGCTTGAAGTCTTTTTAAACACCCAGATTAGAGGAGATAATAATAGAAATTGAAAAACTTCCAGCAGAAGAATGGGGAAAAAAAACAAAACAAAAACAAAAACAAAAACAAAAAGGAGGAGGAGGAGAAGAAGAAGACACATCCACGTCAAAATCAAACTTTCAGCACTACAATTCCATTTGCAACGACTACAATACACTGGGAGAATTGGAAATTGCAACTCAAAATATTACAAGAACTACCAGAGCTGTCGGACCCTAAGTGCTATACCTCAATAATCCGCGAACAAATGGCACCAGCAATGCCCTCGCCGTGCGCCCGCTGCTCTCCGGCAATTATAGTGAGATCAGTGATGATGGGCTTCGAATTGATAGTGAGCTCCGACAACACAATCTCATAAAGGCGAACAATTTCGTCAGTGCTCAACGGATAAACAGCGGCGCCACCAAAAACCCTAAGTTCTTCCTCTCTCTCTTTCACCATGGCCCTAAATCTATCGAGAAGCAAGGGCGGAAGTGGCTTCATCCCAACGCCGTCGTTCTGGATTGGTGGAGGCTTGCTAAAACCCCCGCTGCTCAGATGCACAGGGTTCTGAAATCTCGAACTCCGGTCCATCGACGGAGAGAATTAGGGTTTTGAACCACCGAGAGGATACAAACTACAAGAAATGCAATAGTGAAGGCGTAATTTAGAATCAAGCATACAATCAAGTAGATTATTGGATGCCTCTGCCTATGGAGAGCATTGGGGGTCTTAGGGATAAACAGAAAACAACATGAGGCCTACAGGAGAAGGCGATGGGCGATGAGAGAGATAGAGAGGCGGCCGGAGTGTTAATTGACGGCGGCGACGGCGGAGGAGGGTTGAGATCTGCGGCGAACCACCTATGCAACAGAGGGAGGAAGGAGATGGTAAGCGGGGGGTTTGGGAGGGGAGAGACGAAGCTCTATTTCTTTTCCCTTTTCTTTTTTTGTTTTTGCTTTCGTTTTTCTCTCTCTCTCTCTTCTTGTTTTTTTGGACACGATCTTTTTTCTTTCCTATTTATTGTTTAGTGGAGCCGGCAAAATTAACTCGACTGGATCAAATTTTGCGATAGGCTATTTGTTTTGAATTTGGAAAATATTTACATCGAATTGATGTTTGAATATATTTTAAATTTTGTTTGCAATTTATATTTGATTTACATATTAATTTGCGAATATTTAAATATAATATTCGTTTAAATTTATTTCAAGTACATTCCAATTTCTAAATCTTTATCTTTATCTTTATATATATAAAAAGCAAAGTAAATGTCAATACATTCAATTTGAAGGGTAATTTTGGAATTGGAAAAAGTAAATAATTAAAAATCAAATTTAATATATTAACTACACTTTATTTTCGAAAAGAAGAAAACTGCCGGTTGGCATTAACCTAGAAAATAGCAAACTTTCAAATTGTTGAGCAATGCATTATTTAAATCTTTTATTTTTTTATTTTCTTATTTAATTGATATAGCATTTTTTTTTCATTTTTAAGCAATTTCATATTATGTCAAATGGAGTATATAATATGCATCTTGAACGAAAGATTATGAAATGACATTTAATTTGATATATAATATATATAAAAAAATATGTTTAAAATGAGCAAGTTATGATGATTTAAAATTATAATACATTAAATAATTTATGCATATAAATAATGATATTTTCCTTCAAAATTATATTTTAATTGCAATTCGAAAATATATCATCTTTTAAAAAAATATGTCAAATTATGTAATTTTATGTATTTCATTCAAAATATTATTAATATGACATTATGTAATTATCATAAAATGATAACATATTATATATTATAATTTTTAAAGATATATTATAACATATTAATTTATAATTTATTTTAAGAAATACTAATGCAATAATTTCATTTAATTAATTCGATATAAAATATGCAATATGTAATCATGTATCTTAAATAAAATATTATTAAAATCGTTAATTTGCTGCATGAAAGGTATAAATCAATTTAAAAAGAGCAAGTTATGGCCTTTTAAAATTTCTATATATTATATATATTTATTTATTAGTTTTTAATTTTTTTTTAAAGTTGAGACTATTGACACACTTAAACATCTATCAAGAAAGAAAATATAACATTGTCATGTTACAAAAATATGTTTGCGAATGTTTTTATGATAATAATACGTGGATCTATTTTTGTTGAATTGAATAATCATTTGACTAACTCAATAAATATTAAAAGAATTAGTTTAAGTTAATAAGTCAATAAAATTAATTACGAACATTTAATTTTTAAATATAAAGAGTAGTGATTAATTATTTATAATTTAATTTTTCAAAGTAAGTTGAAAATCAGTTAAATTTGAAGTAAAATAAAGAAGGTTGTGTAAATTATTTACATAATTTTTTTTAAATATGTTATTAGATATTATTATTTTATTAATTTTAATTTTAATTTTAAATATTTATTTAATCATTAAATGAATGAAAATTCAATTCAATATTAAATAATTCAATTTTTATTGAATAAAAAGTTAGAAGAGATAAAGAAAATAATGCATAATTGAATTTGTTCAAAATTATTGTTGATTTCTAAATATTATGACAACTCTTTTATTTTCTATTAATGTGTTTTTTATCCATACAATTATCTTTGATAGGTATTAAAGTATTAAAGTAAGTTCAAATATTATTATGTGTTTATTAAAATTTCAAAATATGTGTTGAGCTATGGTTTGGGATCAATCATGTAAATTCATGGCTTTGCTGAATTAATTCTTGGTCGATGATTCAAATGTCATAGGCTGCAAAATTTACTATTACTTTTGTCACACCCCAATTCTTGAATGAATAAATATAATCGAGGTGCAACTAATTCATAGAAATAAACAAGGAACAACCTTGTAAAAACCCGAAATATGATAGAAAGTCGGGCTATGCCCCTTTGGATCACAAGTTTTGTTTCATGCTTCTGACAACCGGCATTCATTGGCATAAATTTAGTAGTGAAGAGTCTAAGTTCGGTCAGGTATATCATTTGAAATTTA